>NC_064890.1:1565646-1878775 GCF_929443795.1 Astur gentilis
CGAAAAGTTCCCAAGTATCTCATGTATGTTGATAACACCCTGAGCACATATATTCCCTTAGCCTATTTCCTGAGGCAGAGAAAGATGCTGTTACTTTTGTACAGAGAGGAGACTAATGGCGGGGACTGTGCAAAAGGATCATACAGGTTGGTGGACCTGCTTGTGAATGTAAGCTCCAGTTCAGACTTTCAGCTCCAAAAATATTTCCGTAGATGGATAAACTGTAAAATAATTTTGAAGTGCATGCCCTTGACAAGATAGTAAAGTTAATAAAACTGGAAATCTAAGCATACAGAAATAGAAATTATTCTTTATAGTATATCATCACCATCTTAAAAAAAAAAGAAAGTGTATTGAGCTGTAGGAGTTTTCCAGTGGATCCAGTACAGGTAGATCGTAGAATTATAGAATAGAATCACAGAATGGTTTGAGTTGGAAGGGACCTTAAAGGTCACCGAGTTCCAACCCCCCTGCCATGGGCAGGGACACCTTCCACTAGACCAGGTTGCTCCAAGCCCCATCCAACCTGGCCTTGAACACTGCCAGGGAGGGGGCAGCCACAGCTTCTCTGGGCAACCTGTGCCAGTGTCTCACCACCCTCATAGTGAAGAACTTCTTCCTTATATCTAATCTAAATCTACCCTCTTTCAGTTTAAAACCGTTACGCCTCATACTATCGCTACACTCCCTGTTAAAGAGTCCTCCCCATCTTTCCTGTAGGCCCCCTTTAGGTACTGGAAGGCTGCTGGAAGGTGTCCTCGGAGCCTTCTCTTCTCCAGGCTGAACAACCCCAACTCTCTCAGCCTGTCTTCGTAGGAGAGGTGCTCCAGCCCCCTGATTATCATTGTGGTCCTCCTCTGGACTCGCTCCAACAGGTCCATGGCCCCCTGATGTTGGGGGCCCCAGAGCTGAAGGAAGTACTGCAGGGGGGGGTCTCACCAGAGCGGAGCAGAGGGGCAGAATCCCCTCCCTCGACCTGCTGGTCACGCTGCTTTTAATCCAGCCCAGGATATGATTGGCTTTCTGGCTTTCAGTTTGCTTATGATCAAAATTAATAATTTGTCCATTTGAAAGTTGATTCGATATGCCGTTTATTCAAAGGTTTAGGAGTTGTCTCTGCTGTGGTTATGCATCCGTCCTCTCCATGCTGCCTCTCCCAGCCAAGCAGCCACTACCTGTCCTCATGCGACACGATGCACGTGGACATATTGTGAAAACGCAGAGTCATTCACAAATGGATGGGAGGGGATGGGATGCACCTACTGCTCTGGGTTTCCAAAGTTATTGGTACCAGTCACATACAGACTTGAATTGTTGGTGTCTCTGTTTCTGAACGACATTGTTGCCTTCAGAAATGTGTAAACGGCTTTTCTTTTGGGGCCTCCTCATTAATCTTCTTTCTGCTCGTGTTTGAGCCACGGCAAGCCCTTTGTCATCTGTGCACTGGAATGAAACTTGCTGTCAAAGACCACACTGATACAAGTGCTCTTTCCTTCTCCCGGTTTAGAGCAAATTAAAAAAATCTTTTTTGTTTTTGTTTTTTATGGGTTTGGGATGGTAGCATACCTACAGGCGCAGACCTCCCATACAGAAGACAGCTGATTATTCCCTTTTTTGATACAGTTCCCATCTTCCTGGTATGCAGCAGCTGTTTGTTCAGCAACAGAAGACTCTGAATTCTCAGTAAGTGGCAGGTATTGCTGCAGAGGTGTTGGGAGAAGAGAATATTCAAACCTAACTTTTTCTGGTGCAGATTAGGATTTTTGCACTTGCCTCCCTGGAAGAAAAATAAATGTAAAATGTGTAGTTAATTTTTTTGAGGAGGTAGACTTATGCTCAACTTTTCAGTGCCAAAAACTGGGGAAATTAAACGTTTTGCTCTTTCTTGTGTTTTCTGATATACCTGGGAAGGAGCAATTTTATGTTTTAAAAATGAAAGCAAAAGAAGGAGTGTCCTGTAAAACGACCAGGTCTGTGCTGTTACATGGGACCATACAGATCTGTCACCTCTTTGCTTGTGGCTTCTTGACAACCTCTTCTGCCTCCTGGAAGGTCAGTTCCTTGAGTTGCTGCCAACTTGGAAACACATCGAAAGTTTTGTCTTCTCTCAAGACCACCACTGGTCTGGAAAGTCTCCTGTTGGTTTTCTGTGCTGTAAGTAGTACTGGGAGTCTTCCAGTAGAAATATGACTCGTATTTGGTGCTTTTCCTGCGAGAGAGCACAAATGCCATCATGGGCTTGGATCTGACCCAGGTTCATCTTGCTATAATAGGAAGCATGTCTGTCTTGATGAGAAATGTAGATGCAGGATGGCCTCTGTGTTTGCATGTGTTGAGTCTCATAATCTTGCTTTGAGCTTCGCTTTGCCTGTTAAAGAAGCCGTTTAAAAGCTGGTATTCCACAGTGTAACCTACGGAAGAGCTGTTCTCTCCAAGTTCAGCCTTTTCTATTTCAAACTCCAACTCATACAGTTGCTTTCTTGTAATTCTTAATGGCAGAATCTATTTTTAGTTTGTAGAAACTTTCCAGCTGTTGAAGACCTTACTCCTTGCTTTTTGTTTGATCGAGAGACCTCTGCACAATCCGGCTCATAGGAGTTGGTGAATATTTGCCTGCAGGCAAAGGTGTGCTAAGGAGATGCCTCATTCTCCTTGAAGATCCACCTGGTTTACACAATGCAGATATTTTATTCTTCAGGTAGTGCTTAGAACACATTTTAATTCTGTTAATGAAAAAAATACATTATTTAAGCTGTTTCTGGAATATCTATTATGTTTCCTGTACTCTGTAAAGGGGACACATTCAAGCTGGCTGGCTGGCCTGGCCATGCCACTGGTGGCTGTTTGTCAGGCTGTTCCTCAGGCATAGGTGGTTGTCTCTGTCTGCTCCAGCCAGCTTGTCTTTTACTTGTAGTATCGGAGAGATTATATTTTGGAATTATTTATAGCAGGGAGTGATGCTGTAATTCAAGAATGGCAGGAATTCATATGGTGCTGCCTTGCCTTCTGGTTGAACTGGGCCATGGTCTTGGATGCAGAAGTCTGCACATCCCTGGAGTATTTGAAGCCCTGTGCGAAAATAATTTTTTTTAAAAAGAAATTTCCTCTGATGATAAAATCTAGAAGCAGGATCTGTAAACAGCCTGATTTTGAAGCAGATCTGTATTCAAGCACTATTAGCTAAGCTTCTGGATACTCCTTAATTAAAAAGAAATAGAAAAAACGGAGAGCTTAAATTAATTTACCATTTATTATTTAGCCTCAGCACCTTCAACACACTCATTTGACTTCAAGTGCCAAGCAGCTGACAATCTTCCTATTCAAGAGTGCTTTGAAACCACGTTTAATCTTGAGTAAACTCATACACCTAGTTGCACGGACCTTCAGTGCTTTCTTCACAGATTGACCTGAAGCTCCTGCCTGAGCTGGAACTTCAAGTCCCTACAATTTCACAGGATTGCAGAATATTCTGCTCTTGTGCTTTCCAAAAACTGATGGTGATGAAGAACTCACCTGAGAAGTTTACAGCTGGAGGGTGAGGGGGCAGTGACCGGAGGAGAAGCAGCAAAGTAGACAATCAGATGAGCAGCACAGCAGAGAGGGCTTCAAAGGAGGCTTCGATGTGAACAGGGTGGACATCTCCTGAACGCAGCCAGGCAGGCAATACTATGCGCGGGGTCTGTGGGGAACATGGCAGAGGCAGTAGTATAAGCTGATTGTAGACCTCATTAGAGCAGCGCGGTGAGATGCTGCCGGGGTTGTGATCAGTGGCAGCGCTGACACAATGGTCATCCTCTTCGGTGCAAGAGGGAGGAAGCTGCTCGTGGTTTGGCAGCGGCCAAGGCACTTGCTCAGAGCTTTAGAAGCAGATTTCAGGAACAGCTGTGTAGGAAGGGAAGTGATGTTAACAGGGTTATTAAAAAATTTTTAGCTGTTAAATAATTTGTGTCTCTTGAAGCCCATGTGCAAGCTAACGTCATCTTTTTTAGATATAAACATGATACCTAGACGGTTACACTCAAATTTATACACGATACCTATACCATTATAACTAAAACATGATAGCAGGAGCTACGCCTGCCTGTGAGGAAGGTCCTTGCTGTAAAGCCCAACCTTTAGTTTCTGCAAACACTTTAACTAAGCTGAGTTGATGGTTCAGATAGTCAACAGCATTATAAATATGCAAAAATTGGGCTGCCTGGAAGGTGAAGGGTGAAACACAGCTGACAGAGTGGAGTAAGTTAGCAATAAAATGAGTTCCCAGTAAGCATTTGTAATATTTGAGCAGGATGAAGAACTGACATGAACAGATTTTATAGGTGTCACAGAAAAACCTAAAGGAAAGAGCCTTCCAAACCTAGTTTTGCCTATTTTTTTTCCCAATTTCCCCTTTGGGAAAGAGGATTATTTGCCCATATGCTTCAGAAACATCGTATCTACCAGGAAAAGCAAGGGAGCAGAGCAGTATGGTGGTACAGTCTGGCAGTGCTGGTTTACACTGCCTGTATCATGCAGCATCTTGTACGCTTGCCTGCAGGGCCAGGCAGTGACCCGTCTGCCTTAAAAACAACAAGAATCTTTCTATCTGTTGTTGTCCTGAGCTGGAGCCATTCCCTGGTCCGCTGTACCTGCACAGCTGTAAGGACAACTGAACAAATGTTCAAGAAACTGCTGCTTGTGTCTTTGAAGAGCTTGATGCCTCTCTGTTGCAAAGTGCTCAGTCCATGGTCTTAACAGTCTAGGCTGCAGTAATATTTGTGGTAAACTGATACTCTATAAAACTGAAAAATTTCTGCCGAAATTACATAACTCCTTTAAAGACCATTCTGATGTTGACTTGGCAGAAAGTTTTAAAATGGGAGAATTCATAACTCTCTTGGGAAAACATGTCTTTGAAAATGAGAAACGGGAGAGCAGAAGCAGCCTAATGTTCGCTGGGTGCTGCTGCACTGGTGTCTCCCGGTTGTTTGGGTTATGCTACGATGGGGCAAGGGGTGCGATTGGGATTTAAGAGAATTTGAATTTGAGAACAATCTCAGAACAAGAAGTTAGTGGCGTTTTAAGTCTACCTGACAGCAAATACCTTGCTGGAATAGCAAGAGAAGGGGACATGCCCTCCCTGTAGGCACGTCCCAGATGAGCTGTGCCTAAAGCCATTGATGGGGACATGCAGGTTTGTGTTAGTGTCAGCTCAGGAACACCAGGACGCTGCACAGGGACTCTTTCTTATCTCACCTTTTACATAGGCAAAGGCTATTAATCTCTTGCCAATTTGCACTTATTTCCCGAGCAGCTGATCACACTTGCAGTTTGGAAGAAGTTCTACAAATGCTTGAATATAAAGCTGGATGGTCCTTAAAGCCACTCAGTTTTCTACCATTTTTCTTCAAAGGTCAGGGCTTAAACTTTGGGATTTTTTTCTGCAGGCTCTCACTCCCCCTCGTGTCTGCGCAGGGCTTTTGCAGCCTATCATCTTGCATTAATTTCTCGTTATCTTGTTCTTCTAACAGCCCAGCACGATTTTGAGGGCTGGCTTGTTTTCATGCTTCTGCTACAACAACTCTCAAGCAAGTCATTAAATTGTACCCAACTTTTCAGCAGAAATGGCAAGCCATGTATTTCTGCATATTTGAGCAGTAATTGCTAATTCTTGTTCACCGGTCAGGGCTTTAGTCCTGTTTTGCTTTCAGTCACTGAAAGCTGTATATTCACTGAGGTTTGAACTGATTCTTTTCTCTGCTATGAAACATATTAGTAAGCAAAAGAGCGTCCTTGGTTCATTTGGCCTGGTAACCATTTCATCTCCCTGCTAAAATAGGTTTTTAAAAGCTTTTTGTAATTGTTAGCACTTTTCCTGGAGCTGGGTGCTTAGCACAGTGCAGCTTTCTGAGCATCTCAGTGCTGGTATCTTTTTGGTTTTTTATAATAACCATTGATTTGAGTCACAGATGTTAGAAACCACTATCCACAGGCAGTTAAATGTTGGGTAGCATCAGACAGATTTTGTTTCAGTGTGTTTTCACTGTGTCTTCACCTCTCACATGAAGGGATCATCTTAGAGAAGGAGCAAACAAATCCTTACTTACTCATTGTGAGCTAAAGCTTCATTTCATCTAAAACTTAAAAAGATCTTAAATAGTGGCAGGCAAGGATATGTTACCCACATTTTCTAGGTTTCTTTTGCTAAAATAAGGTTGTATGGCCCAGCATGAGAAGCAACGAAACACAACACTTGTTCTTTGCAGATGAATGTGTTGTGGACATTCCTGATCCAAAATATTGTCCAAAACTTTAAAAGTTTGTATTGCATGCATTTTCAACGAAAAATGCAACAACTGGGTGTTTAATATATCTGAACATTTGTTAGTAAGCAGAGTTGGATCAAGCTTCACAGAATGGTTGAGGTTGGAAGGGATCTCAGGGGATTATCAAGTCCAGCCCACCATGCTCAAGCAGGGCCACCTAGAGTAGGTTGGTCAGGACCACATCCAGTCAGGTGTTGGGTATCTCCAAGGATGGAGCCTCCACAATCTCTCTGGGCAGCCTGTGTGTATTGGCTTTGTGTGGCAAGGTTTTGGTAGTGGGGGGGTTTACAGGGGTGGCTTCTGTAAGAAGCTGCTGGAAGCTTCCCCTGTGTCCGACAGAGCCAATACCAGCTGGCTCCAAGACGGACCCGCCACTGGCCAAGGCCGAGCCAATCAGCGACAGTGGTAACACCTCTGTGATAACATTTTTTAAGAAGGAAAAAAAAAAGTTGGGACAGACAGAAACAGCAGCTGGAGAGAGGAGTGAGAACATGTGAGAGAAACAACCCTGCAGAGCCCCAGGTCAGTGCAGAAGGAGGGGAGGAGATGCTCCAGGTGCTGGAGCAGAGATTCCCCTGCAGCCCATGGGGAAGACCTCGGTGAGGCAGGCTGTCCCCCTGCAGCCCAGGGAGGTCCACGGCGGAGCAGATCTCCACCTGCAGCCCGGGGAGGACCCCACGCTGGAGCAGGGGGATGCCCGAAGGAGGCTGTGACCCTGTGGGAAGCCCACGCTGGAGCAGGCTCCTGGCAGGACCTGTGGCCCCGTGGAGAGAGGAGCCCACGCTGGAGCAGGTTTGCTGGCAGGACTTGTGACCCCCCACGGGACCCACGCTGGAGCGGACTGTGCCTGAAGGACTGCAGCCCAGGGAAGGGACCCACGCTGGAGCAGTTCACGAAGAACTGCAGCCTGTGGGAAGGACCCACGCTGGAGAAGTTCATGGAGGACTGTCTCCTGTGGTAGGGACCCCACACTAGAGCAGGGGAAGTGAGGAGTCCTGCCCCTGAGGAGGAAGGAGCGGCAGAGACAATGGGTGATGGACTGACCCCCACCCCCATTCTCCCTGCCCCTGCGCCGCTGGGGGGGAGGAGGTGGAGAGAATTTGGGAGTGAAGTTGAGCCGGAAAGGAGGGAGGGGTTGGGAGAAGGTGTTTTTTAAGATTTGGGTTTCTCATTACCCTACTCTGGTTTGATTGGTAACAAATTAAATTAATTTTCCCCAAGTCAAGTCTGGTTTGCCCATGGCAGTAATTGGCCAGTGGTCTCTCCCTGTCCTTATCTTGGCCCACAAGCCTTTTGTTATATTTTCTCTCCCCTGTCCAGTTGAGGAGAGGAGTGACAGAGCAGCTTTGGTGGGCACCTGGCATCCAGCCAAGGTCAACCCACCACATGGGGTTGTTCCTCCCCAGAGGAAGGAGTTGGCATTTCCCTTGGTTGAACTTCACAAGGGTCCTCTCTACCTGTTTTCCAGGCTGTCCAGGTAGATCAGCTTCTTCTCCACTTGTCACCTGCTGACTTGGTGAGGGTGTGCTCTGCTCCATCACCTAGCTCATCAATGAAGATGTGCAACAGTCCTGGTCCCAGTAGAGACCCCAGGGCACACTGCTGGTGACTGGCCTCTAGCCAGGCTTTGTGCCACCAGTCACAACCTTCTGGGCCAGTTCAACCAGCTTTCAATCCACCTTGCTGTCCATTTACCTAACGTCTGTGCCAGACTTCTCGGCATATGCAATAACTTCTCAATATTAGCTGCCTCTACAATTCCTTTACCAATCAGTGCTGTTGCTAGTTTGTTGAAAGGGGGGCTTAATTATCAGTATTTCTTAAGTATTTTGAAGGCTAGAAGATGTGTTTGAGCAATAACTGGGAACATTACCATGGTCTGTAGCGTCAGTAAGTCAGTAGATGTCAGGGCTTATGCCCTGCGTGACTAGTTAATGAGACTGAGCTTCTGCTGTGTTTTTCACCTGGGAACCCTAAAACTGCGAATGCTGATTGGTTCTTACGTTAGTTTGGAAAAACGTGGCTCAAATAGGCTAAACTATTTGTCCCTTGGGTCAACAGCAGCCAGGCTGCATGTTTTTTTTTGCAGCCTACTGTGCCAGTGCGGTGTTTTTGGCAAGGTTTTGTGTTGCCTGTCCTTTTAAAGCCAAATTCTGTACATAGATGGTTAGTTCTGTCTTTCAAATGACCCAAACCCCCTGTATTTAAAAGCAAAACTGAAGCGGGCTCACTCATGACACCAGCAATATATGAGATGGTTTTGAGGTTAATTTTACAGTAATATGAGCCCCTGTTTATTATAGAATCACAGAACAGTTTGGGTTGGAAGGGACCTTTAAAGGTCATCTATTCCAACCCTCCCTGCAATGAGCAGGGACATCTTCAACTCGATCAGGTTGCTCAGAGCCCCATCCAACCTGACCTTGGATGTTTCCAGGGATGGGGCATCGACCACCTCTCTGGGCAACCTGGGCCAGTGTCTCACCACCCTCATTGTAAAAAAATTTCTTCCTTATACCTAGTCTGAATCTACCCTCTTTTAATTTAAAACCATTACCCCTTGTCCTGTGGCTGCAGGGAGCATCTGAGGTAAGGCTGCCTATGACTGTGTGTTGCAAAGCAGGCTCTGAAGATCACTGGGGCTGGTGGTGGCAGCAGCTGTTTTAAGGAATGACCTCCACTATAAGAGTAGGTCAATGGCATCCAATGGTGAACCTTAAAAACAAGTTAGGGAAGGCATAATTGTTACACGGATGCTGGTACGGGGTTTGCTTTCAAGCCACAAAGGTAGTAGAGCAGCCTGGGGATGTTTTGTGCTGGGGCAGGGATGCCCAGTGGCAGGGACAGCTAATGCTCTGGGAAGCACTTTGATGGCTATAGGGGAATATACATGCTGTGCAAAACCCATACATCTGGTGCCCGGTGGTGTGTTGGGTCTGGTGGGATCATCTGAGATGTCTGCCTGATGAGGGACCGCTGTGCACTGCCATCTCTCCTGCTGCAGGAGGGGACGTTACCAGCCTCCGCAGCTGGCTGAATTGCTGCTCAAGGGACTGCCTAAAGAGGTTTTTTTTTCTGGCTCACGTTAAGCTTAATGTTGCTTGGAGATGGGAATATAATGGCCTGAAGGCTTGAAGGCAGCACTGAACAGAAGCTTCTTTCAATCTGGAAGGGTGAGCTTGCCAACAGCGTGAAAACATCACCCCAAAAAATAACAATTTTTTCCTGGTTTCTGCTAATCGACTTAGGTGGTGACACAGGCAAAATATATCTACTCAACTTGGGTTATGCGTGGTGTTTGCCCAGAAGATTTGAGGTACACCTCTTCAACTTGCTTTCACCCATAGCCTCCTGTCACCCTGTCTTAGCCAGAAACGGCAAACTCCAAAATTTCCAGTGTTTAAATTGTTCAGCTGATGAGAGAGCGAAGTAAGGAAGGGAACCTGGGAACTTCTGTCCATCTAGGTGTGCCAGCAGCCCAACAGAATGTGTCTAATCGGTGGTGTGCAGGCTGGTGGCTCACAAGCTTGCGGCTCACAAGCCAAGTACCTTGCCCGGCTACCAGAAGAAGAGGAAGTTGGTGAAGGGAGTTTTGTGTCAACTATTGCCCTAAATAAAATGCTTTGTGTGAAGAAAAGTAAAACAAGGACATGTTTGTGCAGGCTGATGAGCTGCCAGACCTTCCTGGCAGAGAAGGGGGTTTTCTGTGAGCATCTCCAGGGAGAAGCTGTCAGCCCCACCTTCACTTCTCCCTGTTCACTTTGCGGGTGGAAATGTACTGATAAAGAACCAAAGTGAGCTCAGAGAACGGTCACTGATGGCTCATTAATTCCTGAGGGTGGAATCCTTTGTTATTTTGAGTGAACCAGAGAGGTTTCAGTTAAGTTGAAACTTCAGCTCAAGTCTTCAGCACTGCAAAGTGGCAAAATTTTGTTTGTATCCTGGTCTGGACCGTTGTGGAGCTGCCGGCTGTGGAAATATGCCTTTGCACAAGCAGGAGATCCCTTTGCAATCGCTCTGTCTACAGAATCCTCATTTCTGTCCTCCTCTTCTGCAGAGCAAGGGCTGAGCATGCTCAGCAGAGGGAGCTGCAGCCCCACCAGCCTGCTCCATCCCTGCTTTTCCCTCAGATTGGGCTAAATGCAAATCATTTAAAAATATCTGGTTCTGTGCACGGCCACGAGATTATGAAGTTCATTTCTAACTATATTGAGTTTGAAGCTGAAAGCTGTTCAGTGTTAGAGGTGACCGTATGCTGTTTTGTTTGAAGTTGCACGAACTTTTGATGGTGCCAAGTGTAGTCCTCATTGCAGGAGACCTATAGCTCTAAATACAGGTGTGCCTCTTTGACCTTGCCGTTGTGTCGATTGGGGTCTCGGCATCTTGGTGACGCAGGGCTAGGAGCATAGGCAGGCGATGGATGGACGTCTCCTCCGTGCCACGTCGAGGTTGCTCTCATTTGCTCTCGGCTCAAACGTCGAGCAGAGCTGGGGTCGGCATGAAATCAGAGCTGCAAAAATGGGCTGGATCTGAGTGCTTCACCCAGTGTGGGATTTTGAACAGAAATGAGGAACTGAGCTGCCTGTCTCACCCCTGAACACTTGGCTAATGAGGCTGGTTCACAACGAAGACCTCAGCTGGGAGATCTGTCCACCGAAGACCCCGGTGAGCAGCTGAACAGTGTGGGGCTTGGCTGCTGGGCTGTTGCATCCCGCTGCATCCCTCTGCATCCCCTCTGCCAAACAAATGTGAGCGTGGAGGGTTTCACCTATGGAGAAGAGGGACGGCAATGCCAGTGCCTCTGCTTTCCACGTGCCCGAGTGGATGGTGAGTTATTTAGCTTCTTCTTTTAATCACCAGCTAGCCAGCCGATTGCTGCTTAATTTTTGGAGGGAGCTTCAGATCTCGCTGCTCAGCATCAGGATATGATGGGGTTTAGCTGGAATGAGGGTTGTTAAAGTCCGATATTAACAAGAACTGTTAGACATCCTCCCCTGCCAGTGCAGCATCGTTCTTCGGTGTGAGCTGCCTAATTGAAAACGGTCAAGTGATGGAGGGAGTGGTCCCCTGTGAGCCACCCCATCTTGCAAATGTGTTATATTAAGAACTAATTTTTTTAGCAATTTGGGACCAGCAGGAAGGAGGAGTGGGAGAAACTGCAATGTGTTCCAGAAGACTTTGAATTTCATCAGGATCAGCACAGCAGATACTGTTTTTTCGACTACTATAATTTTTATCATCAATTTAGATTCTGTTGTTGGAATAAAACCTCTAAAACTTAAGACACCCTTCAGGGCATCGTGTGCTGCTCAGCATTGTTTGGGTGGTTAAAGAGGTTAGAATAGATACCAGCAAATATTAAAAGACACTTTTCTCTGCTTTGCTTCTCTGGTGGAAAGAATTCCCAAAGCAGCTGAAAATATAATGACATGGCTCCAAAAAGCAGGCAGTGCTTGGAAGACAGAAGGTTGCGTGTCTGGAGGTTGGCTTTGCCTGTCCCCTGAGGGTCTGTGCAGTGTCTTGTCATCCAAAAAAGTTCATGATACTTCAGAAGCACTGAAATTCTGTATCAATATTTGTTATATCTTCCTAGGTTTCTGCTCATGTCTTCCATTTCTATTTTTGAAGTCATCCCTCTTGGTGGTTCTTCTAAAAATACTTAGATCACTATAATAAAAAGTTGGTATTCTTGTATTCCTGTAAGGGTATTCTTGCTGCTTTGATCTTTATCTACAAATAGAGGCTGTGCATGGTGATTTGATTCAAACTTCATTATCCCCCTTTAATATCAACTTTATGTACTCCTGCTGTCGCTTTCTTAAGCATTATGGATTTTATTTTTGTAAAATTACAGTTTATTGTTCTGCTTCTCACTCATTTTTATAGACTGCAATTCTTTCAGCTTTCACCCAAGTCATGTCATATTTATATCAACAGTGAGGAAATTTTGCATTTAAGGGTTAGCAGTGATAAACTTTGCATAGCACACAACTTTGTTTATTGTTTCAAATGTGGATTTTTGTGTGCTAATTGCAAAAGTGTGGAGTTCTGCTTAAAAACAAGCAACCAACCTCTCCCTACGGATCTATCCCCCTCTGCAATTTTCTCCTTTATGAATTTGGTGCCTCTGGGATCAGGACCACATGACAGAAACTTTATTTAAATAGGCCTTTTTTTCTAATGGCTGTGCAGTTTACATTTGCGGCGTGGATGTATGATTTTATAGATGGTTTATAGCTGCAGTGGCATCAAACTCCATCTACAAATGGCTTAGGGTTATGTCCTCTAGCAATGTTTTTAATCAGGATTTTAACTTGACTGATTTGCATTTTATGTGTTTCTCAGGACAGCGTGGGAGTGAACAGCCACATTTCAAGAAATAATTAGCCTAAGCTTTAAAACGCTCATTATCTTTAAGGTCATTATTTCAAACAGTCTTTTATGTCTTAACGTTCTTCCCAAGGTCCTACATTTACTACAGTACACCTCTTATTATTAAACAAATAACCAAATATTGAAAAAATGTAGTATTAGTGAATAACAATAATCCCTTCTGCATTGCTTCTCGGAAGAGCAGGTTAAAATACAAGTTCTCCCATAGTCTGTGACTCTGGCTGGGAGGAGATCTGCAGCAGGTCGATTCTGGTTTTGCAGAACAGCGTCTGAGCTGTGAGAGAGATTTGAGGTTTTGCAGACCTGAGCGACAACACAAGCTGAAGTCATTTAATCTGCTGTGAGCCAAATCAGGGATCACAGTGTTTCCTTTATTGGGTAAACCCCTCAATTTTTCAAATAATCTACAACCTGGATTTAATGCTGACACTGAACACCTTTGTACACACAGTAGTCAGGGAAAAACTCCTGTGTGCAGTTATGGGACATAAATTTCTCATCCCTATGAGGATGGGATCAAAACAAGGGGAAATTCTGAATTTTCAAAGTTTTCTGAAATTCTGCAGCCAGTGAGTGCATGAGGCAGAAATGCTGTTTTGACTTTGTGTCTTATTTGTGAAGGTTTCAGCGATTTCAGGTTGTATAATTGAGTGATGGTTTAGGTGATCTCTAATTGCAAAGTCTTTCATAGTAATCTTTAGAGAATTAGCAGGAGAGGCTTTCGCTGTACTGGTTGACAGTTTTTCTAGGGAAAAGTTGTGCTCCTGGGTTGTGTTGTAGCATCACGCGTACGAAGGAGCTGTAAGACCATGTGGGATGCTGGCCGAGTATAAAAGCACTTATCGCCAGAGATGATGCACTGACTCCTGATGACTCAGTAGGTGTTTTCCATCTCTGAGTTCTGAGATCCTACTTTTTTTAATTATAAAACACAAGTTACCCCTTCATTGCAAGTTGAAGTGATATGGAAATAACCGTTTCCTCTTTTGCCTGCCTTGTCATGGGACCATGACCAACAGAGCCAGGGGTGGACCAAGGGATCTGTTCTACAGCTGGGGGAGAAGGTTTCTCTCTTCCGTATCCTTCCCATTGTCCCCACTGGACCCGTGTGGTTTAGGTTTTTGTTATTTTCTTTTTTTAAAGATCTCTCCTTCCTGCTCCCACCAGTTACAGCAGCAGGGGTGGCCGCTCTCATTCTTGGTGTGCATTGGATATAGGTGCTGGTGTTGCCTACCGTGGAAGCGTGCTCTGTGTCAATAAGCACTAAGATGTTGGAAGAGCTTCTTTTAGTTTTATTTCCAGGTTTTCCACCTGCAGCTTTACTTCTGTGGGCCATGGAGGATTATTTTTTTAAAAAGAGGTAACCTAAGAGTGGGTCTCAGCCACTGGAGTGAGAGCAATGGCTCGATAGACGTGGACCACGATTCAGTCCTCATTGTCCTGGAGGTCTGAGGACCGAAATCGGTCTCAGTCCTAGTGAAATATAATAAATTGAGGTGTATGGGGCTGTGATCTGATGTTTGCACTGTACACAACCGCAGCCCAATGCTGAACTTGAGTTAGAAATACACTGGGCTGAGAGTTTGCAGAGCATGGTGGATCCACCACTGGTGTGAGGTCTTCAAGAACCAATGGCTTGAATTTCTAACATGCTTGGAAACCACTCTGGCCCAGGTGGGTGACTCTTCATCCCCATCCTTTCTCTCCTAAGTCCTGTAGGTAAAATCAGCCTTAACCTGCACATTCTCAAGCTGTTTTTTCAGAAGGAAGATGCCAAAGGGTTAAATGTGTGTGTTAATCCTGGAGTCAGTCTCCCTGTGACCTTTTGTCTGTAGAACTGGAATCTTAAACACTTGGCGCGCTGGTTAAAGTTTTGGCTCAGTGAGCAGCATTGTCAGGATTACATATTAATTTAAGGCATGTGAAACTATGGAATAAATGGGTTTGGACAGTCCCTTTCTTGAAGCGATATGATCTGAGCTCAGGAGGTGGATTAGGAGAACAGAAGCTGCCTGAATTGTTGAAGCTGAGGGTTGCAGATCATGGCAAGCACGGCAAGGGGAAGGCATCACTGATACTGTGGAAGGGGAACAGGTCTCGTCTCGGTTGCCTTTCAGCTGCCAGCACCTGGTGTCTCCATACACATCTCTGGTTTCACAGGGGAAAGTGGAGCAGATGAAGTATCTGGCTTGGCAGGTCGAGTGCTGGAGGAAACCAGCTTTTCCTTCATGAATAGGGATGAGAGGGCAGGAGGAGGAGGTTTGGTCTGGGAGCTGCAAGCCCCAGGCTCTGGTGGAACATCAGAATAGTCATGTCGGTCCCCTCCGTTCTAGCCATAGCTGCAAAATTATTTCTCTTGCATTTATCACTTGGCATCATAGATAGATGAGAAGTTTTTCCACTGGGAAAAGGCCTTCCAGTTTGTCACATGAATAACCAAGTAGTGCAGCTCTTGAAGACCACAAACTTGACCTGCTGTTTCATACGCAAATAGATGGATTTTAATTAGCTCCCTAACTTGCTCTTTGTTTCCCAAGTTTTTTGCAGGTGGATTTGCAAGCTGTTAGCAATGCCATAGAGCTTGTGTGACTTAATCACACAAAACCCTGTTGTTTTCTCCCTTTGTTCCTTTAAAAAAAAATAAATCTTCATGGCTAAGAATAAATTTAAGACGCTAGCACTACAAAAACGCTGCGCTTGCAAAATTTAAAAGTTCAAAGAATTTACAAGGATGGTTCCTCTTGCACATTGCACAAGTGGTTGGGGATTTTATAGCTGTTACAATATTTTAAGGTTTCATTTAGCAATTTTTAAAAAGAGTGTGGCTAGACTAATACAGAGGGAGGCTGCAGTAAGGTTGGGCTCCAACCATGATGAAAAAAACAGATTTTAATCATGCATGGTTTGTTAAATTATAGTGATAACTTGGATTTTACTAGGATTGAACATAGTTCTCCCTAGTTTTATTTGAAGATTGAGCTAGATTACAACTGACATCCAAGTTGCAGAAGATACCTGAGCTGTGGACTGGAGGAGCAGGAAAGAACTTTATTATTAGAATTTTTATAGAATAGAGGTTCTTAATTTTAGTGTCTCAGAGTCAGTCTCCAGTGAAACACTCCCCCCACCCCCCAACCCCAAAAGCTATTTGATTTAAGTATCTAAGTATCTTGATGTGATAACCTAGTGGAAAAGTAGTTTGTGCACCTCCTTTAGGAATTTGCATGAAAAGCGTCATCAATAATGTCAAAAATTAAAAACTTGCCCTGAAAACACAACTTTGGCTGTAGTATCAGTTGAGGCAAGTGGTGCTAATCCCAGTCTCATATTTCCTGACATATTTCCATATTGGAAATATTCTGTATTTCCATTTTCCAATTATTCTACAGATTCATTAAAGTTGGGAATTCTGGGGTTTTCCCTTCACAAAGCAGATGTTGCTTTCATATAGCCCAGGAATTTTTACTCTTTTAGTGGATTCCTTGAAATCTGCTGTGGAGACGTAAAATGCCACCATGGCACATCCTTGTCTGGAGAAGCGCTTTGGGGAAACACTTGCAAGCAATGTTTCCTTGGCAGCATTTTCCCCATCATGCTGTACCATCCACTGGACAACAGTGACAACTATTGAGGAGCAATATTATATCAGATCAGAGGAATATTGTGTCAGATCAGTGCTAAATTATTTCAAAAGTGGGTTTATATAATAATACATGGAGCTGTGGAGAGCTTTTTTTTTCATATTTAGTTAGAATTGGTGTTGAGGTCAATTGGTGGTGCCTCATCACTTCCCAACTTCCTCTTCTTTGGAAGTAAATGTTGGGGTTCTCTATGAGAAATGTCTTGGGTTCATTGTCAGGGACAATACTCTTTGGATAACAGCTCCATATTGCCCTGCATAGGGTCTGCTCGGTCACTGGTAGCAAAGCATCACGCTTCCCAAACCCTACTGCTGCACAAACATCCCTCTGGGGTTATCTGCAGCCTTTTTCCTGCTGCAGTAGGTACCTGCAAGGTGGGAAGAGACTAGATATAAGGAAGAAATTTTGTATGATGAGGGTGGTGAAACACTGGCCCAGGTTGCCCAGAGAGGTGGTCAATGCCCCGTCCCTGGAAACATTCAAGGTCAGGTTGGACGGGGCTCTGAGCAACCTGATCTTGTGGAAGTTATCCCTGCTCATTGCAGGGGGGTTGGACTACATGACCTTTAAAGGTCCCTTCCAACTGAAACCATTCTGTGGTTCTGTGACTCTAAGAGGTATGGTACGATGCAGGAACAGTGGGATGGGTGTTGGAGTCCGGACCCTTCCAAGGACGGACTCTCTGCACTTGCCACCACGGGGGACGGAGCGGGGACCGGCATAATTAAAAACCACTTTGCCATCTAACAAATGCCTTCATTGTTTTAGTTGCTCATTAGTTAATTTTCTTCTAATGAGGCTCTGTTAACGTAATCATCTGACATTGGGGAAAAAGAAAAGTGGGGGGGAGAACCCAAGTTAAAAAGAGCCTAATTAGCAAGTTAATTATAGCGAGCAGGGAAATGTTCTGGTTATATAAATAAGCTATTGTTATGCACACACAAGCCAGGCCACGTTAAAAACTGCCGCTAACTGTCTAGAGGTCAGGCAAATGCTGTAATTCAACATAAAACAGAAGTAGGGCTTGTTTGGCGGGACGCCTCATTAAGTCTTGGGGTCCTTTCCTGCCAAAAAAAAGGGAGTCTGAAAATCCGAGCGGTTCCCCTTCCCTCCCACCCTCCCTCCCTCTCCCTCCACCCCGCGGCTGAAACCAGAGCGGGCAGGATCGGGATCGGCGGGGCTGGGAGGTATAAATGGGGGGGCAGCCCCTGCCCCGGCGGGAGACGGTGCAGAGGGGCTGTCGGTGATGCCGTCATGCCGAACAAGAAGAAGTACAACGTGAACGGAGATTCAGGGATTAAAGCCCAGGTGAGGGCAGTCTTTAGTACCGTAATAACATTTTTTCTATTTAGAAGTACATTTGTTTCTCTCTACCCCCCCCCTTTTTTTTCTCCTTTCCGTGCTGTTCCCCCAATCACTTATTTCTGGAGCTGACTGGATCCCCTTGCTTAGAGAAAATCCCAATCTCCGGAGGATTTCTCTTCATTTTCTCTCAGGAGCAGGAGGTTTGAAATGATGAAGTGTTGAGCCGAACACGTTGTTCTGGGGTTGTTTTTCAGACCACTGAGATGGAGGAGTTGATGGGTTTGTGAGCAGGTAGATTGCCCAGGAAAACCTCAGATGATGAGACTTTTTTTGCTCAGTGAAGTAGCGTAGAGCAGCTCTTCATGGTGGAGATCCCAGGTCGAAGTGAGAGTTAGCTCATTTGAAATGTAATGAGCATACACCTGCATTTAGAAGTCATTAACCCCTTGTACCTCTGGAGGTGAGGTTTTTCAGCCTGAATTGTTTTTTTCCTGCTGGAGGTTGAAAGCAGCAGTGCTTGTGTAGCTGCAGAGCAGGTTGGACTCCTAAATCCAATCAGCTACGGCTCTCAAAGGCTTCACAGCCTCTCCTTTGAGCTTTAGCCTGTGCAAAGTTGGCTGTTACCTTCAGAGGCGTTTCGGTGTGAGCTGAATGAGTTCAACCTGGAACCAAATCACTGTTCTCGTTCCCGTCTTGAATGTCCCCATCTTTCCAGCAGGGCTGGAACATGGTGTGTCACGCCGTCAGTTGCCTTGTCCCGTTCGGTAAGGATTTAAACCAGAGTTTTGGTCTGGGTAAGCAAGGTCTGGTTTTCTCATTCTGGCTGGATCGAGTGTGCGTTGCTGTGATGTCAGCTCAAAAATAAAGATGTGTTGTGGAAACTGGCTTAAGAGTATATTCCTGCTGACACTTTGTACCCTTCACATGTCCGTGCGATACAAAAATTTAGCACTGAATGAAGGTGGATACAACAGATGTCTTAAATAAATCAAATAGCAGCATCCTTTCTTGCCCGCTGTCTCTATTGCTGGAAAGATAAAGCCAAAAGACGTTGGTGGCGTGTCAACGCTAGCTAAAAGCAGACCTCAGCTTTGACCCGGTCCCTTCCCGATGTTCTCCTCTTCTGGTGCTTCCTTCCACCTCTTGGTAGTCAGTGCCTTGCTCAGCTAAAGCTAAACCCAGCTTGTGCAATGTTTAAAGGGTTTAAACCCTCAAAGGGGTTGAGGGCAGGGTTTATTATAAAGTCTAGTTCTAGTTCTGCCTAATTTGGTTCATGACTTCTTTTCGGCATGTACTTGCCTATCAGTCGTGGATGTGGAAGTACTTGGAGAGCTCTGAATGCAATTATTAATATTACCGTGTCACTTGAAATAGTTGCATTGAATGTCCTTGAAGAGATGATGTGGGAAAGGAAAATGTTAATTGTAATACGAATTATTCACCCTTTGTTAGACTTCTAGCCTATCTCACTTTGCCAAGAGCATCATTTCACACAAAACCTGATGCTTTGATGAAGCTGCTCAGCTGTCGAGGGATTTGTTTAAAAAAAAAAAAAAGAAAGAAAGAAAGAAAAAAGGTTATTTCAGGCCAACAGCTTGTTAGAAAAGGAATATAAAAACTGATGTGTGTGCACAAAGATCCCATCCTGCCGGGATCAGAGGTGTTAATCCACAACACAACTCTTGACTGTAATATGAGTTTGACGTGTGTTGTTTTTTTTTTTCTCCCCTGTGTGTTTCCTGATCTGGTGTCGTTCTGTTGTTTGTTTTAAGATTAGCAGAAAAAAAGAGCTCCCAGGTGCTGCTGCAAATCCTCTCCCAGGTCCTTTCCTTCCTCCCCAGCAGCTTGCGCTGGCTGTCCCTGGGCCAGCTCAGACTTGGGTTCACAGAGGACTCTGAATTAGCCACCTGAGACCCCCATCACCTTTATTCTTCACTTACTGGCCCAAAAACCAGAGCACCAGCTCTGTAGCATCACCAGCCTGTCTCAAGTGCAATGTCAAGTGTTGCTACTTAAACCACTGAGCTTGAATTTGAGTTCCCAGAATGGGATCAAATTCTTTCTGGTTAGATGACTTCTTTAAACAAAAGTAACTTCTCAAAATACCCCAAGGGGTTAGTTAATAGACTCAATTAATGGCTTTCACTATTTTGGAGATGTAAATATTTAACCCCATTGCCAGATTGAGTCAGTTTATGCTCATAGCAAAGTCCAAGGAAATTTGCAATTGGAAGTCGTGCTTCCACTTTCCCTGAGATTTAGCGCAAATCATGAACACAGTGGGAGCGTCAATGGTTGGCTTACAAAGTGATGAGCACTGGGAGTTAAAATAGTTCCTAAAACTATAAGCCTGTTCTCCTGAATGCTTAAATATGGCCCAGTAGCCACATAGAGAGAGAATCAAAAGGGATGTTGAGCTGCTGGTGTGGTTTTGAGATGCGCCGTGTCCCTTGGGCAAGGCGAGCGGGCTCTGAGAAGTTTTATGTCTGTTGAAATGTGTGTGATGCCTGTGGAGCCCTTTGGGGTGACTAGCTGAAAGCTGGTGCTGATGCGAGCAGGGAAGCGTTAAGACAAGTCCAACCTGAGGTGCACGTCAGTGGGGCACGGACAGGTTGCGTTTCTACTGTAAAATCACTAATAATCATCTGTAAGACCAGATGTTTGGTTTATGTGAAAACCTGGATTTGGGGAGTTTATAGTAAGGAAATACTGATTATTTGGCCTGCTTGCTGCTCTTTTCAACCAAGGGTGGGAGTAAAACAAAGCTTGGAGGAAGAGGTTCTTCTATAAATACCAATGTTGAATGTCATTTTCCCCTTAAAAGTGCCTACATAAAAGTGACGCTTCTTTACTTATCCCTTCTGTCCTCTGCATGCTATGGAGCAGATCAGCTTTGCCGACTTAAAATAAATATTTATCTCTCGGCTTGGCAGTTACCGCAGCCGTAACACGGGCAGGACTGAGCCGGGTTGTGCTCGGCCACTCTCAAACCCCTGGTGGTCTTGGGGCTTCACAGATGTTCCTGGGGAGTCTGATACCTTTATTCCTTGGTGATTGAAATGGAAATGGGCTTGATTCTTCGTCTTGGGTTGAGCAGGTTGCTATTTGTCATGCACAACATTTTTTTGCAATGAGATCAGCTCCATCAAAAAGGAGGGTAGATGCAAAATGCCACAAAATATTAGTGTTACATCCATTGCTGTGGTATTGTTGTAGGCATTGCTGGTAAATGATAGTTGGTTCCTTCTCTCCAACTTGGATAATTACATTTTGCCCGTCTGCACATTGCTTCATTTACATGCCTTATTCTTCATTTCTTGATTTGTTGTATAAAGTTGTGTACTCTTAAATACAGTGCTCTTAAATACCTATGTTCTCCAGGCGTCCATGGTCCCAACAGTTATAACAGCCTTGAGTGATGTATCTAATCTCAAATGTTTCTTTAATATTAAGTGCAGCTGGAAGCAGTATTAGTTACGTGAAGTGTTTTTATTTTTGCCTTTTGTATTTTGTACAGCAAATAGGGAGCATCTCCTACTGGTCACCACAATAATTATTCCAACATAGGTCAGTGTCCGCATCAGCTCTACAAATGTTGGGTGGCCCTAATGGGGCTTCTCTTGTGTCAAATAACCCTTATCATTAGCATTTTGGAAAAATAAGTTTGTGCATAATGAGGACAGAAGCTTTCTAATTTCTGTGGTTAAAAGAGGAGCTTCAAGGTATTTGAAAGACAAGTGTGTCAATGCTGCATCTGGTGGGGGGTCTGAAGGTAAACCAAGTAGACAATTTAGCATACCCTGTTCCCAATTAAATAACAGGAATTGCAAATCAGCCCATAACTGAGATGGTGTCAGTGTCTGCTCAAGGCTGTGGATTCTTGGGATTAATCTTCTGTATCAGACTGTTGGGTTTTTACATCTGACTTTATTCCTTTCTTTTAACAGATCCAGTTTGCTGACCAAAAGCAAGAATTCAACAAGCGCCCGACGAAGATCGGCCGCCGTTCGCTTTCCCGCTCCATCTCCCAGTCCTCAACAGATAGCTACAGCTCAGGTGTGTGCCATCAGCTGCAGTTACAGTATCTGCAGGGTTTGTCCCACGTTTTGCTCAAGGATCTCCTAGATCTGCTGTGTAGTTGGTAGTGGTGGAGGGAAGGCATGGAAAGAGGGTTGTTACTTTTTTTTCTCATCTTTGTGTATTGTTGGATAGAAAATTGTTACTCTGATGCGCTGAGCGCTTCTAATCTCTCTTTATAGTCCTTGTGTGCTGTTGCTGCTGGCTTTCCTCCTCTCTTCCCCTTCCTTTTCCTTGCAGGCTCCACAAAACAGTGTTTCCATTGTGTTTGTGCTTGCATGTCATCTTCCCTTCCCGTTCTTGAATAAATCCATGTGGAGCCCACTGTAGGTTTGGACTGACCCGTTGCACGTAGAATTGGAATCTTTGGAAGAGCAATGGTGACCTCTGAAGGCCATGCATATGTCTTCTGTCTTTTTCCCGCTGGAATCTATGAAATGAAACTTTTAGCAAGTTGTGGACTTGCTATACAGTCTTGCTAGCTGTACTTAGGGGAACTCACTGGGGAGGGAGGTTGAGTTTATTGGGGTTTTTTTGTTTTGTTTTAAGTTTCAGGGCTCTTGTGAAGTCCCAGGTATATTTATGAAGATTGGTTCTGGAAACTTGATTTGTCTGGACTAACACTTGGTGGCTGTGCAGCACTGTCCAGAAACCTTCAGGCTCTGGTCCCCCCAGCAGCAGGTTTGTTCCTTTGAGAACAAGGCACAGCAAAGTTTTGGTTTGACCTGTGTAGGTGTTTGAGTTGTTTTGTTTTCTTTCAACATGCATAATTTTCAATGTAAACAACTGAAAATTAATTTCTGGAGCAGTCCATGAAGGTTACTTAAAACTCAGTCAAAGGTAGATTCCTATGAAAAACAGATTCATTTCATTGAGTGTCGTGTTCATCAAACACATTCAACATTTAGAAATCAAACATACAACAATGAAACATTAACATTTCAAGCTGATGCAGGAAAGGCAGCACAAGAAAGTCCTGAAAACAAGTATCCTGGTGGAAATTGGCATTTTTTCCTTAGAGGAAAGAGAGAACGACTGCTAAAACCTACCTTGACTTTGAGTGAAGAAGGCGAAGCTGTCCTGCACTTTGCAAACAGTCTCTAGTATTATTCAGCAAATAAGTCACTGTGTGCTGAGGAAGTTCAGCGCCACTGCACTTCCCAGCACACAGGAATGGCCTATTCGATAAAACATTATGCCCCCAAGTGGCACCTTTAGCTAAATTTACCCTAGTCCAGTAACACCCACATGGGACTGGTATCATACCTCACCTTCCAGTGTCCTCTTTTCTACGTCTCTGAATATGTCATTAAGTACCATTACTGTGCTGGAAACCTTATGTCACTTCAGGAGTTGGTTATGAGGATAGTGGCTTTTCAGGAATAGGGAGAGGTCACCAGGGATGCTCTCAAATTGTTCAGAATAGGTCCATCCAGGATCCTTGGCACTTTGAAGGGAATACTGCTTGCTACCTGAAATGTTACAGCTGCTGTCCTAGCTGAGACTGTCACAGAAAGGAATTTGGATCCAATTGCCCATCCCTCAAGGAGTCTTAATGCATCTGATCCCCTCCTGGTCCCGGCCCCTTGAAGAAGATGCAGAAGAAATCAGCTTCCAACACAAGGCTATGAAGAATGGAGATGTAGGCAGCTTGAAACTGGAGGAGGTATTATTCCTCTGTTCCTCATGACTGTGAAGGCAAATGATCAGGCCCTTCTGGTGATGTGTACCAAAACTCATGGTGGAGTACTGTCAAGAGCTTGCAGATGGGTATTCAGTTTGGTGGCCAAGGTCTGGCTGCAGCCCTTGCAGGAGTCTGGCTTTATGCCAGAGCCATGGGGAATAAGGAGTATTCACGGTAAAGCTCCACCACAGCCTGTCACTTAGTCCCTGTCCATGACATGGATGCATTTTTTGGATACTTGGCAGGTCACAGTGTATTTGAGGAGAATCTGTGTAGATATCTGCTAGTTTGGAGCATCAGAGACCATGAGAAGCTCAAAGGTCCATCCTATCCTGACCCTCTCAGCTAGATACCTTGGGTATAACAAGAAAGAATTGTATTTTGGAGTGGATGATGTGCTGTGAGCTATGGTTGGGTTTTGGTTGCAGAGTTTGCTGGTCATGGACTAGTCCCATTCTGCAAACTGAAAGCCTGTGGCTAAAAATCAAATCTGAAGGTAGTCCACCCACATTTGCTTGTACGAGGATGTTTTGGGCCATATCCCACCTGCAACTTCCAGCTGCATGTCTACTGTCGAAGGAAGCAAGACAGAGCCTGCGGGCTCACACAAGGCCCTCCACGCTGTCCAGTTGCATGCATGGATGGATGTGAGCCGAATTCTGCCGTGCCGGCCAGCGCCTGTACTGGAGACCAGTCTCCTGTTTTATTTCCCAGAGTGGATGTAGCTGACAGCTACAGCTGAAGTTGATGCCCATCTGAAGTCCTAGTAGTAGGTCTTGACTGTTGAAGGTTTAGAGAATGTCCCTGTTCTTGTGCCCGTCCTGTCATGGTAAATGCCAAAACCTGTTGGGAGCAAACAGGATAAAACCTGCTGCGTATGATGAACCTGATTTCAAGTTTTTTTCTTGAGCTGTCTGGAGAAGGTGTGCAGAGCACCATGTGAGCGAGCAGTGAAGCATAGAGTGATCCTCTCTGCCAGCACAAGTGATGAGCTAGATGCCACCACTAAAGGGGGCTGCATTAGTAGTGGAAGGTTGAGGAACCAGCAGAAGCCCGAGACGTTTAAACAGAGACATTTTAGCTCTGTTAAGTGTAGAAAGCCTCCACAGACTCAGGATCTGGCTCCTAGCTGAGTGCTGCAAAGAGACACTGTGCAGAGAACTTGTACTTGAGTGTAGGTGGTGGGCCAGAAGTCTTCCTGATGTAGGGATGTAAAGCCTTCTTTGTGTTTCTATACTCATTTCCCTGATTCTAAGGGTATCAGAGATGAGCTGGGATCAGACCACACTGTGACAGCCCACTAGATTGAGATAGTATTATCGGTCCTGCCTATCTCCCATTCCTTCTGGCTGTAACGTATCTCCGAACCACAGTCAGATCAGATGACTGAGCAGATTTATATGAAGTTGCTGTGTAGCAGTAGTGCATTGGCCATAACAGAGATGGTTGCCTGTGTGCTACATGAAAAACACGCTAGATGAGAACCTACAAGCTTTTCACATTTTTCAGCAACCCAGGGTTAGAAGAGCAAAGGTAACTGATGGAGAGGTCATGGCTGTTCAGTCCTCTCTGCTCCTGGCAGAGGCAGGTGCTCACCTCCAGAAGATGCAACTGCTGGAGGCCGTGATCAGATCCTGGGCACACAAACAGTGAAAGCCACGCACAGTCCAATGGCTTCACCCTGATTCCTGTGGAACGAGTGACTGTCCTTTATCTCCTTTCCTGCCTGTTGGGTTGCTGCTTCTTTCATGCTGCCTTGTATGCTTGGAGGAATCTCCAGAGCCTCCTCCAGAGGCTTGGAGGAGCTCCCCAAGGTTGGGGACAACCTGCATGACCCATCACTCCTGCAGTGGCTGCGTTCCCACACAAAGGGCTTTTAGGATAAATTGAGGAACATGCATGCTGTGTCCTCTCCAGAGAGACATCAGCCCGGGCTCCATTTGCACTTTGTAAGACACCTGGATTATATTTGTAACATTATCATGTTGGGTAGAATGTTTTAAGCTGGCATTAACGATTAGACTTCTCTAATACAGGTCTGTGATTAATATATTTGTACAGGTTTTACAACTCCATCTGATATCTAATCAGCAGGGTATATTTTATGCCTGTCATTTTTGAAGACTAATAGGCTGATTAGGCTGGCTAATGTCATCGTGTTTGCTTCCAATTCACAGCTGAAAGAATTTGGAGCAACTTTGGGGAATTCTCCTCCGCCACTTGCACTTAGCATCTCCTGCTAAAGCATCAGCAGTTGCAATTAATTAGCTTGTGAAAGTATTATATTTCCTTCCTAATGAAAGCTGCTAGACTGACAGTCAAGACAGAAGACTTCTGCTCCCACGACAGTTGCAGGATGGGTAGATAAATCCCATTAGTACCTCTTGGCATGGATCTTCGTCATTCTCCTTTTAAGGCTGAGCAGTAGCAGTCTGAACAACCCATTAAGCCCTCCTGGGATGGGAAAAGGCTAGAAACGAAGTAGCATGAGGAGCAGAGAGATGATAATGGAGGGGAAGAATCATAGAATCATTTAGGTTGGAAAAGACCCTTAAGATCGTTGAGTCCAACCATTAACCTAACACTACCAAGTCCACCACTAAACCATGTCCCTAAGCTCCATGTCTATGTGTCTTTTAAATACCCCCAGGGATGGTGACTCCACCACTTCCTTGGGCAGCCTGTTCCAATGCTTGATAACCCTTTCAGCGAAGAAATTTTTCCTAATATCCAATCTAAACCTCCCTTGGCACAACTTGAGGCCGTTTCCTCTCATCCTGTCACTTGTTACCTGGGAGAAGAGACCAACCCCCACGTGGCTACAACCTCCTGTCAGGTAGTTGTAGGGAGCGATAAGGTTTCCCCTCGGCCTCCTTTTCTCCAGGCTAAACAATCTCAGTTCCCTCAGCCACTCGTGATAAGACTTGACCTGTAGACCCTTCACCAACTTCGTTGCTCTTTGGGCACACAAGAGGTACGTGGAGGTCCCAAGGTTTGGAGGTGGTGGGCGTGAGTGTAGAAGTGAGTGAAACCCAAGCAACTCTTCCTTGAGATGTGCTTGGTGGTAAGGCAGTCATCCCAGCATCTCTGCCCAAAATGATGGGGCGGTGCCGGTGCCATTTTAGTGATGCAAGAGAGGCCTGGGTGTGGAAACAGTATCTCTGTAAACAGCCAGTGGTTTCTTGCTCTTCCTGCCCATCAAAACTGGAAAAGTTTGATCAAAATCATCAGCTGGTTTCCAAAACATGTACCATCTGTGAAGTTATGATGTGGGGCAGTGTGTTCCAAGATGCAATGTGTCACTAACTGGGCTTTGCTAAAAGCAATAATGGGAAAAATGAGGGTGGTGAAACACTGGCCCAGGTTGCCCAGAGAGGTGGTAGATACCCCATCCCTGGAAACATCCAAGGTCAGGTTGGACGGGGCTCTGAGCAACCTGACCTAGTTGAAGATGTCCCTGCTCATTGCAGGGGGGTTGGACTAGATGACCTTTAAAGGTCCCTTCCAACCCAAACCATTCTGTGATTCCATGATAAACCATGAGAAACACTGTTGAACATGAAAACTTTATCACTTGGTTGCTGTAAAGTATGAAGGATGAAAATACTAGCGATCCGTTCTGATCTTGATTCTTTAAATTGGAAGTAAAAGTCTCTTATCTGTATTTGCCATAAGCCAGCAGTTTTCTGTAGTTGTTCCACTTCATTTAAAACAAGTAATTTTTCTCGCCGGGGAAATTAATTGTTTCCTGTGCCATTTGGGAGTGGCTTATATGCCCAGGGACGCGCCGTGGTGTTTAACAGCATCTGCCATTGCAAACCGGGGAAAGGCACCGACCTGACAGCTCAGCTTTGGAGTCGAGGGGCTGTTTTGGCGGTGCGCTGGGCAAATCACTTAAATTTCAGTAACTGTTCTTTCCCTTTCTGCAAAACCCAGATAATTGTTATCTGCTTGGACAAAGATTTTGGGGGATCATGTGGTTTATATCAGCCCAGCGCTTTGAATACTAAAGCACTCAGTGTTGTGTATTACGCACCGCATACATGTTTTGTGGGCGCTGAAATGAGATTAGAACAGTAATATCTTTAATTAAAGGCGATTGACTTCATCCTCATGCTGTTTCATAACTTTCAAAAGGTTGTACAGAAAAGAAACAGGGTTTGTCTTTTTAGTTGGGCTGTAACAGGGGCAGGTTGCCCCTTTTTTGCCCTTAGTGATGCCAATACTACAAATGTGAGTGGATCCTCATCTAAAATATTAGCAAAGCTAAACTTTGCTGAATTTAGGCTCTGGCCTGGTCTTTGCTGGGTCAGGACATGGACTGCAGGTGTCTTCTTTTCGCCCCAACATTTTTCCACTGGATAACAGTGCCTGAGACCTGCTGCTATTTTCATGTCATTCTCTTTGAAATAATACAATTTATATCAAAATGGTACACAGCTCTATGGAATGCCAACCCCAGTTATGAAGCTTTCATTAATCAACTTTTGGGTAATTTGAGATCATATTTAGGAAACTGCCTATCCCATCAGTTAATTGGATATATCTAGATTACAGGTTCTAGGAATCCTTTCCTTTCTGTACTTGTTTTTCATTTTACAGGAAAGCAAGGGTAAAATTTACTATTATGTATTAGTATGCTATTACACTACACTAACAATGTTAGTTTAAGTCCCATAGTGCTATATGCACTGCTATATATTATATGTACGGAACAGTAAAGAACCACCTGCATATGAAAATCTGTCTACCATCTAGGCGGGGTTTTTTGTTTAAAAAAATTACTTTCAGCCCCCAGAACCAAGATCTATGATTTTAAAGAAACCTCTGCACAGATTAGCTGTCTTCAAGGAAATAATCCTCCTTTAACTAATTAATCCTTCCTTCTGGAGTTCTTGATATACAAGAGCTTGGTATTATATAAGGTGCTCTTTTGTTATTAAGCCAGGCTCCTGGTCCTTCAACAGCTGCTGTGGGATTGTGAACACAAATTCAGAAATATATTGCCATCAGCGTGTTATTTGCAGGGTCGGACTTGCCTTTCACACCCCGCTGAGGATGGTGTCTTTGCAGAGAAATTTCAGCAATGCATAATTCTCCTCCGTAAGCGGATTAAGACCCGAGCGGGTCTCGGGGAGCCTGGCACACCGACAGCAGCAACGCTAAGCTTTTTTTCCTTGGGATCATTCAAGCACTTCACACGAGCCAGAAGAGAAAGTAATCAGCTTGCTGGGTGCTGCAGGAAAGACAAACCCATGGCCATGCTTGGGGGGAAGGGTTTAACTCCTTGGTTTTGGTTTTCTGGCACGAAATTGCTAAGAGAGCCACTGAAATGCCGGGTAGAGGGCTGGTTTGCCTTTACTCCAAGTTATCTGAAGGGGCTCTCAATATCAATCTTCACCTGAGGTCTGGATGCCTCTGGAAAGCTGCAGCTCTTTGGGAGCACTGCTGGGTAATGACAAGACCATGGGTTCAACCATGCCATTCGTCCTATGACACTGTGTAAGAAACGTTCACCCTTCTTCCTGCCTAATTCCTTTGGCACAGAATTGGGGTAGAAGGTTGGGAATCCCTACTGACTGTTGGGTAGAACAACTCCCTTGGCTATTTGGTGTAGATCATTCCCTCCTGGAGACTGCACCTGGGAGAGAAGCTAGCTCACACACGCAGCAACACATCACCCAAAGCCAGCAGCTGTTGAGTTTGACTATGCAATGTTTCCTAGGTAAAGATTTAACCAATTCTTTTCCCATGTTGTGGGAGAAAGAGAGCTCATCATCGTATGTGATGCCCTCACACATATGCACATCATTTGCTAGCGATGCATAACATTGGCTAACTCTGCTGAGGCTATTGTGGGTAGTGCCGTTCTACAAAGGTGGTCCTCTTCTGCTTTAACAAATAATGTGATGCCAGGTCCCGCATTCATTTTAGAAGTACCATGTGATTTGGAGAGTAAGGACTTGGAATAAAACTTCAGGGCAATTTCAACAGGAATGGGGGATGACCATGTAGATGAAGGCTTTTTTGTTGGGTCCTGGAAAGGTCCTCTGGAAAGGAAAGAGGAGTCATGCTTTCTAGTTCATCTCCAAGCCTTACCTTACACGTTGGTTTGACTGCTGATGCCAGTCCTACCAAATGAAAGAGGTCTGGTGTCCCATAATGGGGGCATATTCCAGAGGAAAGCATGGCACAAAGAGTCTCTTCAGCTGATCCAGATAAACTGGAAGCAGAAGTGGTGGCTAATTCATTGCAGCTTGAATTGAAAATGGACTCTACATGTTATTTTAGTAATCAAAATAAATGGGAAGAGGGATTTCTAACTCCATGAAGGGCTCTGCAGTAAATCACCGTGTGTCTGCCGTAGACTAGTTGTCTAACCAAAAGTTTGGAGGACACTGATAGGAAAGGAAGACAGTTATTGACAGCAACTGTAATTAATTCTGTGTTCACATGTACATCCATGCCTGATAGCCATATATCGTCTTAAACAAGAAGCATAATCTGATTCTATGAGACTGTATGTTTGCTATCCCCCCTGTAGGCTTCCTACTATGGAGAGAAGTGGTGCCATCTTTCTTCCTCTTCTCTTATCAAAAGAGCAAGAGGGAGGAGGGGTTAAAGAAGATCCAGAAAGGCAAAAGATGAAATACGTGTCCAATTATTTGTTATTTATAATAGAAAAGAAGGGGAAGATCCAAGGGTAGGATTGAGCTGTCTGTAGATGTACAGAGATGTTGACTGGAAGGAACCACCAAGGTCATCTCAACCCCCTGCCCACTCAGAGCAGGACATTGCCAGCACAGGATCAGGTGAGCCGTGGCTCTCTCTAACCAGTTCCTGAAGTCCTCCAAGGATGGCTCAATGTCCGAGTGGAGAGCAGTGACGAGTGGGGTTCTTCAGGAGTCAGTATTTGGACCGGCGCTGTGTAACACCTTTGCCGGCAACACGGACAGTGGGATTGAGCGCACCCTCAGCAGGTTTGCCGACGACACCAAGCTGTGTGGTGCGGTCGACACGCTGGAGGGAAGGGATGTCATCTAGAGGGACCTGGACAGGCTTGAGAGGTGGGGCCATGCGAACCTCGTGAAGTTCAACGAGGCCAAGTGCAAGGTCCTGCACATGGGTCGGGGCAATCCCGAGCACAAACACAGGCTGGGCGATGAGTGGATTGAGAGCAGCCCTGCGGAGAAGGACTTGGGGGTGTTGGTGGATGAAAAACTGAATATGACCCAGCAATGTGCTCTCACAGCCCAGAAAGCCAACCATGTCCTGGGCTGCATCAAAAGCAGCGTGACCAGCAGGTCGAGGGAGGGGATTCTGCCCCTCTGCTCCGCTCTGGTGAGACCCCACCTGCAGTACGGCGTCCAGCTCTGGGGTCCCCAACATAAGACAGACACGGACCTGCTTGAGGAGGTCCAGAGGAGGACCATGAAGATGATCAGAGGGCTGGAGCACCTCTCCTATGAGGACAGGCTGAGAGAGTTGGGGTTGTTCAGCCTGGAGAAGAGAAGGCTCCAGGGAGACCTTATAGCAGCCTTCCAGTACCTACAGGGGGCCTACAGGAAAGTTGGAGAGGGACTTTTTACAAGGGCAGGTAGTGATAGCACAAGGGGTAATGGCTTTAAACTGAAAGAGGGTAGATTTAGATTAGATGTAAGGAAGAAGTTCTTCACCGTGACGGTGGTGAGGCACTGAGGGAACAGGTTGCCCAGAGAAGCTGTGGCTGCCCCCTCCCCGGCAGTGTTCAAGGCCAGGTTGGATGGGGCTTGGAGCAACCTGGTCTAGTGGAAGGTGTCCCTGCCCATGGCAGGGGGGTGGAACTCGGTGACCTTTAAGGTCCCTTCCAACCCAAACCATTCTGTGATTCTAGGATTCCATGATGACGGAGAGCCACCACCTCTCCACGCAACCTGTGCCAATGTTGTGTTATCCTACTGAGGAAGATGTTTTTTCCTACCATCCCATGTGAGCCTCCCAAGCAGCAACTTGTGCCATTGCCCTTACTGAGGAATGTTGAAATTGAGCAAATCCAAGGTCTGGGAATACCACCAGAACTGAACAGTAATTAACCAGCAGCCTTCACCATGCCGTTGTTTAAAATTAAATAGGGTCTTGTATCTATCCTGTCTTAAATTCCAACTCTTAATGTTTTAGAAGTACTCAAAACATTAATAGGTGTTTTATTGGCTATCTTAGAGCTGTAAAGGCTTAACATTTGAGAAGAGAGATGGGAGAAGGCCACAGAGGATCTGCAAAGCATGAGGAAATGAGCCCACGGGGGACACGGGCAGTGCTCATGCTAATTACCTCTGGTGTGGTGTTGAAGTAGAGGTAGATGAGAGTGAAGAGACTGTTGCAGGTAAAAGCTGACTGTGGGGAAATTGTCATTGTAAGGAGAAGCGTAGATCCCAGCTGAGGATGGATGGAGTTGGCACGTGCACATGGACACAGACACATCCAGCAGATCATCTGCACCTTCCACTGCAGGTGGTTTGGCTTTAGGGAATATTTTGTTCTGTCTCTGACCTCCTTTTCTTCCTCCAGCTGCCTCCTACACAGACAGCTCTGATGATGAGACCTCCCCCCGAGACAAGCAGCAGAAGAACTCCAAAGGCAGCAGCGATTTCTGTGTGAAAAACATAAAGCAGGCAGAATTTGGGCGCCGAGAGATTGAAATTGCTGAACAAGGTAAATGGGGCAAGTTCCTCAAGCTCCACGTTGTCCTAGGCTGTCTTTTGGGGTTCTTCCTTCCCCCAAATCCTCTTCTTGCAAGTTTCAGTATATTGGTGATTTCTTGACACCGTTCTTGTTAGAGATGGGAAGACTTTTATGGGATTTTGTGGGATGGAAAGGAGTTACAGGGTTATGCCATGTAGCTCCAACCAATCAACTACTGAAGGACTACTCTATAGTCAAATGCATTTTGTTAAAATCAGTCGAAAAGATGAAATCCATCAAATAAATTCAACAACTTTGTTTTAGCATGATTGTCTCAAAAAATCTGTAGTAAAGGCAATGCAGTATTTAGGAGGGATATTGGAGAGGCTGATCAGAGCAGCAAATCCCAAGCCCTTCTCAGCCTGAAGCAGATTTTCCTCCAGCCTCACCTGGGCATTTGCAGGTAGAAATTTGAAAATGTGATAATGCTACATCCTAAATAGTAGGGGAAAAAATTCACAAGGGTTATTGGGTCTTTTTCAGCCATGCTGTGACTTACTTGTTGCTTGCTCTCAAGGATTTAGCTTTTTTTGAAGCTGCCACAGCTGTACAAATTCATGGGAGTACCAGATAGCAGGGCAAGAGGTGATGCTGTCTGTTTCTTCTGTGCTTGTCTCTCTTTCCATCGTATTGACGGACTGCTTTTTTATTTTGCCTTTCAGAAATGCCTGCGCTGATGGCTTTAAGGAAGAGAGCTCAGGGAGAGAAGCCACTGGCTGGGGCTAAGATTGTGGGCTGCACGCACATTACAGCGCAGACAGCTGTAAGACCCCATCATTAAACTCTAGACAGGGATTTTCCACTGCTCAGCCTCTAAAATAGACCCCAAGTGGTTAATATAGAGATGTGGTCTTTCAGTCCAGCACCGTACACCAAGTAAAAAGAGAATGGTCGATTTTATGAACACTTCTAGATAAACAGAGCCTGTGCTTCAAGGTGATGTAATGAGTGTATCTGTAAGGCATTGCTTGAGTAGTGATAACTAAGGAAATTGAATTATCTGTATCACATAAGGAGGAAGAAGTGGTGGTCAGTGATCAGTGCAGTTATGCAAGTCAAGAGCTGTGGTTTTTCCTCCAAACATGGGATAGGAGTGCTTTCTCCTGACTAGATTTGGGACTTTGCTGAGTGAAATCTGCATATATACATACGTGTATATATATATATATATATATACACATACCCACACACATATATATGCTGCATATAGAATATACTCTGAAGTTCTTATTTACTTCATCCACTTAAAATTGTAAAAAACCAAAAGTAATTGCAAAATTGTTTTCTGTACAACTCTCTAATGACCCTGATGCTGCTTAAAACCAACTTCAGATACCCCCCAGAAGCTTTCCCATAAATAGCAAATAAAAATCCCAGTTGTGTGTTGCTCTTAGCATTGTATATTGCTCCTTGCATTGCTCTTTCTGATGCTTTTTGTTTAAATCCAGGTCCTAATGGAAACTCTTGGTGCATTGGGTGCGCAGTGCCGATGGGCTGCATGCAACATCTACTCTACTCTTAATGAAGTGGCCGCTGCCCTTGCTGAGAGCGGTAGGAACTTCACCCTCTTTGTTCTTTCTGTATTTAAAAAGATTTGTTACTGCCCCATTGTATCTAGCTCATTTACAATCTCTTACAGTTTTTTCCCTTCATTCTCTTCAATTTAGAATAAACCCGTAGGAGGTAAACAGCACAAGATAATCCTTTCCATTGGTCTGAAAATCTTAGAATGATTTTTCTCTGGAGTATAAAAGTAGGTAGTACAAATGATGGTGATGCACATTATTAGCTGAATGGGCTATGTGAACCTGGAAGTTATTTTGCTAAGAGAAACAAAGCTAAATTTTATTTCAGTTCTGTAAATTTGATTTGTAACTTTGGCTAAAAGGGGTGAAAGAGAGAATTTTTGGTGGACATAATTCACAAAACAGAAGCTGTCCGTGTTGCTCTCACCTGGGACATGCCTTAATTCGAATCCTGTTTAACTTGGGTAAGGCCAGAAATTTAACTGTGAGAGGTGGGAGACCCAAAAGAAGCCAAACCCACCGGCTTGCCTGTTGCCTGGTCTTGCTTGCTGAAGCTGAATGATAATTGCTCATGAGTCAGGATACATTCAAGTAAATTTGTGGCTAACATGCCTAACAGGAAGGTAGAATATCTAACTCACAGCGAAAGCTTGATTTTGCAAATAAATGTTATTGTTGAGAGCGTGTTGCCCTCTTGTCTGGTGGCTAGAGCTTTCTCTTGGGGGAGAGGAAGAAATTAGGAAGGCTAAAGCTGACTCCTATCTGCTGCCTTCAGTATGTGTCTTCAATGTGTATCTCTGAAGCTTCTTCTAGAAGGTAGATGTTGAAAAATCAGACTGCAAGACAGACCGCAGTGGTGCTGGGAGCCTGGTTCATCATGTGTGGACATAGGGAGAGCCGATCCCCAAGTGGTTTGCTAAGGCTGTGTTAGCACCCCTCTCCTTCTCTGTGCCAGGGTTCCCCGTCTTTGCCTGGAAGGGAGAATCTGAGGACGACTTCTGGTGGTGCATCGATCGCTGTGTCAACGTCGAAGGATGGCAGCCCAACATGGTGAGATGGGGCTGACTGTAAAATGCTCGGTGCGTGGTGAAGCATGGGTAGCTCTCATCTAAGGAGAAGGAGGAGGGGTTTAGTGCTGCTCTGTGTTTTTCTCCTGAATTTGGACCTAACTTAGCAGTTAAGGCCTGGTGCTAACATAGCACTTACCTTCGAAGTGCTTTACAATTAACTACACAATGCAGGAAATTAACTTATCTCAGTCTCACAGGTGTGAAGTCAGAGAGAAGATGGGTAGGTGACTTCTGCATGTGAATCTTGCCTACCAAGCAAAGTTTTGTTTAACTATTTTTCTAAATAAGCATAGCTGCATTAGTGCAAAGTTTATTGGGTGCTTAGTTGCTACCGAAGTAGCTTGCTACAATTTAAACAAAACTCATTTAATCTAGCCAGTAAAAAATGACTCAAAATCAGTATGTTCTGAAAAGGAGTTGCATCCATTTTACCATATTCGATTAAATTCACACCTTTGGTTGACGTGATTTTTCTTATCTAGGCAAGGCGTCTGTTTCAGAACAAAAACTAGATTTTTAGGTGATTTCTGCACTTTAAGCCTGCTCTTACTCTATGAACACAAAACCTCAGGTAACCCAACTCCATACTTTGCTGGTTTATTCTGCCCTTGTTTCTAGGGAAAACAGAGAACCCTGAACTGGGTGAGTGGAATAATTTGCAGCTGTCAAATGTGCTGTTTTCATCATGCTTCCCGACAGGTTTTGAGCCCTGGAGCTTATGATCTAAATTAGACGAAAAGTAATCAAAGGTGGAAGGTAGGCGTGTATCTGTATTGTTTGTTTGCCAATATCAGCTTGTTTGAGGTAGGTTTTTTGTCCTTTCCAGTCTGCACCTGCTCACTTCCTTGCTGTCACCTTTAAAAAGAATTGTGAATGTCAAAAAATCCACCCGCAAGCTACGAATCTGAGTCTAGACATGATAGCAGCTTTATTCTTCTTCCCGAGGAATAATTTGCCATCAAAAATGTCAGTAATTGAAGAAGTCAGTGTACCAGAATGTGCATATTAAGCTTTCCCAGGATCTCTTCAGACCTCTTGATTCTGCAACGTGCCTCCAGCCATCCGTGTATTTTCAGACCTGCATCTGGAGCACAGAAATAATTGCTGGGGAGCATCAAATATCGCGGATCTAGCAGTTCCCAAAAGTCCACATTTTTAGAGATAAGAAATAGGACTCTGGACACTGGGTGAAGAACAGGGGTGGAAAGGATCTTCTTCATGTGATTATTTCAGGAGAGAGGAGCTGGCAGACTTAGCCAAAGAAGCGAGATGAAATTTGCCTCTCCAGTCCATCCAGTCTCATGGCTGAAGCGAGATGGACCTACTCTGTTCACTGTGCTGATGGCAACTTTTTAGAGCATGCACCATATTTTTTCTCTCCTGTTGAGACTGAGAGTTTCCCCTGATATCCTGAATCAAGGTGATACATCCCCAGGTTGTAGGACTGAGCCTGAGCTGCTGCTCCTGGAAGCCCATGACCTTTGTGTAAACCTAAATCTGAATATTCAGTGTTAGGGCTTCTGTGTGGCACTACTCCACAGGAACAGTTAGCCACAAATACTGAGAGTCTCCAAAAAAAGAGATTGGATTTTCTGATGGGAATAGCAGACCTTCAGAGGAGTACTCTGTCTGGACAGGAATGGCTTAGAGTTTTTTTCTGAAAAATACTGAACCTGCAGCACTGGGAGTTTGGTTTCCTTTCTAGCATAAAATGATCTAGGACCACGCTGCCGCCAGGGGATTTCGATGCCGCCCCCGACCATGCCTGCCTGCCATCTCCTTACGTTTTCACCAGTCATTTTCTGTAGTTAGTTATTTTCAACCATGTTGCTGAGCTGATCCTAGCTAATTTTAATCAGCTTGGTTTTGGCAGTATCAGCCCCACAGTATCGGCTGTTGTCCCAACAGAGTTGGAAGGGGAACAGGGTGGGACATTTGGTGGCAGCGGGGTCTTAGATGGGTTTAAAGAGGTTGTAAAATGGCACCCTGAGACACCAATTTATTTCGTGGAAGAGCCAGAGATTTTCTGCTGGAGAAAACATGAAATGGAAGGACTGAGGGAGTGAGAAGTCACAGCCCTTCTGTGCTGATAGCAGTGTGAAATTGGTTACTTGGAGAGAAAAGCACTGAGAGAGGAACACCTACCGAGGGGATATGGATGCACCAAATCAGTCAAAAATCATAAAAATTCAGAGTGAGTACTGCTGTGGAGGAGCAGGACTAGGTATCTCCCGGTGCTTGGGTCAGAGGTTGATCTCATCTCCAAAGAGACAAATGTCCCTACAGGCACAGGGTAATAGGTGGATGTTTTTTACGGGCACGACGACTCCAGCATGCTCTGCTCCAAGATGAAAGTGCCAAAATCAAGAGGGAGGTTGATGAACTGCAGCCGGCAGCGTTGGTTTGCAGATCGTGCCTCTTGGTGGGTGTCAAGCAGCAGCACCAAGAGGCAGAGCGAGGCTCACATCTTTAACAGCTGGTTTTCTGTACGAAAAATTCTTGTACATCAAATAAAGTCTTTTTTTCCCAAAAAAAATCTGCCTGGGAAGAATTGGAATGAAGGCAGATAACCTGCGTAAAGCCGAGAAAACTGCAGGAATATGGAGCACATACCACGGGCTTTGCCGTTGGCCGTTTGGGGCTGCTACACAAAGGTGACCTTCCATCAAAAAACTAGTTCCTCCATTGATTTGGTTTGGGGTTTTTTCATCTCCTGCCCTCCTAGGAAAGAGGAAACTGCCAACCCCCAGAATTCTCTCTTAGAAAGAGGATTATGTGCCCTATTAAACAGGGATTAATGAAATGAAGACGTCCTGGGAGCCAGGCTGCTGAATTCCTACCTCGGCTGGCCCAGGAGAGTTTCTCAGCCCACTTAACCCTTACCTGCCTCCGCTTCCCAGCCTGTGAACGGGAGCTGGATCTGGGGGTTCCCTGGAGACTCAAGAGTCGGGTCTGCGTGGGAGATGTGTGCTGTGCTCTGGCAGGACACTATATGCTTTCCAGACATTTGTGGAGGAGCAGCTGCTACCCACAGCATTCGCCTTCAGTGGAAAATCCCGCAATTCAGAGAGAAAAAGGTTGCTATAGTACATATCATTTCCAAGTAACTCTTTGCCCATGGATGTCAGTGTGGTGGCTTCATGAAGCTACCACGTCATGTCGTGACAAAGCTCAGGAGCGTTGTCTTTGTGCCTGCAATGGGGCTTCTGCCGCAGGAGCGTGGTGGGAGTGTTAATTTTTCCTGGGTGGCTGCAGATGCTGGTGGAAGAGCTGCAGATGCCTGTGACAGAGGGTCTCTGCTGAGCTCCACCACCAGCCAACGAGCAGAGATGCTTCTGCCCAGGTTTCACATTTGCATTTTAGGACACCTGCATGCCACACCAGTAGGTTAATGAGGGCTGGCTTGGCAGTCAGAACTCTTGAACACTGGTGTAGGGAACATGCAAAGAGAAGAAGAAGGATGATGATGATGATCCAGTCGGAAGTCTTTGACGTTGATGTGGGGAATATGCAAAGGTGATGATGATGATGCAGTCAGAAGCCTTTGTTGGCGTAAAGAATATGCAAAGATGATGATAATGATGATAGGGAACATGCAAAGAGGAGTATGATGATGACGGTGATACAGTCAGGAGTCTTCGGTGTTGGTGTAAGGAACAGGCAAAGAGGAGGATCATGATGATGCAGTCAGAGGTCTGACATTGGTGTAGGGAACAAGCAAAGAGGAGGATGATAATAATAATAACATGGGCCAATGTGCTCTCAACCAGCCCAGCTAGCAAAGGTCCTTGGCACTTCACCTGCCGCTCAGTGAAATCTGCTCCTTGTTTTCTCTTGAGTCCGAGTCTAATGGGGGTTGTCACACTTCCCACCGTGCTTGGGCACTGCTTGGGCCACCTGAGGCCACCTGAGTGGCAGGAGGACTCGGGGAAATGCACGAGTTTCATTTTTTTCTTTCCTTGTAGCTTTTCTTCTTTCCCAGACACCTCTTTATGGTACCCCAGTGGGTCTGTCTTTGAAGCATTTAGAGCTCAGCACCCTCCTTGGGTATGGCTGTGTGTTGAGATGCAGCAGGGGATGACCCAAAGTGGTTGGGACTGGGGCCATGTTCATTACGAGGAAAGCGTGTAGGACACAAACAAAACTCCTAGGAAACTCACTGGCTATCACCAGCAGTGAGATTTTCTGTAATTATCAGAGATTCTGTACTTACAGAGGTAAAAAATAAGCCTTGGCTTAAAGTCTTCGATTATCCTGGTGACACTATAGCACATCACAAAAATACCTGAATAACGTCAACCCATGCAAAGGTGCATCTAGACGTATGTGTTAGATTTTTAGCAGTGTTACGACTTTTGTGTCCAAAGCCATTACCAGGTGCGTTTCCATGTGCTGGAAAACACTTATGCATATTCTCACCGGCAGAGAATAGACAAGCTCTTAGACATCTCTTTTCACTGCAATTTTTAGATTTCTGTGACCAAATTGTTTTCATGTCTGTCTTTTCCATGGCACTTTTTCAAAGGGCACCTTTACTTGCTCATCTTCAATGTTTTTATTAAAGCTGTAAGTCTTTGGCTTTCTCCACTGCCCCAAAATGTGTCATTAGGAGGAAATGGGTGGCTCAGGAGACTCATGATCTGATAAAGAAGGGGTTTGTACTTCTGAGATTGAGGTTCAAGGCCAGATGAAATGGGCAGAGACCCAAAGTTGTTGTCTAAAAGAGGTTCATCATTTTTAATATGTAGTGTTTTATGATGCAATTACATTATAATTGGCATTAGTGGCTCTGCACCATCCTCCTTCTCCATCCTCCTCCTTCTCCATCCTCCTCCATTAGCAGTTATATTAGAAAACCTGATGACTCTGTATGGTTCAAAGTCTTTTCCATTGGTGCTTCTGGGAGATGGGGAGAGGAGCTTCCACAGCTGTTTCCCACATTTCCTCTGGTCTCATTATAAACATCAAGGTCTGCTGTGTTTGTCTGACCTGTTGCCTTTCCAGCACAATATTGATGAAGCAGCACTCCTGCTCTGAATAGTCAAGCAGAGTAGTCTCACTAAGCTGTCACGACGTGGTATTTGAAATGCCGAAACATGGGCTTGATTAGGAATGATTTGAGCGTGTGATTTATCCCTTGTACCTTTTTGGGGTCAGCAGGCCTTAGTGGATCTTCAGAGCAGTGACTTTGTGGTTATTTTTATTACAGATCTTGGATGATGGAGGCGATCTCACTCACTGGATTTACAAGAAATACCCCAACATGTTTAAGAAGATCAAGGGGATAGTAGAGGAGAGCGTGACTGGTGTCCACAGGTAACAAGACAGGCTGGACTGTGAGTACAGAGATGTTGGGACAAAAAGAGCATCTTCTGCCTCAGGGCACCGGTAGCAAAAGATCCCCAAGCTGTAAGATGCCACACACTCGGCTGAATGTCGAACCTCCTAATACACGGTCTGTGGTTTTCCTTCAGCTTGGGCTTAGCTTTTCTGTAAGAACTGTTTTAAATCTCTCATATAGTGAAAGCAACTTGGAACCACTGCTCTGAATTTCAGATGAGGAGGAGAAGCAGCTACTGACCATTGTGTGGGTGGAAAAAGTGCACGAGGTCTTGTTTTTCCACCTGTGAAATAGGGGCAATGGTTACCTCACCTCATTTTGCAGGTGAAAAAAGGGAAGGGCTGAGGGTGTTGCACAAGAAGGGGTGGGCTTTGGAGAAAGTCAAAAGTGTAGTCCTAAACTAAATGTATGGGAAGAAGTGAGATTTGGGAAGAGGAAATGAGTCTCTAGTTGGGGTGGGAGTGCAGAAAGGGAGAACCACAAAGATGCAGCCGTATGACTGAGTGACATCCATCAGTCTGCAGCAGAAGCAGAATTGCGATGGGAGAAGTGGCTCCTAGGATTAGGAGAGGTATCAGAAGTGCTTTCTCAGTGGAGTTAATTGTATCACAGGTGACAGAAAATAGGGGACTGAGGAGAAGAACAGCAGATTCTGCTTTTTTGTTTATTTTTGCAGGGAGAAAGGCTTGGCTGCAGCTCTTGGAGCTGGCTGAGAGTTTGGCCAGAGGTGCAGGCAGTCCTTGAAACAGGGAAACGAAATATTTGAAACAAGGAAGCGACCGATTCAAGTTTGCAGCCAGTAGGGTCAAGAAAAGGACCCGATAAAATTTTTAGTATTGGGAATCATTCCTAATATGGGCAAACGAGATGTGCAAAACCAAAGCAATGCTAAAAACTGCTCCCCACGTTCTCATGCCAGGAGCGAGGTTGTTTTCTGAGGTTGGTGGTATCGATGCATGTGTGCGGGGAATGCGTGCCCCTTACCTCCAGGGGACAGACAGTGTGGGGACTGAGGCTCCCCAGATGACAAAGAGAGACTGCGGAGAAACCTGGAGCTGGTCTGTAGAGACTGACCAGGGGAGCATGTTCTCCTTCCTGAGGTCTGGAGCAGGGAGGTGACTTTCAGATTCTCTTCATAGCTGTAGTTCAGCTTTTAGATTCATTTTTAGTGTTTTTGCTGCTGCCAGGAGTTGAGTCTGCTCTCAGAAGTAGGAGGTCAGCTTGATGTCTTCCCCACCCCGGTTGTTTCTTGCACCACATCTTGGTGATGACGCTTCTACTGCTGTTCAGATGGATGTTTTGCTGCAGGTGTTGATCACAGCAGCTTCACACTGCTGTGAGTGTCAGCCTTATGTGGCCATTGCTATTTGTCTTGAGCTGTAAGAGCTTGAGGAATTACATGAGCTTTCATCTTATGTTATCTGAAGCAGGATTTGGGGTTTTTGTCCTTTTGAGGACACCAGAGGATGGTTGTAATATCAACAGTTATAAGGCACATGTTGTTTTGAACACCTTCAGACCTGCTATTTGACATTTTTATGAAATGCCTTTTGCCAAACTGGTAGTTCTTCAGTAGGGGAGGAAAACAGATACAAACATCTGTGGAGGGAAGAGTGGTGTTTCTCCTCCAGAAATGAGGAGCTCCTATTAAGAGGTTTTCTTTGAGCCTCCAGATGGGTACTGGTTACTCCAGCAAAACAAGACCTCGAGAGCACACAACAGTAGAGTGTAGGGAAATATTTTTCCACCGATCACCTGTTTCTTCCCGTATTTGTAACAGGCTGTACCAGTTGTCCAAAGCAGGGAAGCTCTGCGTCCCAGCCATGAATGTCAACGACTCGGTCACAAAGCAGAAGTTTGACAACCTGTATTGCTGCAGAGAGTCCATCCTGGACGGGTATGTACATGGCCACCCAAACGGAGCTGTGTCCCTTGCTTGGGTTGCACTGGACTCCACAGTGAACTGGGTCCATGGTTCTGTCCTACCTGCCACTTTAGATCATTTTAGATCAATTGATGTGACAGAGGAGAACAAAGACCCTTTATTACCTCTGCTCCATCCTGTTTTTATCAAAGATGGGAATCTGCAAGGCATTTTGAGAGAGCAGCTATGTCTCTATGGGTCAGAAGGCCCTAAGACTTATTTGTACAATTGTATGTAAAGCTCTACAAACATATGCACAGCAGAAAACAAACGTTGAATCTTGTGTTTGTAGCAGAATGATCTTGCAGCAAAGATGTTAGCACCTCTAGGAAGTCTGGCTTCAATATTTTTAACCCAGCTGCATGTGTGAATGGGGCACATCACTTAAATTCTGCCTCTGCTCCTCTTTTTGTAGAAAGCATATCTTCTCTTTTCCCAGAGTGTCTGGAAGACACATCAGGTATTTTATTAGCCATAGCGATACAAGACACTTCCCAGTGCCCTTCAAGGGCAGTTTGTGGTTTTGTGCGTTGTGCTCTCAGGGTGATGTTGCCCTTCCATGTGTGTAGGTGACTTGCATGCATTTTTCCCTCCTCAGTGAGCATGACTGGAGCTGTCTTCAAGCCCTGCAGCTTCTCGTACTCCTGTGTGAGGACTTCAGAAGTCCTCACATATAGATATAGTACTCCCTCCTGTCCTTCTTATCTTTGTGGCATCAGGATAAAACCCATCTGTGTCTGTTGCGTGTGTCTGAGTCAACCAGCAGCTTCCTCACAACAGTTTTTGCCTTTCTGGTTTCCTTTTTTTATCTTCTGTGAATATACAATAAACCGAAAGAAAGAAAACAGAAGAGGTTCTGGTAGACCGAGACTTTATCCCATAACAGTTGCATGTCCAAAGTGTAGACTTGAGTCTGAGGATTAAACCCTGTCCTTCAGCTGAGCGTAAATAAATAGGTGTGGAAGGTGGGAGTGACAGGGCTGCTGACTGCTTTATCAACCTCTCCCCACCCCGGTCCTGTAGGATTTACAGCCACATGCTATACAAGCAAGCAGAAGAGTGTTTGCTTCCCTCTGTGCTCCCTCCCCCCAAAAATCCCAGCAGGCAGACCGTGGGACTGGGAGCAGCTCTGCAGCATCCTGATGGTGCTGTACTTTTTAGGATCGGATGGGAATCAGTTGCTGACGGATACGTGGGCACTGGGAACATGATGTATCTTCTGAGACTGTAGGTCTTGAGATGCAGTGCAAAATACTTGAAGTTGTGATCTAGAGAGTGTGTAAATCTCAGTGATCTTTTTTTTTTCCCTCTCCCTTTTTTTTCTTTCTTTTGATGGAATTGGGTGTCTGTGTCCCCACCACCCCCACTGCCAAATTTTGTCACAGGCAAATAAGATTAGGACAAGTTTTATTTGTACGGTTCGGATGAGTGGACTGTGACATATTGCATCTGGTAGTGGTCCCAGTAGACAAGTCTGCACAGAAGCAAGGACAAATGTGACTTTCCGGACTGGCATTGATGCTGATGAGATGAATACCGGAGGAAAGATTGCCTGCTCTGTCCCAGGTAGCTGTGGTGTGGAGGAGGAACCCTCCATGGAGAAGACTGCGTGCTTCAAGAGAAAAGATTTTTTTTATGTTGATAATTTGGTATGGCTTAAAGTTTAAACAAGTCTTGAGATCTGCCATTCTCAGTTCCTTGCAGACGTAGAAATGTCTCCTGTTTAATAAAAGTCCATCTGGCAGTGCTATTGGTGTTCAGCTGTGCTACCGTTGCCTTCAATCTGGTAGGACCGGAGGTTCTTAGAGACCCAATGTAGGCTTCCCTGTTGATGGTGGACTGTGCTTTAAGGTCTTTCACCCAAATCTTTGTGGGATATGTAGTAGAGTGCTGCGTCACATTGGCTTTGAAGCGGTCTTCCTGGTAGTGGTCATCTTGACCAGGAGAGGTGAAGAAGACTCATGTTTGTAAAACCTGTGTGTCCAAATACAGGGGTGTGAAGATGATCTTTAAAAAGTGTGCAAGTGCCATATAAGTTAGCAAACCACTGACTATGCTTCTCTGGATGATCTACTGCATGTGCAGTTTCTTCCTCAGATTTCCATCGCATGTTGTTCTGAAAGACTAAATTTTGTGCTCCTTGTCAAGTCCAGCAGTGATGGTATCTGGCACTTCCCTGCCAAGATGTTTTATTACATGAGCCAGAACCTGACACTGCAAACAGCCAGTGGTTTCTTGCTCTTTCTGCCCGTCAAAACTGGAAAAGCTTGATCAAAATCATCAGCTGGTCTCCAAAATGTGTACCATCTATGAAGTTATGATGTGGAGCAGCGTGTTCCAAGATGCAATGTGTCGCTAACTGGGCTTTGCTAGAGGCAATAATGGGAAAAATGAGGGTGGTGAAACACTGGCCCAGGTTGCCCAGAGAGATGGTCGATGTCCCATCCCTGGAAACATCCAAGGTCAGGTCAGACGGGGCTCTGAGCAACCTGATCGAGTTGAAGATGTCCCTGCTCATGGCAGGGGGGTTGGACCTTTAAAGGTCCCCTCCAACCCAAATCATTCTGTGATTCTAGGAAAGCATCTTGATGAAGTAATTCTCCTAATTAAGTAGCCCTTCCTGCTTTATTACGGCCATGTCTCTGCTCTGTGGTCCCAGGATTCAAGGCACACAAGGCAGCCTTTGTCATGGGGGTTGGCTGCCTGGTGAAGAGTTGCCCCCAAATTTTTAGTTGAGGACACAACTTTTAGCTCCGTGTTCCATGTGTAGTGGATGCTGTTGGTGGCTAAGAAACGTTAAAATCTTCTTTATCTTGTTGTCATCAGTTGTGATAGATGATGGACCTCATGGGTAGGTGAGTTGGGATTTGGGTTAAGTCTGGCCAAGGCATCTAAAACTGGGCCAAGGGAAATCTGAGCAGAGGTGCGATTAAATCTGCTGTGTTTTTTATCTACATTCTTTTGGAAATGTAAGGGAATTTCACCTTCCCTGCACTGCTAACCTATTTACTCATGTGCTAAAAATAGTCTATAATGTAGGACACTCTTAGGGAGAAACCAGAAGGAAACCGAGTGGAAGGGAGAGCTTTATTTGTGGAAAGCACTGGGATTCTGGCAGTAAATTACCGCTTTCCTGCTTCTGTAATTATTTCTGTGGGGTATTTTGACTTAAAAAAAAAATTAAGAAAAAAAATATTTTTAAAAGATTTTAAATATTTCTGGAATACCAAAACAAAGGGATCCAACAAAAAAAAAAAAAAAAAAAAAAAAAAAAAAACAACACAAAAAAGGGATCCAAACCCCAAATCCTTCCTCTTTGTTGCATTTCACTGGTAGCACCCACCCTTACCAAAAGAAAAAAATCAGGTTTTAGGTGCCCTTTGGGTCCTCTCTGCACCCAGAATTGCTGCATGTCCTTAGGGATACAGGTACAGCCATGGTGTTTAGGAGGGGCAAACGGAGAAGGACCACTGTCCTTCACAGCATCGTCAGTGGAATAGATCTTACTGCTGGTCTTTAATTGTTTTTTTTTTCTTTTTCCTTAGCCTTAAAAGGACAACAGACATGATGTTTGGAGGAAAGCAAGTAGTAGTTTGTGGCTACGGGGAGGTAAGGGGTTCATATTTTACATGCGGGTGCTGCATGTAAAATCATCACATCCTTTGCATGGCTTTATCCGATGGGGCTTTTCTGCCCTTGTGGCTTTTCTCTGCATCTGCAGGTATCTTCAAACCTGACAGGTTTGCCAAAACTGAAGATTTTCTTGATTTCCAGTATATTTCTATAGTATTACACAGATACCAAACCTGAATCTTAAAAGACATGAGTATTAAGTATTCTGAATATCTTTAATACCTGAATACTGACATATCCAGATACTAATATTTCATCTATTAATATTATCTTTTATATTTATATATTATATTCTATTTGATATAATATTAAAATATTCAGAGGCAGGGTTCTGCAGATGTACTGTGCAGCTGCAACATTGCATGTTGAAGCGTGGTCAAGAAAAATGAGTTAATTTTGACTTTCCCCTGTGCTTTCACCCCCAAATGGAGGAATCCTCTCTTGAGGCAAGACTGGGATACTCACCCTTTTGCAGTTCTTATCGGGACCAGTGAACACCAGTTATGGTGGGCTGTGCTGTAGGTGCCCTACTGGGACTCTTTTTTTTTTTTTTTTTTTTTTTTTTTTTCCCAAAGAGCTGAAATGGGACAATTTTCTCATGCGTAATCGCATTTTTTGGGAACACTTGGTCATTTAACCGTTTCCCTGAATTCCCCTACAAGCTGCACTGTATGTGCTGTGTAAAGGTTAAAGCTCATTAACCCTCGGAGATTAAACTGTTAAGCTTCCTAAATAGAGTAAAGGTTACAGGAGACTCTTAAACTTTCCCTGAGATAAGTGTAATCTCTCGTTATCATGGTGCTTTCTAGACACCAGGATGTTTTGGGGGAAAAAGAGCTCCCTGGGATGAAAATCAGTGGCACTTTTATATATTTTAGTGCTTTCTCCTAGCTAAGCTGTCCCTGACTCAGGTCCTAGATTATTCCCAATCCAGGAATTTCCTGCACCCAGAAATTAAGTATATGCAACCAGCATTGCTAAGAGGGCCGCAAAGGGCTCTTGGGGCTGCAGAAGAGACACCCAGAGTTGTATATTCCCTATACGCTTCCCACGGCCGTACTGATGCTCGGCGCCTCCTGAGCTCTCGGCATCTCACTCTTCCTCTGTGCTCTTCTCCCTCCCCAGGTTGGAAAGGGCTGCTGTGCTGCTTTGAAGGCCATGGGCTCCATAGTGTACGTGACAGAGATCGATCCGATCTGTGCCCTCCAGGCCTGGTAAGCAGTCGCACCGAGCCCGGCTTCTTCTTCAGGCTTTTTTTTTTTTTCCCAGGAAAACCACGGCCAGAAACCAGTCAGCTGTGGTCCCTCTCAAGAGGGATGCTGGTGAGGGGTTCGTGGCTTCTCCGCACCCTCGGAGGGACCCACAGCTCTCTCCTACGGCCAGGAAAGGGTTCCTGCACTAAAGCATTACCCAGTTTATCTGTATCCCACGTGCCAGCTTGCATAATCATAACCACAGTGGCCAAGAGTTTAATGGTATGGCTTGAAAGGATGTTGGAAGTGAGCTGCGACCTTTGGAGTGCGAACTCGGGCTTTACTGTGCTGTGTGCACACACCTCACCTGAGGGATATTTTGGGTTCTGTGATCATGTGCCCCTCACAAACCTCTCCTCGCTAACGCCGGTACCTTGCTGCAGGGCTGAAAGCACACGGCTCTCCCCTCGCGCGGGCACGTTGCAATTATACCTGACCTCGTTTCCTCCAGGTAAAGGTTGTTTTGGTGCAGAGATGCTGCTTCTGCATCCCAAGGTGCGAGATGGGACATGACTATGAAAGCAGAGTCCCAAAAACACCAGGAGCCTTATTAAACCCGCAGCCTCTTCTTAACAGCAAGCTTTCAAAGGGCTATTGCGGTGAGGAAACTAATGAGCCCTGCTTAATTAGCAGAGCTGATCAACTTCTGGTTTGCTTTGCAACCTTCACAAGTGGCACATCCAGCACTCTCATCCTTAATTGTGAATTTGGTCGTTTGCAGCAACCCCTTCCCTGACTCTGCACGAGTCAACACCATACGGCCCCTGTCGTAAGGAGTTTGCAATGGGGGAAAAAAACAGTAAATGGGACATACAGCAGAAAAAAAATATTTTTTTTTATAGTAACTATGATTTTACAGCTTGTGAGAGTCATGGAAATAAGTTCTTGGGAGGACTGTCAACAAATCCTAAAAAAAATCCTGCCCTTGTTATCCGATGCGCTGAATACACCTTGCTTGGTGAAGTCAGGAAAGACTTGCTGAGTGCTCGGCACTTCTAAAGATTGCGTAGGTGCCTAAATATGGATTGCAAAGTTAATGGCAGACATCTGTGGGGTTTGGGTGATTTGGGTTGTTTTTAAGATGATCTAAATCCGTATCAGAAAGGTTTCTGCAGCAGGAAGGCGTATCTACATCTTCTGGCTGTACTTTGCAGGAGTAGCAGCTTTCAAAAAGCCATCTCCGTTGAAAATTGAGATTTGCAGATGTGGAGGCCCTGACAGAAAATGTGAAACCCCCAAAATCTCTTTTCACTTCTCCCCACAACAGTCCCAAATCCTCCAGGTTGACTCCAGAAACCCTCCTAATGACTTGGGGTACGTGGCCCTTTGCATGCTGCGTTGCTGTGTCCCACTCTGGCATTAGAAAGTTAAAATTAGTATCTGAGAATCACTTGATTTTTTTTTTCTATTTTTGGCATGTTTTTGCCGCTTCTCAGACTACTTTTCCCCCTCTTCTCCTCTTAGCATGGATGGATTCCGGCTCGTGAAACTCAATGAAGTCATCAGACAAGTTGACATCGTCATCACCTGCACAGGTACACAGTCCCCGAGGCAGGAGGACGGGTCATCAGGGATGCGCACCCCATAATTGGGTCCATCTTTTCCCAAAGGAAAAGGCAAAAAGATGAGGAAAGTAAACATGGGGATTTATTACGGATTTTTCTGTCTGGCAGGCAACAAGAACGTAGTGACCAGGGAACACCTGGATCGGATGAAGAACAGCTGCATTGTTTGCAACATGGGGCACTCCAACACCGAGATCGATGTGGTGAGCACAGGGACGGCACGGGGTGGGGTGATGGTGTTTTTGGGACGCTTCAGCAGCTATGTGTGACCCGTGCTGCTTTAGCAAGCACCTGGGAGGAGATAAAATAATCCATTGCTCCCCGTGTCCCAGCAGGCATTCTCAGGTATGTCATCGTCATTCCTGTGATCCCAAAGGATGCCAGCCAGCCATACAAACTGCTCCAGCTTCCAGCGTAGTGTCTGGTGTCCACCAGCCTCATTCCTTCCCCTAGAGAGTCAGTGAATCACCCTCTCCAGCCCAGTCCCTCTGCTTTCGTGTTACTACTATACCATTAAGACCCAGCCAAGAGTTCAGCTTGGTGCAACACAGCATGCTCAACCCCACCGTGCTTTACCGAACGGCACTGAAATCTGCTCGTCTGTGCTTAGAGATGAGTAGAAAAACAGGAGAGTCTTGTCTGAAGGTCAGTGGAGAATTGCTCGGCCAAACCGATGGGTTAAAAGCCATTTTCTGTGCTGGAAAGAAGTGACCACAGCCATGCAGAGTTCGGTTGGTGACCGTGAATCCTCTTCAGCCAGAAGAGCTTCAAGAATAGTCGTTGCTGGAGCTTTGATGTATTGTAATCACAAAAATAGTTCCAGGTTATGATTCATAAAGGTTTCATTGGTCTGAGACTGTGACCGGACCCAAAGGAAACTATAAGCCCAGGACAACGTCAGCAAGTTGCTTCCTCTTTTCATTGCCATTATGTAGCTTTTGGGTTTTGATCTTTTGCCAGTGCTTTAACTATTTTAACACTGTGTTTCAGGCAAGCCTGCGTACACCTGAGCTGACCTGGGAGAGGGTGAGGTCCCAGGTGGACCATGTCATCTGGCCAGACGGGAAGAGAATAGTCCTTCTGGCGGAGGTGAGTTGCAGGCAAAAGAGCAGGAATTGCAACCTGTTCTCTGCTTGCAGGGGAAGAAAACAAGGGCTGAATCAGCTGTGGAGCCCAAGAATGTCCAAAAATCACCTCCTCGGGTTTCAGCAGCTCAATAGTCCCTCTGGTTGAAAGGCTTGATGTAATCCTAATTTGGCCCATGACTTACTGGAACACAGAAAAGCTCCTGCGTTTTCCTTTATCCCACTCCAGGGTATCTTCCACAGGGTATTTTATCAGATTTTCACTTCTAAATAGTTTTACTGAGTATAAGGGCAACCAACATCTTGGGATTCAAGTGCATGTGATAAATACTGTTCCCTCCCAGAAGGGACTCATTTCACTGGTGATTCCTGTACCTTCTGTAGGGCTGTAAACTGGTTTTGGTGCTGTGTTGAGATAACAACCAGTTTTTGCTTCCCAGGGCCGCCTGCTGAACCTGAGCTGCTCCACTGTCCCCACCTTCGTCTTGTCCATCACTGCCACCACGCAGGCGAGTAGGGTTTGGGCTGAGCCGAAAGCAGCGTCTCGCTCCATAGTGGGCAGCAGTTACTTACCTAAGTGTCTTCTCCATCCAGGCTTTGGCTTTGATAGAGCTGTACAACGCTCCCGAAGGCCGTTACAAGCAAGATGTGTACTTGCTGCCTAAGAAAATGGGTAAAGATGTACTCATTGCCTTCTCTTTTTTGGTTTTGAGATTGAACAGATGGGAGGTTTTGCTAGGCTGGGCTGAGGACGGCAGGGCAGCACAGCCTCCTGGGCTCTCTTGTTTGCCTCCCTGCCAAGCTCAGGGTCCTCTAGCAAGTTCTTCCCACCGGGTCTGGGCTCTTTGCTAAATTGGACGTGTTGTTTCTGTCCCACCTGGGGAAAACAGGCTGACACGCTCAGCCGACTGCAGGAGTCCATCCGCAGTGATGCAGGGGATTTTCGTGTAGGGCTTCTGCCAGCAGAGCTGCCTTCGTTGGCTGCAAAGACACATAGTCCCTGACCCACAGCTCTGCCAGCAGAACCCCCTCATGAGGACACAAGCTATACTGACCACGCTTTTGCTGCAAAACTGGACTTTTTTGCCTTAATTGTATTTTTTGAGAAGAGGGACAGCTTGTCCCTAGCTTGGGCATTCAGCGTCACCTACCAGAAACGTCCAGCGGCTCCTGCATCAATAGAGCACCCAAGCTTGCCCAAGGGTAAGGCATAACACAGCAGCAGACCCAGGAGTCCTGCTAGAAGGGTATTTCAGAGAAAGGTTTTTCCCTTCTAACTGAAAACAGGTGAGAGCCTTGGTTTTCCTCATTCAGGGTGAAAAGCAGTCCTGCAATTTAGCAGCAAATGTGTGAGGAGCAATGCCATTCCCAGCTGGGGCTTTAGGGAACTGGTGTACAGTGGGAGGGGGACTCCTTGCCTTCCCTTTTCCCTACTAACGAGGCTTGAAATTGTTTCAGACGAGTACGTGGCAAGCCTTCACCTCCCAACGTTCGATGCCCACCTGACAGAACTAACGGATGAACAAGCAAAATACCTGGGACTGAATAAGAATGGACCTTTCAAACCAAACTACTACAGGTACTGCTCCACAACCTCTCTCTTTATTCTGCTATGAGCATGGGGTACACGTGGGGTACCTGTAGGGAGGGGCAGAGGGGACAGTGTTTAATCCCACCAGTCCCCTGAGAAGATGCCATGGGCTTTCTGATAATTCCCATCGCCTTGTAGAAAGTGGTCCGGCTGGGAAGGGGATGGCGCGGTTGGAGCTGTGACACAGAGTGCTTTGCAGGACACGAGCCCTTTGTATCTGGCAGCAGCTGTCACCCAGACGTGGCAAATGGCGGAGTGATGCCATCCAGCCAACTCAGATGACAGCTTTATTTTTAAAGTTTGACGAAGGATGAGATGGCACAGAGCAGTGTTTGCCCCTCGCGCCGGGGGCTGCTCAGACAGGCTCGGCTCGATGGCTCTCCTCCCCCCAGTGCTGGCTGGGCTCATCCCCCCAAAATAATAATAATTCTCAGTATGAGTCCCTGGATCACTTCCCTTTCAAGGCTTGTGTTTGTAGCCAATGCTGTAACACTTTTTTTACTGTGAAAATGAAATGGCTTTGCACAAACACAGATCAGCTTGTCGGGAGGCTGAAGCCCAGATCCTTTTTCTTGCAGGAAAGGGCATTTTCCTGGTGTGCAGGTCTTCAGCACTCATATGAGAGCAACGCTGCACCAAAAAGCTCCAGTTTGGGGGTTTAGTGGGTTTTGCCAGAGCCTGAGCTTTTTTTTTTTTCCTGCCCTGTGTTACGTGCAAACTTATGGTGCTGCTGCATGGCTGTGCCCTTCTATGCAGGGACTTCCTCCAGTTCAATTTTCTTTGCCTAGTTTTGGTGTCTGGCTGTAGTCCTGACCTTGTGGGGAGCGTGGTTTGTCCCACACATGGAGAAGTTGGGATAAGTAGAGGGTCACAGCAAATTCCCCGCATTAAGGGAGAGCCACGCCGACATAAACACCCCACATGTGCCGTGGGGCTGAGATGTACTCGGGCAGCTTCAGCTTGGTGTCCTGCAGGAAATAAAGCCTCCCGATGCAAAAGGCAGAGTCAAGTTTTCCAAAGTTACCTACTTTGATGTGTAGGGTCTTAGGATGGGAGGCAGGAGGAGATCTCCAGGTGCACATAACCTCGTTTTCTGGATAAAACAGGCAATTTGACTTCATCCCTCTGCTGCTCAACAGCTTGCTTTGTTAAAACAAGCACCTCTCTCTCCCTACATGTAGCTTTGTTTGCAATATGAATTAGTCTGCTTTTAGTTCCCAGCCTAACGGCAGCCTTCCTGATAAATTCAGCCAGTCTGAGCCAGGCTTCGGTGTTTAAGGCATTTGCTCTTGTACCTTTAGCGCATCCTCCGCGGTTTCTGAGCAGACATTGCTGCAGAGTGGTGGGACTCGGTCCCTGAATCAGTCGGGTGCCGTTGAATTTTCCCCTTCCCGTACTCGAAGCGAGAGGTGGTGTTCAAGCAGCGAGGGCAGGCGGCTAAATATAATGTGGTATTTGTGGGGGAGGAGATGAGGACCGAGTCCCTTTCTAAACAATTTCTTTTCTTGTTATCTACCCCTCCCAATATACACTGTGTTGATGCTGGGGGAGCTTCGTGTCTCTTCCCCATCACCTCACCAAAACCTCATTTTCTCTTCTTTTCCCTAGATACTAAGTTCCTGCCGCTGTATCCCGGAGAATCGCGAGGAACAAGAACCCAAGTCTTTTCTCAACTACTGTACAGGATGAAACAGCGCAAGCTTCCTAAGTTAGAGCTGAGCTTGCTCACATAGTAGACAGTGTGTTTAGGTTATTTATTTATTAAATTAGAATACTGTACATGCGGCCTCTGCCACTGGTGTTCGTACTGCCGCGGGACTGGGAGACGGTGGATTTCTTTCTGTTTGTTTTATTTTTCTCTTTGGGTTGTTCTTTTTCGGGGCTGGGAGGATGAGGGAGGCGAAGGGGAAGCTGGTGGAATCGAATCGCTGCAATGTACTTGGAGTAGTCCGTTGTCACCGTTAATCCAATGCGCACGACGGGAGCCGTGGGATCTGACTTCGAGATCGCACGTTGCTTTTGGTTTCCTTCGCATCCCAGCGCTTCTTCCAGTGGAGTGGGATCCTGGCAGCTGTGAGAGCCGGCCGGAGGGCGACTGGGTTTGCATTTCTCATGCCATTTGACAACGCAGCTAAAAACCTCATTTGCTCCAGGTGCTGCCGACTGGCTAGGTGCCACCTTGGCAGCGAAGCGGTAAAATCTTGCCGGCGATCGCTGGAGAAACCCCTCGTAATTCTGCCGACCTGGCCGAGGGACGGTTCTGCCAGCAAGTCGGTGAACTTCGCCTTAGCACTGCTGAAAGCTGTAACGAAGGGTCCGGTCGTTAGGGTCCGCCAGGGATAGCCCCTAGCGCGCGGTAGGAGCCGGGAGGGCAGAGCGGTGCCCGCTCGGAGGCAGACGTGGTGGTGGTGGGGTAGGACCCACCACCACTCCCTTCATCACAGCTCCACAGTATTTTCCTGCTGCTTACATTACGAGTGCCAACCTCCTACGGTTCAACCAAAGTTGTATTCCCGGTGGGGCTACAGGACAGCCTCATGTGCCCATGCTGGTGGAAGAGCCTTGCAACCTCGCCGACAAATACTGCTCACGTGTTGGGGAGCTCTTCCAAACCCAAAGCAGAGCTTGTCGGCCATCCCAGCTGGTAGGACCCGTGTCCATGCGAGGTCTTTCTCCAGCTGAATTTCAGTCCTCATTGGAAATCTTTGGAGTTTTATTTTCTAGTAATATTTGTACAATAAAATCTGGAAATCCCCTTTGAGTGTATGAGACGTACGCCGGAGTAATCCCCACCCCGATTTTGTGTGCAGGGAAGAGTTCAGCATCACTAAAACCCTTTGATCACCTCAAATCTTGATGCATCAGAGCCAACGGAGAACAAATTTGCCATTACTCTTTTTTAGACCAGGATGTCCCACCTGTACGCTCTGGACAGCACGGCACGCTTACCCAGGTGACTTTCAAAGTCTCCATGTCTCATCGGAGTCACTGTTATGGTTCACATGGAGAACATGGTCCTTCTAAAATAAAATTGCCCAACCCTATGAGCACAAAGCCTTTATCCTGCGGTTGCTGCTTTGGTATCCCGAATTCCTCATCACCTAGAGATTCTTGTTTTGTCCTCACAGACTTCTTTGCTGTCAGGAAAAACTCTTTTGTGGCAGGTCGTTCGTGCACAAGAAAGGAAAAACTGTGGAATTACGGTCTTGGTGGCCAAGTCCTTCTCGTGGCTCTTGATGCCAAGGTCTGAAGTCAGCTTGACCACAAGCTGCTCGTCTTTGGAGCAAACATTCTCGTGTGCTTGCATATTCCAAATTTCTCTTTGAAATTTCTGAAAGCCTAGAAGGAAGAAAGACGGTGAGAAGACCTTGAGGAGATGTTAGGGCTTTGGGAAGACCTTAGGGCTTTGAGAAAGCTTTGAGGAGACTTTGAGAAGACCTTGTGAATACCTTAGAGCTTTGAGAAGACTGATAAGACTGATCACTAACCACAAACTCAAAATAATCTCTACTCACTCATGAATTTTATCCAGATCCTGGGATTTTTGGGAAGAGTCCCCTGAGCTACTTGAAATGTCACATTTGGGTCTTTCCCCGCGCCAGAGTACCTTGGTCTCCATCAACAGCAAAACCCCAGAGTTTCTGTTGTTCTCTGCAGAGGCGCAGCATGAAATCCTGCTCTCGGTCAAGGTGAAACACGGTTGTGGGGTCACATTGAGCAAGGCAGCTTTTGGAAAACAGGCATCCCAAACGCAGCCACTTCTGCCCCAGGAAAATTCCTCTCCATTCGCGTGACCCTTTGGTACAGCTCACGCAGTCGCTTACCTCCCCCGTGTCTGTTGCTTGCGCAGCATACGGTGGTGCTGTCCTCATCCGTGAATTCCTTCGTGCCGATTTTTAAGCCCTTTTTATCTTCCAGGTAGATAGGAGAAAAAGAAAAAATTAATAATAAAAATCCCAACAGGCTTTTCCCACCTCGATTTTTAAGGCTCTTCTCCATGTCGTTCTGCTTCCTCCGTAAGCTTTTTTGCTTGCTTGGCTTTTTCCTAATCAATCTGGAATCATATTCTGTGATCATCTCTAAATTAAATGTGTAATGGGTTGTTTGTTTGTTGTTTTTTTTTTTAATGTAACACATTTTTAAAGAATTAGGAAAAAGGAGATTTAGGTAACACCAGCAAAATTGTATAAGGAAATTAATTCTGTTCTGAACTTTAGAAATAATAAGACAAAACCTGTCATCAGCCTGCAGTGAGGAAACGAAAACTTTGCAAACGTAACATTTTCAAAAGGATGTTTTAAATATTAATGTCTGAGTGATTGTATTAGATCAGCAATAAAGACTCTGTAATCTCAAAACACAAATAAAACATTGGAAAACTCAGCTTCTCCGGAGCGTCTTTTAGGACTTGCAGGAGCAGATGGGGAATTTTGGGGGCTGGGGGTACAACGAGGGGGTGAGGGATGGTGATGCCCTGGGCTGGGGATGGGGAAGTTGTCCCCAAACCCGGTGCCGTGCCGTAACCCCGACCTCCCGCCGCTGCTGTATAAAACCCGGCTGGAAAATCTGCTCCGGCGGCCGCGCGTCCTTGGGGCAGCCGGGGCTGTTTGGGCTCCGAGGCGGCTGTTTTGGCTCTTGCTGCCGATGTGTCCTTGAGGAAAGGGGGATGAGCGGTGCCGGAAAAAAAAAAAAATCCCGTTATCTCTTCTGCTCCCGATCTGTCACCTCCCTGCTGCAGAGCTGCAAATGCTGCCGGGCCGGTGCAGAGAAATACCAACCGAAAGACTTCGGTTTTCCGGCAGCTGTGGACCACAGGCAGCACCAAGACAGGGTGTCCAGCACCTCCCCGGCCACTGAATAGTCACCCCCAAAAGCAACTCCCCCCCCTCCATATTGGGTGGAGAGGGAGGGAGGACAGTTCCCCCCATCTCCCACCCCTGGTTTCCAGACCCCCAGGAGGTGCTTTTAACCAAAATCGTGGTAATGGGAGGCTTGGCCAACCTGACTCAACGGGTGATGCTGGGGGGGATGCCTGGGGAACGCCGACCCTTGGCGCCCCAGGTGCCAGCAGGACCCCCTTCCCCCCCCCCCCGCACCCCCATGGCCACCCACCCGAACTCCCCGTTAGCCCCACGGGCACCTCGTACTGCACCCAGCACCCCCCTGCTCCCCCAACCCATCACCCCTGGAGACACTCTGTACCCTCTGTGGCACCCCCAGCCCCCCCCCTTACCAGCACCCCCAGCAACACCCCATAGCCCCCCCCCCCAGCATCTCTTGCTCCTAGCACCCCCTCATCATCCCTGGCACACCCCATAGCCCCCTCCAGCACCCCCAGGCCCCCCCCCGTTACCAGGGTCCCCCCCTCTTACCAGCACCCCCAGGGACACCCCAAAGCCCCCCTCCCAGCACCCCGCATAGCCCCCCCAGCATCTCTTGCACCCAGCACCCCCTCATCACCCCTGCTGCACCCCATAGTCCGCCCCCCCCCCCAAAACCTGTCACCTCCAGGCACACCCCATGTCCCGTGTGTGCCCCCCCCCATCCCGCCCCCAAGTCCCCCTGGGTTACCCCATCTTGCCCCCGTGTCGTCCGCCCCCCCCCCCCCCCCCCCCCCGCGCAAAAGACCCCTCTGGCTCCGCCCTCCCCCCCCGCCCAATATATCCCCGGCCCCGCCCCGAGGAGCGGCGGACCAATGGTCGCGTTGAGGGGGCGTGGCGAGGGGCGTGGCGCGGGGCCCGGCCCACACGTGTTCGGCGGCGCTGCAGAGGGGCCGCAGCGGATGGAGGCGGCGGGCGGAGCGGCGCCGGCACCGGGACCGGGACCGGGACCGGCACCGGGACCGGGACCGGGACCGGGACCGGGACCGGGCAGGGCTCGGCAGGCCCAGCCCCAGCCCCAACCCCAGCCCCAGCCCAAGAACCGGGAGCTCTTTAGGAGCCAGCGGAAGGAGTCCGAGGTAAGACCGGGGCGGGGGGGGGGGGGGTAGTGTCACACACCTCCTCGCCCCGGGGTTCCTTCTGGACGCTGCTTTTGGGGGGGGGTGGGACACGACACCCCAGATGGGGAAGGGTCTCCCTGCCCCGGTGGTTGGGGTTCCTGCCAGGCCACCGTTGGAAGGAGCCCAATCCAGAGCTGGGGGATGTCTCGGTCCTGGGGGTTTACCACCCCCCCCCCCGCCCCCGCCACCTCCACCCTGGGGGGGGGGGGGTGGTCCTGCTGCCCAGTCTGGAGTGGGGATCCCCAGGGAAGGTGCCCCCGGCACTGACACCCCCACCCCCAGAGCTGGCAGCAGGGGTTTGGGGTCCCAGCTTGGCCCTGTGCTCCCCCATACCTTCCAAGCACCCACTTACCGCCCCCACTGTGTCTAGGGGCCGCAGTCCCCTCCACCACCCTTCGCCCCTCCTGCCCAAATAACCCAACCACTAATCCCCCCCTGGGAGCTCCATCACCACTGCTGCTCTGCCCCAGCTGCACCCGTCCGGCTTTTCATGGGTGCCAGGTGGGGGAAGCAGGACCGGGCTGAGGTCACCAGGATCCAACCCACGACTGATGTCCCCAGCCACGGTAAAGCCACCACAGGACAACCCCCTGTGAGCAGAGGATGGGAAAAACCTCGCTTCCCCGCCAAGGAGCTGCGGGTTGAGGGGCTTCTTGGGGATGGCTGACCCAAAAAAGGGTCCCTTCTCCCCGGGGGACAGTGCCCAAGTTGTGGCCCCCGAGACCTCCCCATGAATTTGGGGTTTGCTTTTCTCCTCTGGCTCGGCCTCACCAAGCGGATTAGCGCTGCACGCGCTTCGTCAAATTCCTCCTCGGCTTTAGCTCCTCGAACCGCCCCGCCGGCTTGGCTGCAAAAATTGGGTGAGAAACCAACGTTTTCTGAGCAAGTTGGGCTCAGCTCAGAGCTGTGCGTCCTCCGGGGTCATCAATATTAATCGTGACGATGAGCATCGGTTCCAGCCTGGCTGCGGAGAAGGGATGCTGGGACTCAGAATGAGAAATTATGTTAATTTAGTTGATTAGCCATTCATGTGTTCCCTTCCCGGGGCACGGCGGCACGATGCCAGCGTTGGGTCTTGTCTGGCTGCGGCCGCCCGCTCCCTGCCCTGCCGTAATCCTCCGGCGAAGTTTCATGCTCCAGTTCCCCATCCGCAGGGGAGGAGGGGGGAGATCCACAATCCTACCGGCTTTGAAAGGGCAAAGCCCGGCCCCGAAAGCTGTCGGATCTGGGATGCTAAGGACCGAGCACAGGGGGTTTGCATCCTCCCAGGCACCTTTGCTTCAAACCAGCCCCCGGACTTTGTTTTTAATCCTATTTAGGGCTCTGAAATGCACCGAATATTCACTGGCACTTCGGGTCCTGCCTCTGCTTTCCCTGGGACTTGAGAAATGCTATTTTTACATTCGCCTTCCAAATTTGCACCATATTTTAAGTAGCCTCGCGTGGATGTCCTGCTTGAGCCCTGGAGACCACTGTCAAGATCATCCGTGCACGAGTCACTGCTCCAGTGGCTGGAGGAGCTTTAATGCAAAGGCTGAGAGCACTGGCAGCCATCCTGCCTCCCAAAATATCCATGAGGATGCGCCAGCCCCCCCTGCTAATCCCAAACTGCTCTCCACAGGGCTCGGTGGATTGCCCCAACCTGGAGTTTGAATACAGGGATGCCAACAGCCACAGCGCCGAGTTAGCAGGTGAAATGGCGTTTGGGTGCTGGGATGCTATTAATAGGTGCCTGCCAGGGAGGGGGAAAAAAAAAAAAAATCCCTTGGGGAGTCGGGCGAGCGGGAATCGGGATGGATATCGAGTGGTATCATCCTTGCTGTAATAGAGCAAGAGGGATTTATTAATAGAGAACCACTCGCTCCCCGGGGATGTGCAAAAGGGAGGTGTGGGGGCACAGGGATTACCCCATGCTCCGAATTACCCAGGACACGATGACGGGCGTGCAGGGGGTGGGAGGATGGGTGGCATGCCCGGTGGCACAGCCCAGGCTGGGAAGTGTCACCCTTTATCGTGGGTGCCACAACGGGTCGAGTCCTTGTCCTGTATCTTCCTGCCCTGGAGCGACTCCAGCTGCTTCTGCCCCGTAACCCTCGGGGTCCCAAGCATATCTCGACCAGCTAAGAGGCTATTTTTAGCTGTGTGTATCTCAGCTGTGCGAGCTGGCCCGGCTAAAGCACATTTTTTCCTCGAGGGACCCTTACTCCTCCTTTGCAGGACCGTTTCAGTCCCCCATGGTGCTGCTCAGCACCATAGGACCTATAGGAACAGGTAGGAATTATATAGGAACAGGCACAACATCGTCTCCCTCCAAGTCCAGCCCCTATTTGCAGCTCCCAAAATATCTGAGCTGCTGGGTGTGAAATCAGTGCAGGTCTTGCCTGGGTGCTCCTGCAGTCCCTCCCTTTGCAAACCACCATAACTGGGACAGAAAATTACCCTCCCAAATAGCCCCTATGAAATAACAGGTGCAGCCCGAGCACTGTTGCTGTGAGCAGGAGCATGGGAACAGCCCAGCCCGGGCACAAGGATGAAAATGATGAGTTTGGTAGCACTGGGTGGCTCCAAGATGCCCCTTGGAGCTGCAGAAGAGCTCAGGGCTAAGTTTAGGTCTCTGCCCTGTGTCTCCTCGGGTGAGTAGGGATGTTTCAGAGCCCCATGAGGAATTTGGTGATGAGGAGGAGGGTGAACCCCCTCCGGGTCCCTGCTGACCCCTTTCTCCATCAGAACTGTACAGCTACACCGAGGAGCCCGAGCTCAGCACCAACAGGAGATGCTTCGAGGAGGATTTTCATGCTCAAGGTACCAGCTCTGGGCTCAGCACCCCAGGGCTCGGGGTAGCCCCCTGGGTGAGAGCGGGACCCCCGGGGAGGCACCTGCCTGGTTGTCATGTCCTCTTTCCAGTGCAGGGCAGGAGGTGGCTTGAGCTGGATGGGGCCCAGCAGAAGGCCTACGTCATGCGCCTGCTGGATGGGCTGGAGGTGGTCAACAGGGACAAGCGGCTCAAAGTAGCACGGGCCATCCTCTACCTGGCACAGGGTAAGGACCATATCCCCTATGTCTGGATGTGGCCGTGTATCCGCTGCCTGGCTTCGGCATGGGGGCTTGGGAGAAGCCTTCTCTTGGGGTTGTGCCAGGTCGGTGCAGTGAAGCTCCTTCCCGGGGTGGTCCCGTGTGCTCCAGGGGTCCAAAGGCAACTCCCCCCTAACCAGTGCCTCCCTTTGGTCCTCTCCAGGTGTCTTTGGAGATTGTGATAATGAAGGGGATGTTCTGCACTGGTCTCGGCAAAACAGCTTCCTCCTGTACCGGCTGGGAACCTTCACTGCCTTCCTGGAGCTCCTCAACATGGAGATTGAGTGAGAGGACCCGCACTGCCCTCACTCTCCTTGTCGTCTTCTTCACCTTATTCTTTCTCCTTGCCCTCCTTGCCTTCGTCTTCTTTATCTCCTTTCTCCCCATCCTCCTTGCCCTCCTCTTCTTTATCTCCTTTCTCCCCATCCTCCTTGCCCTCTTCTTCATCCTTCTCACCCTCTTCCATCCTCCTTGCCTTCCTCTTCATCTTCTTTCTCCCCATCCTTCTCGCCCTCTTCTTTCTCCTTCCTCCTCCTCCTCACTGAGGACCAGGGGAGGTGCTGCAGCTATGGCACGTCCCCTGGCGTGGTGTTTCCACCGCTGCAGACATAGGCTGGGGGTCAGGGTGAGGAGCAGCCCGTGCCCGGTGGCTGGCACTGAGCTTGTCCCCTTTCCCGCAGCAACAGCCAGGCCTGCAGCAGCGCCCTGAGGAAGCCGGCCATCTCGCTGGCCGACAGCACGGAGCTCAGGTACCTCCTCTCTGCCTCCCACTAGCACGTCGGGAGGAGGCTGTGGGGGAGGACAAAGGGTCCTCTAGCTGGCAGCATCACCTGCCTGACGTGCTGTCCTGGCAGGGTGCTGCTCAGTGTCATGTACCTGATGGTGGAGAACATCCGTGTTGAGCAGGAGACGGATCCCGCCGAGTGGAAAAGCTGCCGGGAGACCTTCAGGATGGAGCTGAGTGAGCCACAAAGTTCATTGTGCCCTAGCGAGGTCCCTTCATCGTGCTGGACCGGCGGTGAAGCCTCAGGGATGGGGGATCTGCTCTGAACCTGCTTCTGGTCCCTCTCTCCACCAGGTTTCCCCGTGCACACTGAAGAGCCGTTTGCTCTTCTCCTCTTCACAATGGTGACCAAGTTCTGCAGTGGTCACGCCCCACACTTCCCCATGAAGAAGGTCCTGCTCCTGCTCTGGAAGGTGCTTCTGGTGGGTGCAAACCCTTCCTTTTTCCAGAAACTGGTCATTTTGGGAATAGTGCTAATGCAGCCTGGATGTTCCCCACTATTCAATCCAACCGTAACGAGGTTATTTAGGATGGCACAAGAGGCTGAGACAAGGCAAACAGTTTCTTCTGGGACGAGGGTCGGCTGAGCCATGCAGAGGACATGGGCTGGGGGAGAATTCTGGAGAATGAACCAGTGACGTGGTTTCTTCATCCTCAGCTCTCCAGTTTGATGGCCTCAAACTACTGCTCCTCTGGAAACCCAGAAGAGCCATGCAGTCCAGGTGGGATGTCCGCTCCCTGCTCTCTCACCTCTCTTGTTGGTCCCTAGTTCACGCTGGGTGGCTTTGAAGCCCTGCAGGCGATGAAGGTGAGGAAGCGGGAGGAGCTGGGGCTGCCACCCTTGCCAGAGGACAGCATCCAGGTGATGCGCAGCATGCGCGCCGCTTCGCCTCCCACCTACTCCATTGAGCTCACGGAGCAGCAGCAGCAGAAGCGCGGTCACCGCAGCCGGAGGGTAAGAGTGGGTTCATCCTCCGCACACACAGCCCAGGATGCTTTTCCAGTGGGGACCATCATCCGTTCAAGGATGCCAGCCTGTGCTTGGAAGCGTGTTTCCTTTCCCCCCCCTGCAAGTGCTCCTGTGTGTTCCAGTTTCACAGAATCACAGAATGGTTTGTGTTGGAAGGGACCTTCAAAGGACATCTAGTCCACCCCCCCTGCCATGAGCAGGGACATCTTCCTCTAGATCAGGTTGCTCAGAGCCCTGTCTGACCTGAGCTTGAATGTTTCCAGGGATGGGGCATCTACCACCTCTCTGGGCAACCTGGGCCAGTGTTTCACCACCCTCATTGTAAAAAAATTTATTCCTTGCATCTAGTCTGAATCTCCCCTCTTTTAGTTTAAAACCATTACCCCTTGTCCTCTTGCTGCAGCCCCTGCTAAAAAGTTTGTCCCCATCTTTCTTATAAGCCCCCTTTAGGTACTAGAAGGCTGCTATAAGGTCTCCCCGGAGCCTTCTCTTCTCCAGGCTGAACAACCCCAACTCTCTCAGCCTGTCTTCACAGGAGAGGTGTTCATCCCTCTGATCACTCCAGCCCTCCTCTGGACTCAGTCCAACAGGTCAATGTCTTCCCTCAGCTGAAGACCCCAGAGCTGGTCACAGTACTGCAGGTGGGGTCTCACCAGAGGGGAGCAGAGGGGGAGAATCCCCTCCCTTGACCTGCTGGCCACGCTTCTTGTTATGCAGCCCAGGATACAGCTGGCTTTCTGGGCTGTGAGTGCACATTGCTGGCTCGTGTCCAGTTTTCCATCCACCAATTTGAGTTGTGGCAGATCAGCCCTGCAATGCACTTGATCCGGAGGAAGCGAGAGGACATCCTGACCCTATGGCAAAGGGCTGATAAGCACTGAGGAGCAAACTGCTCACAGCAAGTTCATCTTTTTTTAGCTCTGCTCTTGGAGTTGCTGTGTTATGGTCTGAGGATGAAAACACCTCTTTTGCTAAGGCAGAGATGTCAGATGGTAGCTCCAAAAGTTAAGGTGGAAAATGGGGTCACATCTCCAAGAACAGCAAGGTTAGAGGTACACAGGGGGCTGTTTCTTGTCCAGGCTCTGGTGGCAAGAGCTAGGAAGCAAAGCCTCACCTGAGGAACATCTGGGAGCGTGATCCTTCCAGGATGAAGAGGCCTGATGCCAGCAGCTGGGAGGGAAATGAAGTGCATGGAGTGACTTGAATTTCTCCTTCCCTTTCTGCTGCAGCCCCTGGTGAAGCAAGACAGTTTGGATATCTATAACGAGAGAGACCCCTTCAAGAATGATGAAGCAGGAATTGACGAAGAGGAGAACGATGATGTGGACAGCGGGATCGAGGGGGAACTGGACCTGATGGAGCGGGACGCGATTATCCCCACGATGCCTGCTCAGCACCCACCTATTGAAAGGGTGTCATTCCCCAAAGGGCTCCCCTGGGCCCCCAAAGTCAGGTAAATCCATCTGGTTTCATTGCCATCCTTCCCAGCCCTACCTGTCCTGGAGCTCATTGCAGGCTGAACATCGGTCTGTGGCAAGTTTGTTGGCCTCTGACAAGTTGAATTGAAGTGACTCCCCTTCTTTTTTTGTCTCGGTTGGTCCTTTCTGGACTGGGTTTAGCTGAGCTCTTCCCCAGGCTTTACAAACCAAGCATGGCTACGCTTGGTCAATAAGTGGCGATCCCATTTTGGACATCCCAGGTTGTACTGGGAAGGAGGCTTGTGCTGGAGTGCTGCGGGAGCAGGGTCAGCTTTCCAAAGTGGCACCAATGGATCTTGGTAGGGCAAGGTCTTAGGCTAATTGTCTTGGGAACTGGTTAATGACATTGCCTCTTGCTTGTTGACTGGGACTCTTGTGTTGCCAGATGAAGCCTTCTTGAATGGCCTTGCTTTAAGATAAGAAATTGGAGAAAAACATCTGAGGATAAAGAAATTGGTGCTTTCCCTTCCTAAGACCAGTTCTGCTACATGTGGTACAGGGGAAGGATTAGGAAAAGAGAGTGAAATCCTCTGTCCCCTTCCCTCTAATCCATGCAAGTTTTTTCGCTGTTGATCTGAAGCCTGGATTTAACTCAGTATCTTTAAATCACAGGAGCAAATACATCTTTTTGATGTGGGAGCAGTGACAGGGTTAAGTGTGTCTATGCAGAGCACTCCTTGCAGGGACATGGCAAGAATCGGTTTCCCACGTGGGTCTCCACACACGCAGTGCCATCTTACTCCATGTAACTTAATGCTCTCCGCTTCAAAATCAAATGACCATTGTTTTTCTTGGCTGGTGCCTGGATATCCAGCTGGGTTTCTTTCTGCCTGTGAAGGCCTTGGCTCACGGTTCATGTCCTACTTGTAGTGTTGAGACCCTGACCAGTTCTCATGAAAGATGCCCAAGGTGGACAAGATGTCAGCTTGCTCTCTTGGAGCAGCACGTGCTCTGCCAGACTGCGGAGACAACATTTGTTCGCTCAAAGCGAGCAGATGCCACTTGAAGATGCATGTGCTAGGAGCACAGAAGGTGGATAAAAAGGTGCTGGTCGTAGAGAACTCCTCTCCATTTGCATACTCCCATGGAGTTGCACAGCAAATACAAATAGTTTTGGTTCACGTTGCTCCCAACCAACGAGAGCAGTAGTGGCTCTAGTCCACTGCTATTAAGACCTCTAGAAATCAATCCTAGAAAGCTCGAAGGTTCTTGCTGGCCTCACACTGCTGGCCTTTCTGAGCAATGTAGGCTGTGATCTGGTATATGTCTGTTTTCCAACCTTCTCCTTGTTTTTGTTTCTCTCCTGCTTCATCAGACAGAAAGACATCGAGCATTTCCTGGAAGCAAGCAGAAATAAATTCATCGGATTCACGCTGGGACAGTGAGTCTGTCTCATAGCTTCCATCAGTGCAGTTCAGCTGGTGGGAGGTATCTAGAGAGCTTAGGTTTTTCTCAACTCAACCAGCCTAAGGCATGCTCAGGACAATGCGGCCCAATGCTGGATTTTGCTGGAGCTGCAGCAGTGCACTTGGTGTTATAAAAACATGTTCTTGGAGTTGATGGTCTCCAAGGACCTCTTTCTAATAAAAATCAGACTTAGCCCAGAATAAGTAACCCCTGGCCCAAGCCAGAGACTGGTTTGATGCAGGAGGGAGTTGGGACAATCTGGTATCCACAGCAAATTACCCAGTTTGTGAATAAATCAAGCAGGTGCAGAGTCATCCTGGCATGGGCCCAGCAGGGTATATTCATTTTTAGGTGCGGTGCTGGGCTCAAGCTGGCTCCATGCAGAGACCTGATTTCACCCCAATTCTTCACCCTGATGTTGCCCCTCTCTTGTGCAGGCTTTGCTGGGGAGGAGGTGGGAGGGTGGGCAGCCCATGCCAACACCCCTCCCGATTCCTGACCCACCTGGGACACGTTTTGCAGATTCAGTGGACTACAGGCTCCCTCTTTTACCTTGTGTGACGTGGAAGTGTTAAACCCAGATCTTCTTCCCAGCCTCGTACTTACCTTCTTTCATCCCCCACAGAGACACCGAAACCCTGATAGGGCTACCACGGCCCATCCATGAAAGCGTGAAGACACTGAAGCAGGTAAGATGGTAGATCCACAACGCAGCACTTGGATGAAGCAGCCCAGAAAGCCTCGCTAAGCAACAGTCAGCTTGTCTAAACTCATCCTTTGCTATTTCTGCTCCCTGGTGCTCAGCGGATGCTCTGAGGTGGGATCGGACCTGTGGGGATCTCATGGAAGTGGGGAAATCTTTGGCCAAGGTCACCAGGGCCATAGGGAGATTGCAAGGCATCAAGTCTCATACACATAAACTTTGTGATACAGAACTTATAACGAGTTTTGAGTTCCTCAGATATATGCTCTCGTCCCACAGTAAATGTTTCATGTGAATTTAGTCTTCTGCTCCTCTTCAGCTGATGTACAGCAATACCTTCGGTCTGAGCTCTTGCTCTCGCTGCCTTTGGAAGTCAATCTGATAAATCCAGTCAAGATCTGAACAGCTGAGAGGGACTGGATATCCCCCATATGTGGTGTGGGTTTCTCACTTCTAACCTCTGGCTGAAACACAGTTACTGGAGGGAGTAAGAAGATCCCTTCTTGTTAGTTGTCACAGAAAAAGTTTCTAGAGCTTCTTGCAGGAATTGGGGCAAAAAAATGGAAAACTGAGTCCTCACTGCATTCCAAGTAGATTGTCCAGCACTTGGACTTTCCCTTTATCCGAGGTAGAGCATTACTGCATCCTGGTGAGCATTTGCTTTGAAGGTGACAGACTTTCAGAGGTAGGTTTGGACATACATGCCCAGACCTGTGATGTTCCCAGGGGGAAGCATGGCTAACCTTGGCTCCTGCAGTGCTCCATGTGGAGTGAGACACCTCCAGAGGCCAACTGACCTATCTAAGGTCTGGATTGCCTTTTGGAGGTGATTGTCCCTCTCCATTTACTTACAGAGAGATCCTAGAAGGAGTAGGTGGAAGCAATCAGAGGCATGATGTGTGAAGGGCTTCAGGGACAGAGGGATGTCCCACACCAAGATGAATTCTCCATGTATCTGCTGTGACCTATACACCTAACTCGGATATTGCTGAAATCAGCAACTGTCGTCATCATCACTGACTGTGTTTCATCCTTCAGTTGTGATATCGCTCTACCTCTGTCTCTGTATTTTGCCAGCACAAGTACGTTTCCATCTCAGACGTCCAGATAAAGAACGAGGAGGAGCTGGAGAAGTGCCCCATGTCTCTGGTAAGAAGTTGCTGTACCTCATCACTAGATAGCTGTGTGGAAGATTTCCAAGGTGTCATAGAAATCCATAAGTTCTCTGTGATCCTTAGGACATTCCTGGGGTGCTCTTTTTTCTAGAAGTCCCTATCTTGATTGTATGTAGCAGTGGAGAAAGGCCTGGAGCTTCCTGCAGTCAGCATGCAGCTGTGTCCATCATTGAGTCCCCAAGCTGGGTTTTATGGAGGTGACTGATATATCTTGAGTGTGTGGACTGGAAAGACTTAATTTTCCCTTGTTTCTAATGTTTCTCGGTGCCAGGGAGAAGAGGAAGTCCAAGAAACCCCTTGTGAGATCTTGTATCGAGCAATGTTGTACAATCTCCCCCAGTATATGGTAAGCCTGTGTTTCTTAAAAGTAAAGAAGAGCTTTTGAGTGGGGAAGGGTGCCAATCTGTGAGCTGCAGAGCTCAGCACGGGGCTGCTGGGGTGTGTTCAGGACCTGAATGGTGAGATTTCGGTGGGAATCCAGAGCAGAGTTGGGTGGAAAGTACAGTCCAAGAGGAGGGATTCAGAGGATCAAGGGGTATAGATACCCAGGGACACGGTCAAATGGTTGGAGACAGGTCAGTGGTTGGAAAATAGGATGTGTGTGGAGGATTGGGAACAGGGAACAAAGTCCTCCACATTGGTGGGAGAACAAAACTGGCTCCTGCCTGCCAGACACTGAGGGGAACCAGTCAGGGATGGCCCTGTGTCATCTCTTGAGCTGTGTGAGCTGTAGTATTTACCAGCAAGTTGTCACACACTGATGCAGGCATCTTCACTTCTGGCTTCAAGAAGCAACCTATGGACTTCACTGTCCCTTGAGCTTTTGTCCTTCTTGCTGAGATTAACTTTCTGTTACAATATCATGCTGATCTCCGAGTGTGATTGCTTGCTGGGCCAGGAACCGAACTAAACCATCATCGTGCTTTACGTCACTCAGCAAACAAGGTGTTAACACCTTCAGGTCTCTTCCAACCTGGCTGTGCTCTCAACAGCTATTCAAACTGTAGAGAGTCTGTAAGTTATGACCTTCCTTACAGGGACATCCCTTGTGGCCTTCCCATGGCCCCAAGAGATTCCCAGAGGAATACAATGTGTGTCCTGAAATTCAGCTATGTTGCCAGGTTGGATGAAGCTTTGAGCAACCTGGTCTAGTGGAAGGTGTCACTGTCCATGGCATGGGGGATTGGAACTAGATGATCTTTAAGGTCCCTTCCAACCCAAACCATTTTGTGACTCTGTGATTCTAAGATGCTAACTGGGTCATGTGCCCTCTGTTTGTAGGGAGAGATGAACACAGATTTAAATGCATTAAGCTCCAGGTGTCCCTTGCGTTATTTTATCCATACTACTAGAGATCAGGTGCTCATGATGCCTTAAGGCTAAAACAGAGCTGCCATGCTCCCCACACTCAGTCTGTCTGTCCAGGGTATAAAAGAAGAGGGTGAGCCTTGGCATAGTTGGTCCATCACAGTGAGCAGACCTTGGGCTGGTGAAACCCTATAGATTTGGCTTGAAGTTGCCCAGTTTCAGCAAGTGAAGGAGAAGAAAGGAATGCTCCTTCCTGAGAGCATCCCTCCACACCTACCCTCTTCTGCAGATAGCTTTGTTGAAGATCCTCCTTGCTGCAGCGCCCACCTCTAAAGCCAAGACCGACTCCATCAACATCCTGGCAGACGTGTTGCCTGAAGAGATGCCGTAAGTCCTTGAGGATGTGGCCACCAGCCATCCCAGTTTTGCCACGAAGTCTTGGACTGAGCAGGAGAGCTGGGGTTTGCCAATGAGTTCAGGGGGCTCCAGATTTGGGGACGTCTCATTGGATAGGTGCAAGCTACTGTTGCCACCAGGGCAGAGAGGTGAAAGCCAAGGAATTGATGCTGGGTTTTTAGGAGCGTAACAATTCAAGCACAGTTGGCAGCCGCTGTGCTCTGCTAGCTAAGTGACACAAATCATAAAGATATGTGAGCATATGGCAGGTGTCCTTCATACCGCTCCCCCAGGATTGCTGGTGGAGAGCAATCAGCTTTTTTTTCCATTTTTGAATGCACTTGATGTCACCAGGCAGGAGAGGATGGAAATAGGAGTCCCAGGGGGAAGCGAAGGTCCCTGTTTCTGTAGAGCCTGTCCAGATGAATATGAAGTCAACAGTCCCTTAGTCCTCCTTGCTCCCATACCCACTGTGCTGTTACCTTCTTTCCCTCCAATCCAGCATCACTGTTCTTCAGAGCATGAAACTGGGGATTGATGTGAACAGACACAAAGAGATCATCGTGAAGAGCATCTCGGCTTTACTGTTGCTGCTCCTCAAGCACTTCAAGCTGAACCACATCTACCAGGTGAGCATAGAGAAAGGTTGCCAAGCCAGTGTGTCCTGATAAACCCTCTCCTAAAAGACCTCACCAGGAAGGGTTTCCATGAGGAGCTGCAGATTGCTTGTCTGTAGCAGGGAAACCTAGCCCCGGGCCAGAATTTGTATAGGGTTACTCAGGCAGGGATAACCTGCCTGCAATATATCTCTGACTGTGTTTTGACAGGATTGTTTCCACTCACGTGGAAGGAGTTTTCAGACTTCTGGAAGAAATTCATGCTGTGGCTGATCAGGTTAAAATTTAGGAGATATCATGAGCAGGAGCCTCCCTGGCAGAAGGGGGAAGGGGATGGAGGTTAGACAAGACCCTCTTTTGCTCTGTCTCATCTCCAGTGACCAGAAATAGTGCTGGGTAGGACCTCAGGAGGTCAACTAATCTGGTCCTCTGTCCCTCAGCAGGATCAAGTTCTTGGGGCTCCAGTTTCAACAGGGCCTGGAGGTCTGGGTCCTAGATGCAATCTGATTTTTGTTTCATCTACATGGCACCAATCAAACTGCACTCGCATGAGGGCTTTCCTTGATTAAAAAAAGACCGAGGACTGATTTGAGCTGTGGCCTGGGCCCAGTTCTCCACTCATTCTGCAAGACAAACAATTAGTGTTTTGTAATTTTTTTTTCTTTTTAAAGATTTCAGCATGGTACAAATCCATCTGTGTTATAAAGCCACTAATATTTATCTGAGGATAAATATAAATCCATATATTGGATTGGATAAACAAACCCCCACGTTTTTACAATCCTACATTTGTTCTGGATCCCCCCACGTCCCTTCACTAAATTTTCTCGCTTCACCCCCAAAACGGGTCCTCTCACTTCTTCCTCCGTGGCAGGAGGACCCTTGCAGTCTGGTGCTAAGTCTGGAGAAAGCTGTGGGGTTTCCCCCACTGATTCTGCTTTTGTGTCTGATTTTAGGTAAGCCATCATAATTTCTTTCAGTGCCAAAGCTGGTCTCAGGGAGGACCCCAAAAAACCACTGCAGGGGCTGAGACGATGTTTCCAGAAAGCTGTGGAGGGTAACGGAGAGTATGGCTGGTCCAGGCTCTGCTGTGGTCACCCTGTGCTCGCTGGCTGCCGTGTCGGTGTGGCAGCAATCGCACGGACCTGCACACCAACACAGATCGTGGGGTTTTTTTGTCTTGGTTCTGTTTTGAGATTTGGCGTTTCTTATGCCAACAGAGAAATGCCATCAAATTATTGCAGTTCAGCATTATCTTTGGTCAGATCCTATATAACATACTAGTCACTGGCAGCTGCATTTCAAAGCAGTGAGAGCATCTCGGATCCTGGCTAGCAGGGACTGCCAGTTACTCACTCGCAAATAACGGTGGCAGTGTGTCGTCAGTGGCGTACTGAGTGTCGACAGCTTGTACCAGGCTGAGACAAGACGTGTAGGAACAAACTGTTTCTTCGCTCTCAAATTTGGAATGTTGATTGCAGGTTAGTGAGAGGCATGGATAGCATGGGATAGGATAGGACAGGATATTGCTGCTATTTGTGTCTGTCTCTTTAGAGGACAGTAGAGATTTGTTGTATTATGCAGCTGTACATACCCAGACCATTTAATATTTAGAGGGGAGAGAAACTAAAAGCATGTGCGAAGGTAAGGGGACTGGGGTTAGCGTGTGACAGCAATAGGGATTTTGTATTTTCTCATATAATAGCTACATCTCTTCCTTCCCTCTTCCCCATATACTGTTTTGCCACAGATTTTTATCCTGAAAAGCTATACTGCAGTCATTAGGTGCAGCTATTCCTAAACTACTGCCATAAAGTTTGTGGGTCCACTCTATGGCAAGTAGAGTTTTCCAGCTGGTGGGAGTTGCTGTATATGATGCAAGCCTTATACAGCAGACTTCTGCAAGAGGAAGATGGTCTGCGAGGTGTCTAGGGCAAACCATTGGGATTGCTTTGCTTTTGGCTGGAAATGGGTTTCCATTCTCAGGTGATGCTCCCACTTGTTCCAGCTACTGTTGACCCATTTCACTTCTCTTCCTCAGTTTGAGTACGTGTCCCAACATTTGGTGTTTGCCAACTGCATCCCGCTGATCCTGAAGTTCTTCAACCAAAACATCATGTCTTATATCACTGCCAAAAACAGGTACAGCTGCTTCTGGGGAAGAGAGAGATGATGGAGCAGGGAGGCTTTGTGCATGAGGAACCCTGACACGTGAATATGTGCTGGGACCAAGTGACCTCTGGTCCCTAGCATGGCTTTAGGGCAGTATGCTCTCCACTACAGGAATATGCTGGAGGGGAGCAAATCCCTTCTGCTTAATGACGAGGACTGGATGGGGGGTTTCCAGTCTCTCAATGGACTACTAAAGTACAGGCAGACCTGTCTCCCTTGCTGACAGTAGGCTTGTTTTCATCTTTACGTGGACTCCTGGAAACCATTCCAGTGCCACTGGGCATCTGTGGGCCACAGCTTCAAAAAGGCTAGATGGGGTAGAGTCTTCTAGGTGTTTTCCGCTTTTTATAGCTAGAATTCAGCTTTCCTGACTTCTTCAGGTTTTGCATAGTTGTCACTGCCTTTTACTACTGATTTGAGAAAGACACTAAGCCCGTTTTGAGTCTGTAGAGGGACTAGCTGGACTACTGCAAGTCAGCATAAGAACCGAAAGAGCACAACTCTTTCATGATTCGGTAGGACTGGGTAGGATTTCCCCATTTGGAGGGGAGTGCCACAGGGGATGTTGCTGTTGGAATGATTAAAAGATCCTTTTTGTTGCTTTTTGATGCTCTTTTTGTTGCTCTTGAGCCACATGTCTAAGCTGGTCTGTTTCCTGCATGGCATGGTTGTGTATGTGTGAGAAGGCACGCATGGAAAAACAGAAAGTAATGTATTAATTCCCATGCTGATAAACATTTCGACTTCTGGTCCTGTGCTTCAAAGGCCCATAAGTGAGGAGGAAACGTAGCCCAGGAGCACTTAGCTCCTTCCCCTGCTTTCTGATGGAGGTTTCACAGGCAGGATACGCTCCTGTGAAATGAGGTAGGATTTGCAGCTGGATGCTCTGATCAATGCTCTGATCCAGGGAGGTTTAGCTGTTTTGCCCAGCCCAGAGTATCTGTTTGTCAGATAGCAGCAAACGATGTCAGGCACTGACCTGCAAAAAGGATCAGGGGATTTTGTTACATTCAGATGTATGGACCCGAGTCCAGTGATGCTGCATCAGGATATATCAGAAGCGATGCCAGTACAGTGATGACATGCGGCAAACGAGCTGTGGGGCTCCTGATCCTGAGCTGGCTCCCTCTAAGCCCTCTTGCTTGTACTTGCACGGCGCTTCCAGTTTTAGGGTTATGATGGGTAGGAGCCAGCAAGAAGCATCTGTCCTTGTGGTCAGACAAGCCCTTCCTGGGCCAAATGCTTTAAATGGAGCCTAGTTTAGGGGATCTCCTGACCTTGGGTCTCATCACGGATTGCCTCTGACTCACTGATTGTCACAAGTCAGCTTGTTGCTCAGCTGCTGAATTTAAAAGCAAGAAATAGCAAACAAGAAGGAACTCAAGAACTGAAGCTGTGTGATAGTGCATGCTTCGTTTTAGATTGGTGCATGTCTCAGGGCACAGAGAGCATCAGTGCATGTGTGTGCATCTACACATACATTATATATATTTTACTTTTTTTATTGTTGGCTACTTTTACAAAGGCAATAGGCCTGGAGGGCTTTGAAAGACCTGATGCCCTAGTTGTGAATTTTCTTGCTGATAATCAGATGTCTCCATTTTAACCTAAGATCTGTTTTGTTTTATTTTTTCTTTTTTAAAAATATGCATATGAATAACTAATCTGTCATGTCGTAATGGATCCAAATCCTTCGAGTCCTTATTAATGCGTTCAGGATGTGCTTCGGAGCCAAGAGGAATCGACATGCTCCATTAAGCTGAGACGCAAGTCAGCGGAGAGGCTGGGAGCCCATTTGGATGCCGTCTGTGCAGTCGGAAATGCAGGAGGGAGGCACCTCTGCGCAGCACCAGCTGCGGGCTGGTTTGCGTGTCCAACATGGCTCGCTGGAAATGGGATTGCTAGCCATCCAGACTACTTGCTGCATCAGGCAGCGCTGCCGTTGCAATTCAAACCCCAGCACAGGGAAGGAAGACGTTACAGATTGCTGGGCATAATCACATAGATCATCTTAAAAACTTGGTTTCATATTTACCTGGTTCTTAACGAGTCCCTTCTTTCCTGTCTTCCACAGCATCTCTGTCCTGGATTATCCGCATTGTACAGTCTATGATTTGCCCGAGCTCACTGCAGAAAGCCTGGTAAGCAGCACAGAAAGGGTCCTTGTAACCAGTATGCTGTATGTGAGAGTGTGAGGAAGGATTTTTGTTTCCTTTTTTCTGTCTTCTTTTTCTGCACCCCCAACCTTTCCAAAATTAGACTTTTTTCCCCCTCCAGACTTGAAAATTCCTCCCATCACTGTTCTGACTCGCTATCAGCTATGGGGAGGTGAGGAGGAGGCACTGCTGGCATCGTGTACCCCATAAAAATAGTTGGGTTTAGAGTTTTCCCTTTCACTCCTCCAAATGAGAGAGCCTGCTTTTAAAAAGGATTTGCCCAGAGGCTGTTGCCTCCCAGGTTTAGATTGCTCTGAGCACTCGTGTTTAGTTAGATGACAGTAGATGAAGGAATGAACCAAATTCCCTGCGGAGAGGAGCCTAAGTATTATGGAGACCAGCCAGTGCGATGGGCTGTGTGAATATATGAACTACAGATGAGACATTAATGCTGGCAGGTTCATAACTGCAATAATTCAAATGCAGAGCAGGTTGGACTCAGACAGGGCGCAGAGCAGGGACAAGCTTTGGGGTTAACAGGGAGGGGGATCAGAGGGAAGGGAGACCCTAAATGATGCAGGAATCATTAAGAAGGAGCCTGACCAAAACCAGTCCAGGCAGGGATGATCTCATGTTGACTGGCTGCTAAAAACTTAAGCCCATGTTGTTTTCCTCAGCTGTGTAAAGGTTAAAATCATTAAAATAAAGTGAAAGATTTTCCCTAGCTTCTATGAGCCAAAGTTGCTCACAAATCCCTCCAAGGCTGTGGTCAGCCAGGACAGCCAAACTGGTTTTATTGGATCTGTGAACACAGCATTTCTGCTGTGCCACTGCGATGCAAATTCCTGCTGTGAGTTGATTATGCCAGATCAAATTTATAAAAAAACCCCATCTGTGGAGCGTGGGCGGGTGGGTGCAGGATCGTCACGCATGGCCAGCGTGCTGGTTCGGTCCTCCGCCGCTGTCCCACGTGCCTTTCCACCAGCGCTTCTTGCCTTCTTTTGGGTGCCTGCTCGGGGTGACAGCTCCTGCACATCACCTCCCTTCTTATCAATGGGATCAGTCCCCTGTTTTGTGCTGGTCCATGGGCTACTTGCTGAAGGCTGGGTGTCATGGCCAGGCTCCCACTGATATATCCTGGCCCGATGGGGACATCTAGCGACATGTCGCTCAGCGCTCCGATGGCTCATGCTAATCCTTATCCTCATGCTAAGCTTTATGGCTGGAGGAGAAGACTGAACTTTTTTTGGGGGGGAAAATATTCCCAGTTACCCTTTCGCAATAGGGTCTGGTCCCCTGTTTGGGAGCTGTTGCATTAAACGACAGTGCTTCATCGCTTTCCTCCAGCAGACATGGATGTTAGCCTCATGGGAGACTAATTTAATTAGAAAATATGCAGAAACCAACTTGAATTTTACCATGTGTGTTCGTCCTTGGGAGGATATCCGTGAATGTAAGGATTTAATCGAAATTAAACGTGCCCTGGGACTTGAGGCATACGCTTGTGTACGCATTTATGTTTCTCCAGCCAACATTTTATGTGTTGTTTTAGCTTTTTTTTTAATACTCTGATGCACTGATTTTAACAGCCCAGCCGTAACACATTTCTTAGCAGATATAACAGATGATTATGCTTTCAGTGGGTTGAATGTGGAATCATGTGTGTTTGGTTTACTGCCATGGAAAACCAGGATGAGGTCAGCAGTGCCGTCTCCAGCGGAGGAACCCCTAGGCTGTGGGGTAACGGTGTAAATCAGGAGTGGCTGCAGTCCTGGTGAGGTAGCGGGGGCTTCACCCATTCTGTTGTGGGACAGTCTCTTCGATTCCTTGCCGATCCCCATCTCTCCTGACTTGTCACGGGGCTGTCGCTCCCCTCCAGCTCCCCGTGTTTGGGGAGGGGGCTGCAGAGGACCCTGCTGCACTGTGTCGTGGTGGCATGGGGAGGGTAACAGGAGATGGGGGTAAAAGGGGGATTAAAGTCTGTTTAGCCTGTGCCCTCCTTCCATAAAACTGATGGAAGGACTCTCACTTACTTGAAGCTATGGAGACAACGTCAGACTGGTGACAAAAATAAATCTGGCTGCCTATGAAATGGGTATTAGTTTATTCTACTGGGGTCTTTTTGGAAAAACTACTTGGTGCGGAGGGAGCGGATTAGGACTGGGCACCGATATGAAACTGCACCGGCACTGCTCCTGAGCTGGTAACCCCAGAGCTGCACGCAGCATCCGCGAGCACCTCGGTGACATCTCGGTGACGTCTCGGTGACATCCCACCTCTGCGCTCTGCTGTGCAAGCTCCGCTGTGTGCGTACGAGGCTCCAGCACAGACGTAGCCTCTGCTGGCAGAAAAGTGCATTTGCTTAGAGTGGCTTTTACCAAATCCCAGAATTAAATGAAGTAAGTCAGCAGCACTTCCTTGTTGGCCTCTAAAAATTCTACGTGCAATAGCTTTTTGCTTGCTTACTGAAATGGTAGGTCTGATGCTTGCTTTTAAGAGCAAAGGTATTATGCTGGTGGGATTTTCTTGGGTAAATCTAGTTTCAAAGCTGGATTAGACACTCTGACAGAAGGGGCTCCCTGGGGTCATTCCCAAATTCATCCTGAGGATGCCCAGAACCCGGATCATGCACCAGGCTGCAGTTTTTGCCATGAGTTGTTAAGGCTGTAGCTTGCTGTAAGTGGCTTATAAATTAAGCTGCATTTGTTTCCGTTCTCATCCCCAAATAGGTTATTTGTGGGACATTTCTGCTGTGCTCAGTCTTTACAAACATAAAGCAAGTTACTGTAGTGGTGCAATTACTGCTTAAATGTGCCACAGCCAATATTTGTGCAAGCTGGAGCTGAGGGTGCTTACATTCAGCTAATATTTAAAATAATGTATCATCAGCTGCACTTAAGCTGGAGGGGATCTTTGTTACAGAAAAGTCTTGCCCTCCTGGTATAAATGCTGCTGTTTGTCATCCTGTGTTGTTATGCGATTTCCTTTTATTTGTCTGTAATATGTCCTCTAAGCATGTGGTAATTTATGAATTAATTGATATAATTAACAAAAACTGTTCTCTAAGCAGTGGTGATCACTAGGCTGTAATTTGCTCTCTGACTGTAAACAACGAATACAAACCTACCACAACATATATTTCCCATGACGACATAGTGTGATTTATCTTAGCTTTTACTCTAAACCTAAATGCAAATTAAAACGCTGATTACATCTGGGTCTTTCAGAACGGTTTTCCCCAGAATCTGTTGGCTTGTCAGCAGCATGATGATAACCCAAGTGAGGAGGGAGCTCTGCAGCTCACTCTCCATCGGAAATAAGACTTGTGCAGATAGTAAAAATAAAGACTTTCTGCACAAGGACATCTCTGTGGCGGTGCTGTTGAACGCTGCAGTTAGAGTTATACTTTTCCTTCTCTGCTTTGCAGGAAGCCGGAGACAACAACCAGTTCTGCTGGAGAAATTTATTCTCCTGCATTAACTTGCTGAGGATCCTCAACAAGCTGACCAAGTGGAAGCACTCGAGGACAATGGTAAGGTGATGTCCTGTCTCCCTGAGACCTGCCATGGGCTGCCAGTGTTGCACCTTGAGCGTGTCCCTGGCTCTACGCTGCACGGCTTCAGCCCTGCAGAGAGTTTCTTCTGGCAGTTCTGGGGCTTCTGCTCCTTCATAATCTGCCCATTTTTCTTTCACAGGTTGAGCCTTAAATGCAGAAATACTTTTTCTTCTCTAAATAATACTTATTTCTGTGAATCTCAAGCCCCCTGCAGCAAGTTTTGGTTATGCTGAACACTCCTGTTCTACCTGCTTGGGGTTTGTACCGTACATGGCCAGGTGTTAGCGCCCGAAGCTGCACAGACAGTACTTGTGTGGCTTTCTTGAGCACGTTGCATTAATTTCTGTTGATTCCTTGACAGATGCTGGTAGTCTTTAAGTCGGCCCCAATACTGAAACGAGCTCTGAAGGTGAAGCAGGCCATGATGCAGCTGTATGTCCTCAAACTGTTGAAAATCCAGACCAAATACCTGGGGCGTCAGTGGAGAAAAAGCAACATGAAAACCATGTCTGCCATTTACCAGAAGGTGCGGCATCGCATGAACGATGACTGGGCTTACGGGAATGGTGAGTAGTGCCAGGGAAGCATCCTCTCTGTGTGCGGAGTTGAAATCGGCTCGCGGGGGGTTTGACCTGTTAGGATCCCATTAACTTGTTTGGGTCAGTATTGGGAGGTTTTTTTCAGAAGCTTTAAGGCACCATTCAGCAGCGTTAGGAGGGAACAAATTGATTGCATGAGGAAAGGTGGGAATAATCAGACCAGGCTGGGACAGGGTCAGCTCAGGTCTCCAAGATGAGAGTTTCCACCAAGCTCAGGCCTGAGCTTTTGCATTCCCAAATAGCTTTCGCCATTAAAATGTCCTGGTATCCGCACCAAATGTGCGTGCTTAGGATGGCCATGGAGTGAAAATCTGACTGATAGCTCCGCAGTTTGCACTTGAGAAAAAACAGCAGTTACATCCCGGCAGTGCAGATACTCTGAATCATAGACTAGATGTACCAGTCCATTTAAACAGCTCTTATGTGGTCTAATTCTGTATTTTTTGAGGGGCCTCATGAAGTTTCTGGTGTTCCTCACGTATTAGTCCATGGGATGCATGAGACCACACTCTTATTCCCCTGTAAGTACCCCCAGCTGCTGCAACTACTGGCCCAAGGTTAGGACAAGAAGGGAAAGTATTAAAATATCTTTTTGCCTTAATAACACAGTCCTAAATTTTTGCTCTGCATGTATCTTCTTTTTAATGAGGATTAAGTAGAAAATTGGGTAGCATTCCTGTTTTGAAAGAAAACAGGGCAAGAAGTAAAAGCCTAACATTTTAACTTTTTTACAAGGAAAAAAAGCATTATATTATTTTAGGATGTTCAACTTCAACTGTAAAAGATATAATCTATTTTTTGAAGACTTGTATGCTTTTGATAGTCATGATACCACTATGACATTAATTCAGAAGAACAAAAAACTAGACTCAATAGTTGTAATTTCAATTTAGGGCTAGTGGAGTTCCCCCAGAAACCAAAGAGCAGGAAGACTGAGGGCTTCCTTTCTTTTATGGGGATTTCTCTCCTGTCGCTGCCTTTCTCAGCACGCTGATTGTTCCCTGTGGGATTGAAGATGGCAGCAGAGTTTCTTTATGCCACTAGTGGGATATGGCTATGGGATACTGCCTGCCTTGGGTGACTTAAATAGCTTGAGCACTACATGTTCCAAAACAGCAGAAGACGATGACCTACGTCACCTGCCCTGGAGCAGGGGTTTGCTGTAACAACTGAATTCATGTGGCAATATTGAGAATAATGCAGTTTTAAGACAGATGCAAAGGGTAAATGGTTGTATGTGTCCCACTTACCCCAAAAGAGTTAATCAGCAACATAATGCAACACTCGATTGCACAATTTGCTACTTCGCAGAGACTGCATCTTGACCTAGACAGTTTGCCAGGGAAGCACTTGGCTTTCAGAGACACAATCTGGAAGGGTTTTTCCTGGAGTGTTTATTTTTATCTTTGTATATCTGGGTTGATACTCAGCTTGGACCTTTCCCTCCCTTGAGAGCTGCTGAGCTTTGCCAATGAATTTACTGAACCTTTATGGAGCGAATGACTGTTTTGTATGGATTTAGAGCTCATAAAAGCCAACTTTCAAAATCTTTTTTTCCCCATGTTACATGTTTACATAACATTACATGTTTAAAATATCATGGTTATTACAGCCAGTTATTAGATTTTTCAGCATAATTCATAGTTAAATTTGTCCAAATTTTAAAAAAACTTTGTTTTCAGTAGCTCATAATAAGCTTGCCGGATTGCAGCTATAAGCATTTAATCTTGATCTCTGGTTCAGACAGCTGTGGAAATTTTCAGTAAAAGTGGTGGGGCCTTTCTAAGAAAAGCAGGAGCTAGGTAATTCTAGTGAGTCCTTAAAGCACATGGAATAGTGGAAATAATGGCATTTCTGTAGGAAGTTTTCTGACTCTGCTTAATTTACGAGTGATTTTAACATATTTCATTTAATTACCTTAAATTAAAATGCATATATAATGGGAATTGATTAGGAATAATAATTAGGAATAACTGACTGGCTAATACTCTGGTCAATTCAGGCAAGTGGTTGCTGCAAGATCTTCATCCTTCCTTTTGCTCAAACCTTATCAGAGTTATTTTTTCCTCAATGCTCTGGTCTTGTTTCTTCTTCGATGTAGATATCGATGCCAGACCATGGGATTTCCAGGCTGAAGAATGCACCCTGAGAGCCAACATCGAAGCCTTCAACAGCCGGAGATACGACAGACCTCAAGACTCAGAGTTTGCACCGGTGGACAACTGCCTGCAGAGCGTGCTGGGACAGCGGCTGGAGCTCCCCGAGGACTTCCACTACTCCTACGAACTCTGGCTGGAGCGGGAGGTGTTTTCCCAGCCCATTCGCTGGGAGGAGCTGCTGCATTACCAGTGAGAGCAACACCTTCACCTGCCCCCAGCCCCACCTCAGTAAGGACTCAAGGTGCTACAGGCTGAGGAAAGAAAGATTATTTTGGACCTGGGTGTTCTTAAGCACAGCTGGAAAAAAATCATGGTCTTTCCAAAGAGACCAAGCCTCTTTGTATCTACCCAGACACCCGTGAGTAGGCAACTGCCATCTTTTTGGAGGTCATCCCTTTCCTGTGACTTCTCGGAGACCATACAGCATCAACGGACCTGCACAGAAGCCGCGGAGCAGGTTCCAGTGTCACACTAGTGGCAGTGTCGAGAGTGAGCTTATCTGGTCTTTACTGCAGATTGACACCAGTGTACGAGAGCTCAGAGTCCAGGTCTGTCTCTTAGCTTGGTTCGTGCATGTAAGTTTGTTGTAAGAGTATCTCAACTGTGAAAGGTTTTCATCTCTCCTGAATGCCCCACACTGTGCCTAATTTGTTTTCATTTATTCATTTATTGTTGTCTGATAATGTGCTTCAAACACCCTACTGCCACGAACAAGCTGCCCTGCTTCCCTAATGAAGCTGAAAATAAGAAAAACGTGGCACTGTCCGTGACAGTCTCAATCAGACGTGACAGGTTGACTTGGCCAAAGGAGACGACATTACCTCTTGTCCCTGGGCTGGCATTGCTGCTGCTGGGATTACACAACCCAATTTACAGAGGTTTGCTTCCACAAATGACAATTTTTGCATTGTTCACCAAGGATAATAATCCATTACCTTTTCACCGCTCCACTTTCCTCCACCATTCTATTCACTTACCATTTGTATTAGAGTAAAATGATCGGTAAGCCGTGCAGTGTTTAGAGCTGTAGAGGAGGTTGACTGCCACATTTCTCTCCACCTGATTGTTTTTGAAGGATAATTACTGCAGATAGCTTGCTTTAGCATTTCTAACCCCGAAGGACACAGTAAATGCCACATTAAATAACCTAATTTTTACACAGCTTTTCAGTTATTTGGGCGAATGTTTGTGTCAAGTCTTAAAGTGGGGAGGGAAAGGCTTTGGTTAACACTTTATTGTCATCATACGAGGAAAAGAGCAGACACAGCGGTCCATAACTTTCAGAATGAATAGCATATTGAGCTGTAAACTTTCTAAAGGTCCATGCAAACACTACACTTGGGTAAAGCTGCGTTGCATGAGTATGGCAGCCGAAGGTAAGGTGGAAACCCCTGTGAGCTGACCTGCTGAATGAATCTCAGCCCTTAGTACCGCGCAGGGTGACAGTCCCTTCTCCTCGGCCAACGGCACTACCTGAGGGTTGCACTGAAAAGGCAGGCTGGGCTTCACAGTACTTTCTTTAGTATTATGACAGAGCCTGCAAGCTATAATCTTTCTCTACAAAATTTTATCAGTCCAACACAGGGAATCCTGGATCTAACCTCCCCCGGCCATGAAACCAGGAGTTTGGCTTTTGTCAGAGAAGCATGTGTTCATATAGTGCAGGCAAGCACTTAGGCCATACTGTTAATCATATATCAAGCACACAAGTGATAAAATCACAAGTAGTTGTTATGACAGGATTTGTGCTTATTGCTGTGGAATTAAACTGAGAATGTTTCCTTAATGGGGTTTGTAAAAGGCGTTTTTCATGGAAATAGCATTAGTAAACCTGCTCACCTTTTTAAATATGCTTTTGTTCAAAATAAACCAGAGCAACTTTTAAAGCACATACATTTACTTAAGCTTTTTTCTTCCTGTGCCTTAATTTAAATGCTTCCTTTGCTGCTCTTTTTGTTTTTAAAGGACAAAAACATCTCCCCCCCCCAAACCAACACAGAAACTCAGCTCTCACCCCTGCACATATCCACTCTGTCTCTGCTGAGGAAAGGCCTTCTGTCTGACATACTTTGGATGTTCTATTCTGATGTATCTATAGAACTCTAAAAAAGAAAAACAGAATTATGGGCTGTAGATGTCCTCACAGTATTTGTGCTTGTTAAAAAGTAAAAAGTTATTTAAAAATAAATAAAGCCTCTCCAAGCAGTAAGGCATGAAAACCAGACATACAATCTATAATGGAAGCATGGTGCTATCTTCAGGGATCCCAGAACTGGGAGAGCTCTGTAGTTCCGGACAAGTCATTTCAGCATCTGTACTTTAGCTCCCTATCTAAAACATGGCACCTAGCATTTCCCTATGTTCCCTAGAGCCTACTGGTCGTAAATAAACTAAAGATTAAATAAACACAAATAAATCAACAAACCTCTGCTAAAGATGGCAGACATCTGAAGGGTCTGTTAAATTTTTAAGTAGTAGAAATGCAGTACAAATACTACTATTTTCAGCATGTACTAGGGTCCAGAGCCCAGCACTAGCTGGAATGTTCAGGATTTTCTCTGTGATATTTTGTCTCATATTTTCCTGCCAAATGTGCTATTTCCCCCTTAGGCCAGGGTCCTGGGAATTTAGGTGTACCTCAGTGTAGTATCATGTGTCCTGACACAAGGGACACCTCTCCAGCACTGTTGGTTCGTTTTTTCCTCCCTTCATGTGGTGACCCCACACTGAAAGAGTCTGGAGTGTTTTTTTCTGGTTAACCATATTACACCCCTTGCTTTATGATTCGTCTGGTATTCTCTATTTTAGAGTGATTTAGAAAACAATCTAATTCCCCAACAACCAAGTGTGAATGTAAAGGAAGTATTATCAACGTATCCAAATCCTTTTAGTCTTAATAAACTAAGGCCATGAAGGTAAGTGTTTCTTCAAGGGGAAAAGGGAATGAATTAATGAATTATTAAAGAATCACAAGCTTAGAAAAGCCCTTGGTATTTGGCTCAAAACTTTTTCTTCCCCCCTCCCCCCCCAAGTGTTTCTTTCCCACAATGTTTGTCAGAAAAAAATAACCAGTACATACACAATGTACATTGGTCTACAGTTTATGTTTAAATTGTGCTTCATATAAGTTTACTTCGGCTTTTCAGTGCTTTCTGTTTTTTACTGAGGTAAATAGAAATACAAATGTCTGAATGTCTGTGTGGTAGAGGATGGTATAAACTGTTATCTTTGAATACTATTTATTATTTCCACCACTACCACCAAAAGTTATGTTTCCTAGAGATATACCTCTGTACAAAACCTGAACCTCTGTGTAAAAAAAGTAACTAGGGAAAGGTAGACATTTTAACTTAAATATTTGTGTCTTATCACATATTTGTCACAAAGACTGTACTTCTTCTATTGCGGTGTGCCATATTTAGTAAGAGTTTCTTCTGGAAAGCTGGAAAACATGGGTTTCAGTTCATGCTGATAAAAACTGCTGGCCTCACTATGGGCTGCACAGCACTCTGCAGAGCAGCTGTGGGGCTGAAGTGCCAGTTTAGCAGGCACAGAGGGAACCTCTATCTTAATAAGTTTATTCCACTTACTTACAAACAGATGTGGGGAATTCAAACAATTTAATACTCCAAAGACTCTCCCTCGAGGTGTTTGAGCAGTGTATTAACTGAGGCCCCTCTAGAAAACTCCCTTACCAGTACTTCTGACAGTCCCAGATGCTGCTTCTCTAGCAGTACTAGAAAAGACTCCATCCTCCTATTGCACTTCTCAGACTGCAAGTAGGTAGCAGTTTAAAACTTCATTGCTTCACAGTGAGGATTTTCTTTTCCTTAAAAAAAAAAAAAAAAAAAATCTCAAAAGAGCTAGGAGACAGCAGTTGTGGAATAACCATTTTGATGTATAGCAAGAAAGTTTCAGAACAAAGTTTCACATGGTTTCTGTACAGCTGAAGGAACATCTGTTATCTTACCCCAAACATGACTGTTGATTCCAGGAATGCTCAAGTGTTCTCAGTTTCTGTTGTAACTGGTATACACAGAGGTGTTTTTCTTTCAGCCTGCAGGTGGTTGCTGAAAGTTTTGCTGTCGGTAAGTAATTTTCTTCAGTATCTCAGTACAGACTCTTCTTTTTTTAGCCTTGTTTTCTAGGAATACAAGGCACATGCAATTACGCTGTTAGTTTCTCAGTCCTCTATAAGCAACTTTCGAACGGGTTAGCTAATTTCATGCAAATTTCAGTGAAGGATAAACGGCCTCAAAGACACGAAGCTCCTTTCAGAGTTGTGAAAGTTGGCAGCTAGGTAGAGAGCAACCCTATTAACTCCCCAACCAAGGCAAAGGCAGGGGGAATTCAACCTTGATCCATTCGGTCTGGCAGAAAGCAGTGGGCCAGTTAGTGCCCGCGTGATGGCCAGCAGATCTGCCTGTGTCTGGTAGATCCTAGGATGAGTCCGCAGCTGCCTTGTGCGCTGAGCTGGGGGAAAGAGGAACTCTGTTCCGCAGGACATGGGGAAGGCTTTCGGTTAGCGCTGGGAAAAGACAAGGGGCAGAGGACTGAGCTGCAGAGCGCTGCAGGGAAAGGACGCAAATCTGTATGACACTGGGTTTCATTAATTCCACATCTTACGGAACAACCTGTTAAAAAAAGATATTGTCAATTTGTTGGAGTAAGGAGTGTAAGACATTATGTTTCCATACACAGACATGCTTCCCAGTAGCCATTCGATTCTCTATTTGTATGTGGTCCCCTGTCTGTGGCTATACGTTTTCTTGTCTCTCTGTGAAAATGGCCATAACCAAATATCCCTCCTTTCTCTTATGTGAATATTTCCATAAAAATAATGATACTGAGATGTCCTGGCCTAACAGCTGCCAGAGCTAAAGCACTCTATTTATCCAGTTGTAACTAAAGCAGTGACTTCATGAGGACAGGTTTATTATACTCTTCATTTGCAGAAACTTCCCTTAATTATTTATCAAAAGTCTTGCGTGTGTAAACAATAGCTTGTTTTGTAGCCAGGTCCAAGCATCTTTACAAAATAGCAACGGTTGACTGCACAGGCTAATTTTTGTCTCCTTGATCTAGTATTTCAGACATGCTTGTCGCTACTGTTACTTCTTTTTAGCCTCAATAGTTAGTATAATGTGGTCTCTTGCCAGTTGTTCTTGCTAAAAGGAGATAAGGAGTATAATTAGGATTGCTTCATTTATGCCATGTGGTTTGTTAATAAAAATTACACAAAATCATTTTTTGCTGAACACAGTAAAAATCAAATATTATTTTTTCATTATTTCTTTCATTATCCATCCCAAGACCCATTCAAAAGAGTTTTACTTAGAAAATCTGCAGACCTCCTTTCTGAGCTACGCTACCATTCCTTTCCCTATTCTCTCTTGGTCCTTCACTTCTTTCGCTGTCTTTTTTGGCTCCTTCTGATCAGGTACCAGGATTCCTCTGAGATTCTCCTCAGCAGTGAGTTTTCTTCTGGCAGGCTATATTAATCTCAAATAACTAACTGATTCAGTTGCCTGTGGCCTCTTAGGGACAGGAAAGGGAGAGAAAATGAAGAATAGGAGCTGCTTTAGTAAACTTAGCCACTGAAAAACAAGACTCAAACCACAGACATGCCTAGAACCACCAAAGAACAAGGCCCTGCACCTTTTCAAATGGCAAGGAACCTCTTTACTCTGCAATTCATCCTCCACGTCGCCCTGACAATGGCCTATGAAACAGGGTAACAGTATCCCTCGTTTCCCTTCCCCTCTAAATATAAAGAAGTTCAGCTGCTCCAACATTTAGTCTGAGCAGAAGAGAGATAACATGCTCATTAGCCTCAGTGAAGTTTGATACTCCTCACTGATCAGAAAGCAATTCCCTCCGAATAGCACATTCTGGATCCCACTCATAGCAACAGAAAACAGTCACAAGGGAAAAAAGGCTGGTATTTTTCTAGACAAAACAAACACCCATGATAAGTAAAAGAATCTGAGATGTATGTTTTCTACGCTGAATGTCTTATCGCTTGTTCCTGAAAACATGTAACACATCCAGATTACAACAGAGACGTTTTTTTCCACTGGATTGAGAAAGAGGTCTGTGTCGTATTCACAGTAACGGCATTCAGCTGGTCAGGCACTCAAACACATTACTTTGGAAAGAAAAAATGGTGTTTTCCATTAACTCAATCCCTTTCTGCTGAAGGCAAATAAGTCTAATGGTTTCCACCCCGTGTTTCAAAATTGCTTTTCAAAACATCCTCCTCAGCAGCATCTCGCGCTCTGCCAACACCCATGCTTAGCCACAATGTCAGGTGATGACCCAGCTGATATTATTTCCAAAGTTTCCTAGCCTCATTTCTCCGTCCAACCTGCGCTCCTGGCTCAACTTTCCCTCTTGATGAAAGAGATAATCATTAGACTTGTGTTTTGCCAAGGAGTGCATTTGCTCTGTGCTTTCTCTATTCCTGAGCTCCTCCTCTAGTGACCACCTGGTGCATTTTGCTGTTGCACTCATTCCTGTCATTTAGCCTTCTTTTGATATCCAGTCTACATGCAGTGATAATTATTTTCCTTCAACAGTTTTCTTCTGACCACCTTCTTCCTTTCTTTCACTGATGCCTTTTTTTCTCCTAATGTTTTATTAGGCTATTGTTTTCTTTGTTGTTCCATCTCTTCTTTTGTTCTCATTTCTGGGAGGAGTTCTGATCATTCTTCATTAAACTGTGTTTTACTCAGTCACCCGTCTGGCTCATTTTCTATATCCACTTCTATTTTCATGCTGAAATACTGTCCTTGCAAACATTTCTGCCACTACAGAGTTGTTCTGTCCCCCTTCAGTATTTGTACATTTGTAGCCAAGTATGTCCACTCTTCTATCAGTATTAAAAAAGCTCCTTTACAGAGTCCACATACCTTCTAACCACCGCATCGCTTCACAGTGTCCAAAGCAACAGCTGAATGCTTGTTAATCATTATAATTCTTTGAGATGGAAATTTGTGTTTGTAATAAACCTAACAATCTCTGTAGCTTCCAGGAAAAGGGGAAGAGTGGGAAAGATCATTGGATATTTTTGTAAATCAGATTTACAGTCCTCTACCCACAGTCCCTTCCAATGCTGATTTAATTAAATGCCTGTAACATAGCAGACAATCATTTGTACAAACTTCATACCAGGGGATAAAACAAAGGTTGGACAGCTGTTATGTCCAACAGGGAAATTAAAAAATAAAGGCATCTCTATTCCCAGAAGTGTTTTTTTAAAAAAGGAATTACATGTTGGTCTTCAGTACTTACCATTGTATTAAAATTATGAGTGTTTCTGCTATTTGAAACTTATTTCATAGCCCCCAGTTCCCATAATTGAAAGAATCCTTGTTTTTGTTAAAATTAATCGTTCTGAAACAAAGCTGTCTTCCTACAGGTTCATGTCCTACTGCCCTTAAAAACTGCTCCGTCCTCCCCACTGCAACAACAGCACATGCCCCTGCCAAACCGCCCGAAGATGGGCAGAGCTGGGTTAACATTTCCTCGGCAGAGACATTAACAGTGTCTCTCTCCCACATTCTGTGCAGCTGACAATTTTCATGAAATGCATAGGGAATTCACATAGTTGAACTCTTACTTCTGTGTCAATATTGGTTGGAATTGGCCAACTGGCTCAGAAGTTATTGCAGACGGACTGATGGGCAAGCCCCATTTCCTTAGGAAACCTCACTAAAATCAAAAGCCCTCCAAGCTCCTACCTGGCAAGATTTGGAAGAAGAGGTTTAAAATATGATAAAGTGCATCCTATGGGCTTACGTACCAGAGAGCAGATTTAAAGAGCTTAATGTTTGAGACAAAAATAAGCCATGATCTAGGCAGCCTCATTGATGTATTGTGGTTTGGCAACAGTATAATTATGAGCTGTTTTTTTCTACGGGGCAATTCAGCTCCTGATATTTTTCACTTGTGCTGTTTGATTTTTAGCACTTTGCAAGTGAAAGCCTGGTGCTGAGGGACGCAGGAGAGACACCTGCCTCCCACTCTTTCTCCAAAGTTTAATAAGAAAGGGTATTTATGAGCATTAGTACCCTGGCTGTGAAAAAACTGTTGTCTAAAGATGGAGCAGGGCACTGAAATGAACCCTTCAGCCGCCTGCTTCTCCCTCCCATCCCTCCACCTCCACTGCTTCCCTGGGTCTCGGACCTCAGCTTAACTTTAACCGCTGTATGGGGATTTAAAACACCCGAACTTTATCACATGTATTTTTAGATGCCTGCTGTGCGAAAGCGTGGCTCTCAAAGGAGGCAAAAGCAGAGGTTGTTTTTTCAAATGCTTCTGTGGTAAAGGACGCTGGGTCAGCTGGTTAACCAAAGAAGAAGCCCCCTGCAATAGCAGAGAGGATGAAGGTGTGGGCTGTGCCTCCCTCAGCACGGGCAGGAAGCCCGAGGCACAACACCCCGAGGCTATTTGCTCACAAATAACCCGAATATTCATTTAACGGTCTACCAAACGCCAATTTTTCCCATAACCTCTGAAAAGCACAACTTCCTTCCCTCCTCTTCTCAGCTGTAAGTTGTTGTGGTATTTCTCCCCGCCTCCCTACGACCTTTCGCTGGTGGTTTTGGCTGTGGGTGGGGTAGGGCAGGGCCCTTTGTGCTTTGTTTCTTGCCCGGCTCCCTCCGAGCGCGGAGGGCGGCCGCAGCTCCCCTCAGCCCCGGATAGGCTTTTCCCGCCCTTTTCCTGAGGCGGCCGTTGCGACCGCAACGGTCACGGACTAGCGCGCGGTGCGCACCAATCCCCGGCAGCGGATTGGGCGAAGGGAGGTGCTTCAGCAGCAGCCCCCGCCCCTCTCCTCTTTCCCGCCTTTCGCTGCGCATGCGTGGACTGGGGAGGCGGGGGTGGGTACCATGGCAACGCGGCGCGGGAGGTAAACGAGGGGAGATCGCGTCTGGCGGCGGTGGAGGCTGTGAGGGGAGACCGGGACCGGGACCGGGACCGGGACCCGCCGCAGGGAGAGCGGGGGCTTCTGTGGGCTGCGCTTAAGCGTTATGTTTTTATTTCTGGAGCGCTGTGTCTCCGCGAGACCGGCGCCTCTCAGCCGGCGGGGGGAAGGCTGTGGAGAATTGGTTGTCTTTTCACACCGGGGAAGCTCTCCCTAGCTTCGTTTCTTCTGCCCGTGCAAAAGGGGGAAAAGAAGGCTGTGGGTGCTGTGGACACGGGGAGGTAAGGTCCTGCCTGTGCTACACGGGGTGTCCTGCAAGCAGGGGATGGGGCTCGGTGGGGGCCCGGAGCAGCCTGGCAGGGCTGCCGTGAGCTTGGGGCTCGGCAAGTGCCTTTTGCAGGTCGCTGGCACCGAGCTGAGGTTCCGGGTCTCCTTTTTTTTTTTTTTTTTTTTTTTTTTGCCTGTCTAGTCTTGTGTTGTTAGAGTGACTCGAGGGCTTTGCTTGAAAAGCTCAGAGTTCTGGAATCTGGCAGTTGGTACATGACTTCACAGGTGATTGTCTGCAAAGAAATGCTTTTAGATATGACACACCTCGACCTGTTTTTGCAAGGGACTAACTTTATTTTCTTCTTTTTCCCCTTTAAAGTTTAGGAGGGAATGATACTAGTGCTTTGCACAGTATGTAACCCACTGTGTGACTGTGTCTTGCAGGGTCCATCTTCAGGGCTTGATGTGGAGTCCCACCGCTCAGTAAAAAGACATAGCCATGGTAATACAGGTTTGATTCTTCTGAAGAGTACTGATAATGCTTTTTAAGGAAATGGAGTTAATATCCAAAAGGTTCCTTCCCAAGGTTACAGGACGTAAACTGAACTACCCAAATTTACTTTGTGTGCAAGTATGCACGTGATTCCGATTTTTTAGCTTTTCTTGTTGATTTTGGCTACAGACTGTAAAATTTTGCACATATCCTATAACGCCTCAAATCTTATTGCTTGTGGTGAATGAAAATGCTGCACAAACATGGATTTCCCAGTGCTTTTGAAGATTTTTCAGATGTTGTGCTGGACTGGAGTTTAAAAACCCAGAAATCATGGTGGGAAGTCTGATTGGTGTGAGTCCTGCCTCTACATGCTGAAAAAGAACTGCATTCTGCTCAGCATCACGCATCCTTTGGTTGCCTGGTAAATCCATAAGAAATCCCGGGGTCATCAGCTGGTGCACCAAGCATTGGCGCTGGCACTGCCATATGTGCACATACACACACAAGGTGTCACTTCTGACAGCATTCGTGATGCTGTGCTGTAGCTTGTTAGTTTCCCACACTTTGGGAACCCCTGCTCTTGTTTGTGCTCGAATGTGTGAGCTGACTGCAGACTACAGTTTACCGATGCTGTGTTTCATGAAAGGTGGGAAACAGAAGACAAGACAGTTGCTGACAATGACTGAAAACGTTTAAAGCCTAGAGGTCAGAGGTATCTGCTGCAGAGGGACAGCAGAATCAGTAAGGCTGCTCTAGACAAAAGGCATTCCCTGGTTCCCACTGCAGACTTGGACAACAGTTTGCCCTTACCTGTAAGCACCTTTTTTATTTTGAAAGATCAGCTACAGGCCAAATTCTGACCAGGAACCTAATTGTGCTAACAAAATCTGCCAGAGACCCTGCTGGGAGTGCGTAAGCAGGGAGTAAGATTCAGGTGACTAGCTGAAAAAACTGACATAAGCATCTACTTTGTGAAGTGTGCACATTCCAGCACATGAAGTATTCAACAAATTCTATCCAATTAAGGTCTGCAAAAAAGGCTTGTCACCTTCTCTAATGTATGTCTATGTTCAAGTAGTTTGCAGTCTGCATGACTAAAGGTTTAGGAAACAATCTGCCACCACCTGCAGCTTGCACTGTCTTTTTTCCTTCTGTGGATAGTGGTTCTCTGTTTTATATAGAAATCTTGATGTTGGGTTTTTTCTTTTTCTTTACCCTTACATATTCTTTCACATTGTGGTCCTGGCTGAAGATTGTACCCCTGACTCTGCTCTCATACCTCAGAGCACAAACATTTGTCTCTTTTGCACTTAACAGTACTGAGCCGTAAAGGGACTCCTTAGAATTGATACCATGAAAAATATCCTACGTATACTGCCTTCCCCTAGTTTATGCTAAACTGATAGTTACATGTGGCCTTTCTGGCTGTATCTGTGCTAATTCTTCCTAACTAAGTGCTTGGATCTGTTTAATTACAGTGTGCAAAAACAGGCAAATAATAGAAATAGATGAGCATAAAGTGACTTGCTGTGTACTGAAAGTGCTCTTGGCATCGGACCAGAGATCAAATACTTTCAGTCACTCGCAATGTGTAAATACTCCCGTTTGGCCTTTTCTCTGGGACTAGCTGTCACTCCAACCTCAACGTTCCTGGGATGCTGCCCACCTGCTGGCTCCGTGTTGCCATCACCATTTTCCTGCCTACACAGCAGCAATGAGAGATCTCTCTGGCTCCCTGACCCGGTTTCTGTTGCTCAATACCTGGAGGCAGCGTGTTCCACGCAGGCACACTCCAGGCTTGTTGTGAGGAGCGGCCAGGATGGGTGAGAAAACAATCCAGGGAGTGAATCAGACTCTGGCAAATCCCTCTTGGAGGCAAGAGGCTGGGTGTTCAGGCACCAACACTAATCAGCTGGAGTTAACAGGAGTGTCTTTTTGGCCTGCTCCAAGGCTTGGGTGAGTCTTGGCAACACCTCCTTACATACAGAATGGCAGAGCTGCTGTTTAGATTTGTGTTACTGCTAGTGGTCGAAGAGCAACAGTATCGCAGCCTTGAAAAGGCCACAGCTGTAGATGGGAGATCTGCTTTTCTGGTATAAACCAGAGTCACAAGTAGACACACAGCAGTGGGTAAGCACACAACATAGGCTTAGTTTACTTCAGGATTGTATCGTAATGCGCTGATTAAAAAATCAGTTGAAAAGAATGTATGATTTCCATTGTGCACAAACCTTTTTTAGCCAGAGAGAAGCACAGGGGAACACTAATTAGCTCTGTCTGATGACTTTAGAGATTCTTACAGCCCATAGAGCAAATATAGATTTGGTGAAAGTGTATAATGCTTGTGAGTCCGTATATAAAATCACCACAAAATACAGGAGTCTGGGGTGAGGGGCTCTGAGCTAATACTGCGAGCCTGAACAAAGATGCAATGAAACAGCTGTTCTGGGATGTCTTGGGATCCTCTACCCAGAAGTGAGACAATAAAGATGCAGAACTAACTGAGCGGTTTTGTGGTCTTTTTCTCTCTGCAGGCAGCTAAAAGTAGCAAACCCAAGCGTGGCAAAGGCAAAAGCTCCAAAAAGAAAGCAAAGAAGGTGGTGAAGGAAGTGGATATCCTCAGCCCAGCTGCCATGCTCAACGCTTACTACATCTGTCACAATGCTGCTGCCTGCCTGGAACTCCGGGGCTTTCCCTGGCCTGGGTCCCCCAAAAAGAAGGGGAAGAAAAAAAGTAGCCGGGTGGCTGGAAAGCAAAGGACTTAGTGAAAACCAGGCTGCCCAGTGAAGAAGAGACTTTTTTGTGGATTAGACTTGTACTGACCTCCCCAGTGGTTAGCTCAAATATTTTGCCATAATCACTGTTGTATCTGCACAAAGACACTCTTATAGCTCAAGCATAGAGTGACAAATGGTAAGTGACACTGTGCCATTGTAATTTCAGCTGTGGCCCTTCACCCTCCAGTTCTGTATGGAATAAAGCATTGCGCCTCAGCAGTCTGAAGGGTTTGTAGTGGGGTTTGCTTTACCCATACCGCTGCCGTTCTTTTACGGATGGGACATGCATCCCAACAGCGTTGGTGTACCTCCAGCTGTTTTAACCAGCACTGGTGGAAATTTGAGCTCAGAAAGGGGATACCATGGTAAGACTGACAGTGTTAAGGATGATTTCTATAACATTGGCTTATCTGTCTGAGAGTCACCCAGTGCTGCCCCCGTTGGGTCAACGGACCCCTGCAATGCCATCTGTGTAGCTGTGTGATTCACCTTGTTCTGAAGGAAATGGCTACATTCGGTCAGATGAGCAGTACTTGAAGCTCCAGTGAATTACCAGCAGCTTTTCTTCGGCTGTAGGTAAAATCTAGACATCTAGCTTGGATGTTGTCAGTGATGCTGTTAGACACAGTTAGAGGTGATGTTGAACCCCCACCCCCAGGTCTCCCCTTACAGTAATTGGTCTTAGTCCAAACATCCTGGCTGGACACCACAAGCTTTGTGTTACGATTCATTTTTTTCACTCTGTTTCCTCCAGATGTATTTAATGCAGCCCTTGGTCAATTGTGAAGCAGCATGTTAAGTGAAGCTGTACATCCCTCCCAGATTGTTATGCTGACTGGAAGGATGCAGTGGAATGACTGGGAAGGGTGAGGATGTGTCCTAAATTGATGCAGGCTGTAGAGAGATGGGAAGGAATAAAAGAGGGCTGAAATGTTGCAGGAAGAGTTGGGAAAAGAGAATGTGCAATGGGCTAGAACTACTATAAGGGGCAATGTGCCAGATCTCTAGGATACCCGAGGGACCGTGAGCATGTAAGACTGCTCTCTACAGCAAGCAGCACTGTGACGTGCACAGGAAGTATCGCATCAGAATTTCGGTTGGTTTCTCAGGGCTGAACATCTGCCGTGCCGATCCAGCAGAGCAGCGAGCTGGCTCTCAAGGTAATTTCTGATTGACTTAACTGCAGGAGGAGGTGCAGCACCTTTCCAACTTGCGTATAACTTTATGTTATGGATAACAGAAGAGTCAATTATAATGTGATTGACCCAAACCAATAAAGGCCTGTAAGGCCTTATGCTGTTTCTCCAGCTTAAAATGTTCCCTCTATGAAAAGGTCTACGAGGTAAAGTCATAGTTTTGTGGCATTGCTTGTATGCCAACTACTGTCATGTAGGCTACTGCGCTACTCCACTGAACTTGTTTCATCTACGTGTCAAGAAAATCACGGTGGATGTCCTGTTTCCTTGCTAATTAGTCTGCAGTTGGCATGTTCTGCTGAATCAGAGATGTGGTTTGCAGTACCAGTTTGTTGTATGTTGTGCATCGGTGTGTCTTCCTCACCATTTACTCGTGTTCTTTCTTCCCCATCACCCCACCAGGAAGTCTCTGGTCACAGCATACACTTGCAACTATTTCCTCCAAGTATCAATGTTCTAAAGCAAGAGATCTCTTGCAACCTCTGCATTTAGCATCTGGAGCTAAATGTTTAAAAAAAAAAAGTAAAAAAAATAATTCTTTTTTGTATGATATATTTACTACCCAGAGCTTTAAGGGACAGATGTTTCTGAGTGCTGAGGTAGCAACTACTTATCATCAGCCCCCCACCATCGCTGTCAGTTTGGGTCCCAGGGTCTGTTTGCAGGAGAAGTTGAAGAGCAGTACAATCTCTTGCCAATATGAAGAACCCAGTTTAACAGCAATTGCACGCAGAGCAGGTGTTTGGGGAAGTGACTTCCTTCTGGGCAACTTATCTCCAGCTACCTATCGCAGCATCAGGTGCAGTTTCCTCTGAAGCAGCTGTTATCTGACCAGGCGGGAGACAGTGTGCCACACAAGACAGGCAAGTGGTCTGATTTGATACAACGGTTACAAGTAGGTGAAGCCATTTTTAAATCTATGATAGACTGGAGCTACAATGATTTAAAGACTCCAAAACAAAATTTTAGTATGCAAAAATTACTGCAACAAATAATGAAATATCATTGTATGTTTTCTGTTTAAAAAAAAAAATAATATTGATTTCTGCACGATGGAGTTGAGCACACCAGATAGTGACCAACAAAGTGCAAAGGACAAAGACTCTGCTTTCTAGTGTATCTGAAAAGTTGCCATTCATTTCTTTGGCAACAGATGAAAAATGAAGAAATCTTTTTTTTTTTTTTTTTTTTTTTCCCTTTTACGTCTCTCACGCCTTCATCCATCTCAGTTTTGCATGTAATTCAGGCTCCCCAGTTGTTAATAAAGACCAACAGATATCTCTAAAGAAAAGTTTGGACTTCAAATGGCTCAATTCCCTATTTAAATGTGTTGCTTAAGAGTGCCGCAGGCTGTGCTGCTGACTTCTAAGAGAGAGTCTTTGGCTCAAGTGGATGTGACTTTACAGGGAGTCTCTGCTGCTGTGGGATGACACTTGCAGATATTTCTGTTGTATCACAACCTGTGAGAGTTTGATTCTGTGACAAGCTTTTCTGCCTGCTGGGGTACAGAACTTACAAGCTGAGTTTATGATGAATAAAGCCTGTTCTGCTCAAATCCACAAAGAATCTTTTGAGGGGAAACTGCAAGCTGGAGAGGCTTTTTGCTTTGTGGGCACAGTGTAAGGGAACTTCGCAGTGTTATGTGCGTCATCTCTTGTGGGGAGTTACATTTTTCTAGTATTAGGGCTGCCTTCGTTTTGCTGTTACCAAGCAGTCGTGCACAGTGTGCTGCTTTGGGTACGCGAGGTTAACGTTTCCTGTAGGAAGTTGTATACTAAAGCTCTGCTGTTTAAAAATACACTGGATGTTGATGTGCATGTTTGTGGGTGGGGCGCAGCGGTGGGGAGGGGAGAGTCACAGGACTGTTATGTGATGTGATGGCTATATATATATAAAAAGTTTTAAAAAAGATATTATTCACCACATTTGGTATTAGAAAATTTCAAGCTGTATGTGAGCAGCTTCCCTTCTTTACTCTTTCCTTCAGTAAGCATTTCTGTATTGCCTGGTATCTCCTAGCACGTTATTTGCATATTAAGAAAAGCATTGTGGATCTTTATGATGCATAAGAAAGGCTTGAGAAGTGGCATGTATTCTTTTGTCTCATTTCTTATTTTAAGAAATGCCCTGGCTATTACTTCCCAACTTCAAGGGAGGATAGCTGAGGACTCTTTTGCTCATAAATGGTATCTCCATGATGAAGAGGTTGCTATGGTGAATTTTTAAAGAACTTTTCATCCAAAAGGCATATCAGATGATGGCAATAAATGGCATCAGCAGAAGTAAATAAAAGTTTTCAGTAGGTTAATTCCTGTCTTATTTGCTCATTTTCCACTGTCTTTTTCCCCACTGCCATTTCAGATGTCCTCCAGGAACAAAGAGAGTCCAATTTTACTGTCTTTTTTTATAAGCCCCTCCCTTTCAAGCTTTCTGTTTATTTAAAAAAAAAAAAAAAAGGCACAAGTCACTTTTTTTTCTCTTTTTCTAGTAATTGCCATACAAAAGACCAGAAGGAATAAACGATTAGAACTTACAGAAATGGTTGCTCTCTGAGACATGCTGTCTAGGTTCCATGACACCTGCAAGGATCGATGTCTTCCCTTTCAGATACTCGGATGGTTTTGTTACATCCTAGTGCGTTATCCACTTATATAATTATCCAGTTAATGGTAGTTTTCTGGAGGTATTTGGCGAATTTGGGAGTCCGGCTTCTTGCAGATCCTTCTGATGTCCCCTTAGAGGAAGTTTATAGGGCCTTCCCACCGTGACAGGCTCAGACCATAGGTTAGTCGTAAGAGAATCCTGGGGAGAAAATACCTTTTTCCTTGACTTTTTTTTGGTTTAAGCTGCACATAATTTTGTTAAAGGTAAGAAATATTTAGTTATTTTAAAATAAAATAGAGTCCTTGAAGTCTGCAGTGTTCCTTCTAGGTTATTGCTATATGGCTTCAGGAGAAACAACTAAAGGGATTTTTTATTTACTGTTAAGGTCTGGTATATTAACCACTAAGCTAAAGCAAACTGAATGTGAAATCTTTTTTATGCAAAAGACTGGCTTAGTATCAGCATTTCTCCCAATTGTCTTCTAGCTGTAATTGGCACTAAAAGAGAGAAATGTTTAAGAAAAATGAGGAAAATATTTAATGCAACACATGGTTACAATGGCTTCTTTGGAACAGCCGTGACTATATGCCATGAAGGGAGCAGTTTGCTCTTTGGTGGAGATACTTGAAGCAAATGCTTTAAAAGTTCACCTGCAATTACTGCTGAATGTTAGAATATCTATAATAGCTGAAACTGCAAGCAATAGGCCAAGTGCTCCTACAATCTAAAAGAAAGCCCTTTTTTAATGTTAGCAGGTAGACCAGAGTACACAGATTACACAAAGAAAGCAAAAATACTTAATGCTGTTTAGTGCAAGCTGAAAATTACATTTAACTTCAGAAAATCTTTTTCTCTCCTGGGTGATTCAAGTAGGTCATACATCTCTTGGGGGTACTTTTTCCACATCATTTAATAAGAAGTGCCTGTCCTGTGAAGTATGAAGATAACCTGCCTGGGAGGAGAGTTCTCCGTGCATGTTGAGATGCTAAACCAAAAGTTACAAAACTGATGTTTCAATGAAAGTTGTATCAGTTAAGCAATTAGTTATGATAATTATTGCAGCTGGGTTTTTTCTTGAGTTTTCTCGGTGGCGATATGGTCAACACACTTGAAAGAGACTTTAAACATGGGTCATCTCACCTTGCTTTGCATGTCTATAGCATAGCTCTCTCTGCCCGAGCTAGTCATGCTGTGATCTCCCTATAGATAAAAAGGAGATGGGAAACAGGCACGTGAGGCGTGACCACATCTGGACCAAAAGGTCTGGTGCTTGTTACATTCATGGCAAACTGCTCATTCTTTAAGTATTTAGTTCCTGGAAAAATTAATTTACTATCTATGACTTTTTGACCTCTCTTGGTCTGAAAAAATGTTTGTAGAATAAATCCCCCCCCCAAATCCTCAACTGATCTGATGGATGTACTACCATAGTACATGACGTAGCAATTTGCATGTTGAATACACAGTTAAAACTACTCGGATTGCTCGTTGCATAGCAGGAACGATCTGGCTGCCTTCTTGTTTACACAAAACGTTGTCTGTGATAGCTTCTATGCGTTTCTCTTCATGGCAGTTCAAAATGGTATGCAGGCTGACGGACTTTCTTGAAACGATAATACGTTTATGTGTGGAGAGAATTTCTGTTCTGTGACATTTGCTTTTGATGATGCTGGGAGTTTCACATCCTTGATTTAATGTATCCTTCACTAGAGGTGGTTGTGGAGGAGCAAGTGGGAATGCTTTGCACCTGTAAAATGGATTTTTTTTTTTTCATCAGAGAAGGGAAGGGGCCTGTTGAGGATATCTATTTCATGTCTGTAGAGTTCGATTGGGTTGTAAGCAGATTTTATCAAGCCCCTAAGACAGCAGAAGTGAAGGCCGGATCATAAGTGATGTAGATGAATGATGTCATATTCCTAGTTTTCTTAATCTGACCTTTCTCTGGAAAGTGAATAATCTGGCAACATCAGTTGCTTCGTAAGAGAGCTTCATAAGGAGAGTTATGGTTGGTTTAAAGCTTCTAACATGACTTGTAATCTGCTTATTGGCAACAATCTGATGCTTGAAGAAATTAAAAGAAGAAAATGCCAACCCTTACGAAATCACTGCTTCTTCTAATACTCCTGATAGTAGTGGCTCCTCTAGTGATCTCAATTTTGTAATCTCACCTTGTGCTTCAGTTCTTCAAGGTAAGTAATGCCTTATTTATTATTTAAAGCTGAAGCTTCCAGACCTAGTGAAACAGGCATCTTCTGCCAGGGTGTATCAGAGCTTTCTAAGCACGAGGCTCTTTGTCTTATTGGAGTAACAACTGTTGAGCTTGCCATAGTGTCCAGCTCACCTTAAATGATATGGCCTGAAATGGTGCCCTTGAAAGCAAGAGCCCTTCTTCTGTCACCTGTTGTTTTGGCTCCTGAGATATGTTATCCAGGAACCCTGGCACCTTCTGAAAATAGATATAATACTTTGGGAGTACCTGATAATTATAGCTTGCCCTTTGGTAACTATCCAAGGAGTAGCTCTGTTTTCTTAGAAATGTACATGCTTTCATTGATTCCTCATCCTTTTCCATTGTCTTATGCACGTGGCTTGCATAAGTTCCGTTGCCATCACCAGAAAGCAGATAGCAGAATAGGAAACATTTCAAGCTCTTACACTGGCAGTTGATACTTCGCTTTTCTTGCCTAGAACCACAGTTAGGGTCTGTTGCAATGCTTTGGCAGGTCTTAAAAGTTCTTCACAACCTGGCATTGCAAGCTTACTTGGAAGAGGAGATCAAAGTAACTTTAATAGTTTGTGAGATTTCAGACCGACAACCTCCTGGGGGTGTCTCTGGCGAGCTTCTCAGTGTCTCTTGAAATGTCCCAGGGTCGTTCAGCTCTCAGGTAGCTCCAGGACTGTTCCCATGTCTACACGTGGCAGAGCTGTGCTAGCCCTGAGCTTACCAGTAGTCATAACCCACAGTTCATTGTCTTTAGAACGACCTTTCATGAAGTGAGGATTATTATGTCTCCTTTCTCTTAAAATTCCTTCCTTTCAGCTCTTTAGGGTAAGAAAGTGCACTACTTTCAGCCTTTCATTCCAATGTTACATTTTTTAAACCTGTTATTCTTGTTGCTTTCCTCTGTGCTTCACAATGCTACTGCTTCATCAGCACAAGGTGACAATTAACACCTCCAACGTGCAGTTTTTCTTCTCACATGTTGCTACACGAGAGTCATAAAACTGAGAATCATGGGATTAATCTCCCCTAAATCTAAATGTCTGCATCAATGCCTGGACTAGTCGTCTAGATTCATATAGTAAGAGCAGTTCAGGATGTGATTCCTCTGATTAAATGTATGCAGAGGCTTAAAGCAGCCGTGGGTGTCTTGTTTAGGTACAGGAACATCTAGTGAGACCTATCCCACTCTCTGTGATATGTAAGATTTTACTGCAAAAGCAAATTCAAATTTAGTGTGGATACAGAAATGTAAGTTCGTCATAAAGTGATGCGTCCAGGGAAACCACTATGGCCTTGGCCTGGGGGTCCTAAGGAATTTGGCCTAAAGGCCATAGAAATGGGTATCAGAAAACTTGAAAACTTCCGTGACTCTAGTGTCTTGGATGATGACGGTAAAATTGTGTGGGATATTCTCTCCGTCTAATCTTCCATTAAAAGGAAACCACCCGGCCTGCGCCTTTTGGGCATCCCTGTTCAGAGAACAAAAATACCTCCTGACTTCAGCACGGTGGTGTCTCAGACGTGGAGGAGTGGAGCAGAGCTAGACAGTTTCCTTGGAGAGAAAGCACAGTTGTCTTGAGCTTATCACTCCTGCACAGTTGTAAACTCAGCTCTGCTCACTCTCGCTAATAATAGCCAAGTGTAATTGTGTTCAGATGGCTAGCCCAGCCAGGGGAAAATCGCCTTGCGTGTTACGCAGTTTAGGTGAAATTGCCTTGAGTAATGAAGAAAAGCAAATCATAAATATCCAACTCGGTGTAATCAGTCTTCAGTGACTGCTTGGGGAATTTATTTCCCTAAGAAAAGCAGATTGGACCTGAAGAAGTATCTCACAGTGAGTGGATTCGCAGCCCTGTACAAAAGGCATTGCAGCAGCACGTTATTTGGAAGCACGGTACGCGACAGTCCACGTTAGGAGGACGGCAGCTGGTCTAAGGAGCTGTCACCCTGAGGCTGGGCTCCCAAGCTTGCCGGAGCAGTGCTGGGCACAGCTGCCCCTTATCAGCTCTGTCCCACAGTCAAGGACTGGGATTATCAGGTGCTCCAGCAGCAGTGCAGTGCTGGTACAGGCCAAGCCTCAGCAAGGAAATTAGACACTCGAGTCAGGCTATCCCTGTCCTAAGAGCCGATTAAAAAAAAAAAAAAAAAAAAATAATTTTCACCAGTGTGTTTGAAAATAAGCTTCAGGCAAAACATGGGGATAGGAGAGGAAAGCCTTCCTGCCAACAAGTTCCCAGCTCATGTCTTCCTTTTTTACAGTCTCATCTTTGCCTCCCCATTAACTGTTTCTGCTGTAAAATCTACTGTAGCTTGGTGCTTAGCTGCAAGAACATTGCAATGGGCACTGAAAAGCTATACGTAATAGCCTAAGAGGGCTCTTATGTGCCATTCTCTCTCTCTGTAGTTGTTACTGTTACTGCTGTTTCAAAGAGATGAGAGAATGGCACTCATCCAGCAGTGCCGTCTTTTATTTCTAAATACTCTGGGTACTGGCAGAATTGAAACAATTAATCACTAGTTATGAGAAGCAGTGAAGAGGCTGGCTGCTGTGGTGCGAGCCCAAAATCCAGACTGCTTTTGGTTACCGGTTGCTGCAGAAGAGGAAACACAAGTAAAGCTGCTGTCCCCAAGACATGTCCTGTATCGCTTGTGTTGCTGCACATTCAGACCCCATTTTGTTGTATAATCATATATGCCAAAACAAGGGTCTCGGCCCCAATCTTGGGTTATCTTCTACACCTGCACACCATGCACACTTTCTCCCTGCTGATGAGAGAACTGAGGTCTCCAGAGCCCATAGCACAGATCCCCTTTCTGCTGTAACCCTCTCTGCTCCTATGGGAAACCTTTTGAGGTTTGAGGTTGCCTCAGAGCCCTGCTGGTCCAGGCGACTATCCAAAAGACACCTTCAAAAATAGGCAGCGGGGCCCTAAAATCATTTATTGCTGTCCAAGAAAACAAATCTTGAAATTAACTGTTGACTGCCCAATTGCTTTCTATACTAGGGTTTTTCACTGGTGCAATTATGAATGTGAGCTGGCTCTGGGCAGTGATGCCAAAGGATTATAAAAATGGGTAAGTTCTGCGATTAGAGTTATGGCATCATAACCCAGAGAGGCCATACTGGAAACTCTGGTCTCGAGGTGGCTCTAGTGAGAGTGAACCTAAAATAAGAGAAAAAAAAGCTCTGGGTGTGTCTTTTTCACGGAGGTACTGGCAAACTGCAAATGAGACCAAACACGTTAAATAATAAGAAGCCTGGAGAACCGCAATTCTATGGGAAAATGCCTCCTTTTCTCTCCAATACCTGGCAAAGCTAATCACATATTATCTTCAGCTTCTTCGCTCTGTCCCATGTTGCACTGTAACACTGGACAACTTTAGATGCTTGTGTGTCATACTCTGCAGTAAAATCAGTGTATGCAGAGCTTGACCAAATTATATTTGAACAAAAGGAGTGAAAATAAGCTAAAAATACCTGAGAAGTGTCCACAAAGGTGGAGAACTAGGCGTAAGGATCTAAACTGAAGAGGGGGGATATTCAGATGAAAGACCAGAAATCTGTGTTTGCAGAGCCCTGACAGGCTCTGGGGGATGCTGCAGGAATCCACTGTCCTACCAGCAGCAGCTCTCCAGAATGATTGCACCTGTGTAGAGTTTGATGACTACACGAACTGTAACAGAGCTTTTCATCACAGGAGTCCTCCCAAAAGTTGGACTTGGCTTTGGTCTAATCTGGCTCCAGAGGAAGCTGTGGCAGCCAGAGCCCAATCAAGGCTACTTATAACAAACTCATTGCACTATCAACATTCTCCCTAGAGTAATGAAAACCAGCCTGGTTCTTTATGAGCCGTGCAAATCTGGTTTATTGTACCTTACTGAACAATCACTGTTGCAAAGACTCACATTAAAGGAAAGCAATGGATGCAATTTTTTTTAATCTGAAGAAGAGGGAGAGAAGAAAAAGGCCAAGCAGCTGTGTCTGTATTCTTCCCCCCTTCAGTCTGCACCGTGAATGTTTAAGAAACTGCTCAGTTAGTTCTGCTAAATCATCAGGGTGTTTTGTTTACAGCATAGTGGGTGAATCAGTTCCTTTTCTCTTCTATGGGCTTAAGATGAGAATAAAAACTCCTTATGAAAGAAAATAGACCCATCCACTTTTTCTCCCCTGATACAAGATGCCAAGTGGCTGGGATTCCACCTCTTCCATCACTTGCAAGCAAAGGCAGCCAATAAGTGCCAGCAGGCAGCAGATGTTTTAACTCCGAGGCAGCTAGGACATTTTGTGGCAAGCAGACCCTGAAGAGAATTGCTGCCAGGAACGTGTCTTCTGTTGCACAACCACGTGCAGCTCCTTCATCTCCAGCGCGCCGGAGAGCAGCCTTCCCATAGAAACCCAGGAAGGTAACAGATTCTTGTTTGCTGTAATGTCTGTTGTCATAAAAATAAGCTAGAGCTGGTGTGTTTGGGAAGTCCTAAAGCTACACTTGTGTCTCCAAAACACTTTTTGGGAGAAATCTCCCTCCTGCCCGTATTGGCTTAGCTGACAGGAGCAATGCGTTGGATTGCCCTCCTCTATGAGATACGCTAAATACACCGGCAAGGGCCTCTGTCTCATCCCCTTATGAAAGCATAATCTCCATTTTTGGTCCCTAAAAGTCAGTAGTACTTTTTCACTCTTGCAAACCTCCTGGTTGTAATGCAGCCATGCTCCCACAGAAGAAAAACCTTCACTGGAGTTAGGGCTCTGATTTGTGCACCCGAAAACACACAAAATTTGTGACCCAAGGCTGGTGGCACTTTCAGGCCAGACCTGTCTGAGGCTGTTGGCTGAAGCTCAGAAGCCACTTACACTGCTGGTAATAACCCACTCATGTCACAAAGCAGCGCCAGCTAATTGACCCAGACGCTCCCATTCCCTTTATGCTTTCTTGTGCATCTTTTCCTAAGCAATCCTTCTCTCTTACTCATCTGTTTTCTTGCTCTGTCCCATAAGTCACCGACCAAAGACAAGGTGATCTGCTAAAACAGCCTGTACGTGGTCTTCTGACCTCTCTCCCACGGCCTCACTGCACCTAAGGCAACACATCCAGCCGGTACCTTGCTAACACGGTCGTCGCATTATCCCTTCCACATTTTCTATTCCCAGACCCAGGATGTGGACAGGTAAACCTTTCTGGGCCTGCGCTGTCACTGGAGCTCCCTTTCCCCACAGTGCATCATTGTTACTCCCCCACCTTTCCCTGAATGGTGGATACTGCATGTCCTAACCAGCCACTGGTATTCCCATGGGTGCGCAAGCCAGGCTCCGTATCCTTCTGTTGGCCAAATGTATATTTGTACTAGCAATTAGTCTTTTCCCAACCCTCTTCACTGTCGTGGTTTAACCCCAGCCAGCAACTAAGCACCACGCAGCTGCTCTTTCACTCCCCTTCCTCAAGTGGACAGGGGAGTGAAAACATAACAAAAGGTTCATGGGTTGAGATAAGGACAGGGAGGGAGGGATCACTCACCAATTACTGTCATGAGCAAAACAGACTCAACTTGGGGAAAATTAACTTAATTTATTACCAATCAAACCAGACTAGGGTAACAAGAAATAAACCCAAATCTTAAAACACCTTTCCCCCACCCCTCCCTTCTTCCCAGGCGCAACTTCACTCCCAAATTCTCTACCTCCTCCCCTGTCAGCAGCACAGGAGGACAGGGAATGGGGGTTGGGGTCGGTTTATCACACCTTGTCTCTGCCACTCCTTCCTCAGGGGCAGGACTCATCACTCGTCCCCTGCTCCACCGTGGGGTCCTCCCCGGGCTGCAGGTGGAGATCTGCTCCACCGTGGACCTCCCTGGGCTGCAGGGGGACAGCCTGCCTCACCGTGGTCTTCATCACCACGGCTGCAGGGGAATCTCTGCTCCGGTGCCTGGAGCATCTCCTCCCCCTCCTTCTTCACTGACCTTGGTGTCTGCAGGGTTGTTTCTCTCACATGTTCTCACTTCTCTCTCCAGCTGCAGTTTCTCTGCCACAGTAACTTTTTTTTTCCCTTCTTAACTATGTTATCACAGAGGCACTAGCACTGTCACTGATTGGCTCGGCCTTGGCCAGCGGTGGGTCTGTCTTGGAGCCGGCTGGCCTTGGCTCTGTCGGACATAGGGGAAGCTTCTAGCAGCTTCTCACAGAAGCCACCCCTGTAACCCCCCCCACTACCAAAGCCTTGCCACACAAACCCAATACATTCACGTAGGATTACGGGTCTATGACACAGCGCAGTCTGGATCTCCATGAGAACCTGGAGAGACATGTGCTGATGCTCAGTATTTCAAAGAGAAAGAGTTAGTGTGTTCACACTGGGAAATCTTGCCTCTCTGAAGGACTTTCCTGGTACATCCCAAACAAACGTGCACGCTGTTCCCTGTTGAGAGGCTTTGGTCCCATGCACACACTTCTCTTCACATAACTAAGAGCACTTTGAGAGGGGTGAAAAAAAAATGAGCATGTGTGCCAGCCACAGTCCCAGCACATTCAACAGCCATTGACTCATACATGGGTAATTTCACAAGCCCATGGTTTGATCTGCCCATTCCAAACCGATTAGCCACATGTGGCCTTGAAAATATGCACCTGGATGGGACCCCGAGGCGTCATGTCATCCCTCTCTCTCCCTGAGGCACAAGCAACTCTACCTACAGCATTCCTGAGCAGTATTTTGTCTAACCTGTTCTTAAAACCTCCAGAGGGGGAGACTCCAGTGTCCCAAAGCTCTTTCAGTATTATCACATCCTACCACTATGGAATTTTCTTGGTGGCTCATCTAAATCTACCTTCCTGTGATGTACCAGGAAGCGACCTTCCTCCTGCAGAGATTCTGGGTCACTGTGGGTTATACCAAGCCTGCCGGGTGGCATGGCCCCAGGTCTCACTGCTTGTGGCCCTGCTCCAAAACTGCTGATTAGCACAAGGGAATTCCAGTGCTGTTACAGTCCGCATCAGCTGCCGCCACATGTCTGCCTGCGCTGGCAAGGCACTCCCCCGTCTTCAAGGAGCAACGAGCCCCAGCCAAAACACCTTCATGGCACTGCAGCAAAAGTTACATTCATCTCAGCAACTGGCATAAGTCATCATTTGGCCTGGATCCACATTTCCTACCTACGGGAGGCCAATGACAGAAATCCAGAGCATCCAAAACTCAGAGCGATTGAGTCTGCGGGCCAAGGTAACATTCACGTGAAAAGCAGAGGTGTTACTTTCCCCACAACATGCTCTGAGACTGTGCAAGTAATAGCAAAGATCCCCCCCAAAATGCAGGGGCACTGCGGAAGTGACAACTGGAGTGTGCCTCTGCAGAGTGGACAGTCGATCCTGAGCTGACCTGACGTGCATGCCAATTGCCTCGGGTGGCTCTGCAGACGAGGCACACCAATTAGCATTTTTCCATACCATGCTTTCCATATTCTTCCATCTTCAGATGGGTATAGTACGGTCATCACTTCCTGCCCTAAGAAGTCATCTACTCTTGCTTTATTCTATTTGTCAACAGAAAAAATTGGGGGCCATGTTTCATTCCACCTATCAGATGAAGCTATTTATTTTCTGTATTTGCCTGACTATGAGTGAATTTGCCGAGTGCTGTGAGCTGGCAGGCACGTAGGACGCATCCCCTTTTACAGGGACTGGTACTGCATGCTTCAAGGGAGCTTGTAAAATCCCAGTAGTGGATATTAGTATAATGACAAAAATTTTATCATTTTTAGTACAATGACATACCCACGGAATAGGTTTCTACTAGGCACAGATGGTAGGCTGATGCCCTGAATGAAACAAATTACATACATTTTACGCCAAAAAAAAAAAAAAATTAATATAAAAGTCCACTGAATTTTTGATCCACCAGATCTTTAGCACAGAGAGCATAATAAGCACGTAAGAACCTTAATGAAGGAATATCAATGAAAATATTTTGCTTTCCAGGCTGCTCTTAACCAGCTTCTGTTAACTCTTCTCCTAGTACCTGTTCTCATTGTATTTTCCATGTCATTCTTTAGGTGTGGGGAAAACATCTTAAATTTGACAACTTCAGCACATCAGACGTCAAGTTCTTTCTTAAGACTCCCTCCTACAAAACACAGATTTATACCCATTTTTATTATTTCCCTCATCTCCTTTTCCCTCTGTGTTTTAAATCCTCCTCCTTCTCCTTTGTAGTTCAGGTTCCTACTGAAACCCCAGGCTGCTTGGGGACAGCAACAGCCTTCAAACGTGAACACCTTCCCCCCAGAACAAGGCCGCGAGCCTAATAGACATCCCTCAGCCCTGAAACAGTAATACAAGGAATCATTAGCTTCCATATACCAAGAAGGGTAATTAGAGGGGCTAAAGCTGAGTTCAGCTCATCGATACCCACCGGGCAGCAAGGGGAACGAGAGGGTTTGTGGGGTACGTTCGTGTTTGGGGCAGAAAGCAGGTGGTCAGTCTGTTAACGGTCTTACCACCATTTTCTTGTGTGCAGAAGGGACACCCGTCCCCTTGGCGCAAGACCAAGCTGTGTTTCGGAGGAGCTCCAGCGCAGGAGCCACAGCTGCTTCAAGCCGGCGGCCCTCACCAGGAGTGGGCAAAGATTTACAGCTACAAACAGATGGCCTCTCGCACACCCCGCTGGCCTCTCAACGTGTTATTTTGATCTCTTTTTTTTGTTAAAAAAAAAAAAAAAACAAAACCCAAACAGATTAGTTCAGCAATATGGTTTCTCCTACCCCAAAACCACCAGGGCGGTACATGGCAGTGTGCAGGCGGGAAAGCCATGGCCCAGCAGCAGACTGGGATGGTTTGAAACGGGCTTTTTCCACAGAAAAACGTGACCGGGACCGCAGCCCGCTCGGCTGAGGCGCCAGGTCCAGGGCAGCCCAGGCCGAATCCCTCTGCCCGGCCCCGCCGCCTCCTCAGGACTCTCCCGCCCGCCGCCCGAAGCCCCTTCGCACCTCCTCGCTGAAGGGGAGAATGGGTGCGACCTCCCCAAGATGGCGCCGGCACCCCCCCCCCCCGCCCCCGCCCCCGCCCCCGCCCCCTCCGCGCCCCCCACTCCCCGCCAAGGGGCGGGGGGGGAAGAGGCGCCGCGACCTCCACAACATGGCGCCTGTGGCCGCCCGCTCCCCGCCGCCGCCGCCGCCACCTCCTCCTCCTCCTCCTCCTCCCTCGCCCCTCCGCCGCCCCGACCTCCCGCACATGGCGCCGCCGCCTCCCTCGCCCTCCTCATCATGGCGGCGGCGCTGGGCTATGACGCCATACGTCCTCCTCCTCCTCCTCCTCCTCCTCCCCCCCCCCTCTCTCCCTCTCCCCCCCGGCCTCCTCCCGCCGCCGCCGCCGCCGCCGGTCCCCGCCTCTCCCGCTCGCCATTGCGGCGGCTCAGGGCGAGCCGCTCCGCGTCCCCGCTCGGCTCCCCTCCCCGACCGCCAGCCCGGCAGAGGCTCCACGGCGCAGGCCCGCCGCAGCGCAGCCGCTCTGAGGTGAGTGTCCTACCGCGCAATCTCCCAGCTCCTCCAGCCCGGCGCAGCCGCAGCAACGCGGGGGCCCCCGCCGGCCGCCCAGGCACCCCCGGCTCCGGCGCCCGCGCCTCCCCTCAGCGCCGCCGCGGGGACGCCTTAGGCCGCGCTAGGCCCCGCCGGCGGGGTTGGGGAGGGAAGGAGGGAGGGAAGGAGGGAGGGAAGGAGTGTGTGTGTGTGTGCGGTGGGGGGGGGGCGGCGGCGATGGTGGAGCGCGGCCCCGTGGCGGCCCGCTCCCGCCCGGCCGCCGAAGGCGGAGGAGGAGGAGTGTGTGGGGGGGGGAAGCTGCGGGGCCTGCGGGGCGCCGGGGGCCTCTCCCGGCCGCGGGTGCCCTGAGGGGGGGGGACCGGGCTCCCGCCCTCCGCTCCCTCCCTCCACACAGACACGCACACACACACACACCGGGGGGGAAGGAAGGGGGAAAGGGGGAGGCCGCTGCGGGCCGGCCCCGGGCCCACGCGTCTGGCCGAGGCGGCTGTGGCAGGCTGCGGGAGCAGGTTGCTCCGGCCCCGCTACGAGCCCGTCCCGCTGCGGGGAGGGAAGTTGGGTCGCGGCTGCAGCCATTTGCGGGGCTTTTCTTCTGCCTTTTTCCTTTCTTTACCTTTTTTATTCCCCCCCCCCCCCCCTTTTTTTTTTCCCGTCTTTTTTTTTTTAAATTTTCCTTTTGCTGACTGCAAATGGATGCCTTGTGGCAGCGTCCTGGGCCGGCGCTGCCCTTTTGCATATGAGTTGGGGAGCGGGGCTGCTGCTGGGAGGGCAGCGAGTTTAAATGCTGCTAATCATGCAAGCAGAATGGGTTTTTTATTATTATTTTTTCTTCTCCCTCTAATATGCCCAAAAGGGGGTATAAGTCGTGTCTCTTTGTTCTGGGGTTATACAACATCTGGCTGAGGAGAGACCTGGTTCGTGACTGAGGTGCTCAGAACCTTGTTAGTGTAAATAATAATTACAGGGCAGAAGTGTTCGGCTCAAAAGTCTTCATATGCGTGGGGTTACTAAGTCCTAGCTTTCTTGCAGCTACAGATAATTTTCATAGCGTGGGGAGATGTTTTCTGTGCACCTCTTTGAGATTTGGATCTCTGCTTTTATTTTTTTTCCTCCTCTGCTGGAACCATCTTCCTTATTTCCAGAATTCAGGATTTTTATCTTAGGAAGGGTATTGCTGTTCTGGTTTTTGTCTCTAGTGCGTTAGCCTTTCTGCTGTCCAAGCATGGTTTTAGACTCTCTTCCCATGTCCTGGACACGGTGAGAGTATTTTCAGCATTGTGGTGGCTGTGTGCAGTTGTTATTTTCAGAGTTTTGTTCGTGACATCACGGCAACTTGTCTCCATCCTCCCTTTAGCAGTAGCATTACCTTGTCTTCTAGTTCATCTGCATCACAGTTGCTCATTTTTAAAACCTGCTATATTCAACTTTTAATGCCTTAGTGTTGGGGAAATAGATGAGAGAGAAGTTGTTCATCTTTTTAATTTAGATTTTCATGCCTGTGGTAAAACTGGGAGCAACAGGTTTTTTTCATGGAGGGTGAAAAAGGCCATATATGACGATGGTAACTTTGGAAAGGTCATGATCATATTAACTCTTTTTTCAGGGATTTAATCTTGTCCGTCATGGATAAGTGTTATAGTGTAGTGAGTAATTAAATAATCTCATATGCTTATGTAATTTTCTACACGTGCTTACTGTTTTATAGGGTGTCACAGTTGTTTTTTATTGTATTTTATTGTATCGCAGTTGTTTTTCAGAAGTCTCACATCATTTTTGTACAGGCTTTACGGTGAACGAGGCATGGGCTCTTACGCACAGGCCATAAATACAGCAAGTTGGGGAACCCTCTGCCTCATCCAGTACGTGTTTTGTGCAGGTCTCACAATTTCACGTACCGCAATAGCATCTGTGCTTTACTAAGTGTGTGGCCTGATGTACGCTCACGTTATATAGGTGGAATGAAGCACAGGTCTTGTAAAGCGTCGTTTGTTGGCAGCCTGGATAGAGCCAGTGTTTGCGTCTGTGTAGGCAATATGATTTTTGGCGTGGAGCAGTGAAAGTGGCCTTTCTGTTGAATCAAAATCTTTCTGCGGACCCCATTAATTCGCGGCGTTTTCACTTCGTACCTGTTGTGCTGCACGGATGCTCCTTTGGAGTTAACTTGGCCTGGCCGTGTTCTGTGTAACAAGCATATGAGTTACCCTGATGCAAGTTTGTGTTGTGGATGTGGATCGTGCCATCCCGGTTGCGCTGCCTGGTGTGCCAGAACAACAAATACCCTGACCCCAGAAGCAGATAAGCCGTCCTGGCAAAAAACAGCTATACCAGCGAGAGTCCCTAGTGTGTGCCGTGTTGGTTGGAGGTTGCCCTTCTCTGTAGCTCCATCGGGAAAATGTGTGGCGTAAACTCATAGAGGATTAAGCTACGGTGAGTGAAGGCCACTTCGTTTCTGAGTAACATTTGCCATGCAGGGGTTTCATGCGCTGTAATATTGCACTTTGATTAATTGTCTCACCTTTCCTGGACAAAAGCCCCATGATTGGTCAGCTGCACAGATGTCAGCTTTCAGACTACAGGTCTGAGGCATGAGGACTACTTCAAGTGTTGGAATTTCATAATTTTTCTGTCACTCAGGAGCCTGAATCATCTTTTCTTAGACTTAAACCAGCCAGTTTCACTTCTGGCAAGCTCAAGCTGGAAGATTTCAGCCTTGTAAGTGAAAATAAAGAACCACAAATGACTGCAGGAGCCCAGGTTGGGAGCACTGGGGCTGCCTTTATTGTAAATCTTGCTTCTAGGCTACATCATGTCAAACTTATGCTGCCATGTGCATGTACATGCTCTGGGAATATTTCCATTACTGCTTCCACCTGCTCTTCATTTACCCGCTGAGGGAGATTTCCATGCAGCTTTTCTGTCTCTTGAAGGCTTTGGGAATCACTATTTTTTTGCCTTACCCTCCTCTCTTCTGGAGAAGTATCCTCTAGGAAGGAAGCAGAGTGCAGTGACTCTGCCATGCCCCTGTATCCCTTTTACCAAGAAAATTTAATACAGACTTTAATACATAAGAACATTGCATGCTGTCAGTAGAAATCAGCTGATGTTGATGATTGTCAGTGCAAGAGGTACTGTAAAATTTAGCCTCTGTCTTTCTTATGCTGCTTCTGAAGTAGATGCATAGGAAAATAATACAGTTGAGATTTTTATTTTATATTACTGATTATCCAGCTCGAGTTATTTAATAAAATAATTTTAAAATACACCCCTTGATCTTTGTAAATAACTTGTGCTGCATGGTGGGGATCTTACTTTTACTGTGTAGTAGTTACTGTAGTAGAAAGATGAAAATGGTGCTGAGGTGGCATTTGAAGCGGATACTTGTGACTCATGCGGCTCTCCCCTAATGAACTTCATTAGCTGTTTGATACATAGCCACTTGTTAAGCATGCTTGCCTAAAATTAGGACTGGCTACAGCCAATTGTAAATCTAAATTAAGGATAAAAGTTTCCACTTACTCCAGTTTAGTTTTCACACCAGATTCAGAGCTCTGTTGCTGGTTATTGTGTGCTCTTCTGGATCTTCAATAAGGCTCGTCCTGCTGAAAGTTTCATGAACCACTGAAGACCCTCCATGTGAAGGAGTCAAGTGGCACGCAGTCTCTAGCACGGTCTCTTGGTGCTAGGGCAATGTTTTTCCGTGTTTTAAGGTAATCCATCCTCTTATGGTTTTGAATGCAGTTGTTTGTTAGAGGATCAGTTTAATAGTTTCTCACATTCCCACTGTTGAATGCAGATACGCGCCCTTGCCCTGATCTGTTCGTCACTTGCTTTAGTGAGTGAATTTCTGTGTCAGCTATTGTGAATCTCTTCATCAGCTCGTTCTGTGTGTGAATCTAAACCAGGTAAATATATCCTGTTTTTTCAAGTATTGCAAACCTTAAAATGCTCAACATTACTAGCATCTTCTCTTTGCTTCCACCTGAAACTTGAGCTTCCACCAGAAACTCTCACTGCTTTCCAATGTCAAGGCTATACCATTAGCAGTGGAGCGTGGAGAAAGGTTTTAAGGTCTGGAGTCGTGCAGGCTGCCAGGGCTTTGTTCCATGGGTGGCAGGGACCTCTCACCTGTCTAGGCTAAACCTGGACCATCCAGACACCATCCTGCTTTGGGGGGAACCCGGGTCAATTCTGTATCCACTGCAGCAATTGCAACAGGGTTCAATAGTTCTGGTGTTTTGCTGATTCCGGCCCTGTTGCTTTTGCTTTGTCCCAAAAACTGGTGGGGTTGAACCAGTTGCCGGTCCCATTGAGAAGGTTGGCTGGAGTCCTTCCTCCCTGTGCAATGGCACCACTCACTAGGGGACATCAGAGCCCGTTATCCCCCGTTATCCTTTTGGGAATAGTACAGTTTCTAACTAGGACCAGACCTTGTGTTTTCACCAGGATTGTTAGTAAGGGGGCAGCTGGGAGAGGATGGCCAAGTAATCAAGGCTGTATGCCCACTTTGTTTTGGAGATCACCTGATGTGTTTAGCTTTATGGGAAGGATTTCTGTCTGAGGCTGCTCTGGTTTTGTTGTGGATGAGTCGCCTGCCAAACTCCAAGGAGTCCCTTCTATTGACAGATAGAAAATGGGGAGGTGGAGGCTATATTTGGTGGAGCACGTAGGAGAGTGATAGGCGTCCTGATGCGCATTGACGTTTTGATGTCAATGAAATAACGTGGTGGGTTTTTGGTTTGGTGGGGGGTGGGTTTTCCCTCCTGTAAGAAAGATGCAGCTGTACAAAGACTCTTAGCATGCTTATGATGGAAGGTGTGTTCCATCCAAGCATTAGCTCTCTAGGGTTGGGAAGTCCAGCATCTCTTTTTCTTGCTGTTTTTATCCTTGCTTAGAGACCATACTGCTTTCAGTGGGTAATAGAGCCTGTTTTTGTGCTGGAGGATGAGGGCAGGTGTCTCCTCTGCATGGAGCATGGTGAGGTGTGTTCGGCTCTTGGTGCTGGGCTCTGAACCTCTGCTTCCTCACTGGTATTCCTTTTGTTGGGTGTTGATTACTTTCTGCCTCTGTGAGGCTGTGTATAAGGCAGATGTGTGATTTTTTTTTTTTTTTTTTTATCCTTTTGCTCTGTGTGCTGTCTGTATTGCCTATAAATAATAAATGGATTGCTCAGATGCTGCAGACTGATAGCGACTTGGAGGGTAACTCAACTTTTTCAGTACTGTTACAAAATTCATCTGACTTCAAATACATAAGCAGAAAAACATAAAAGTATATTTTCATTTATAGAGCATGCTTCTTTCTTGTAACCAGCGTGATCAAGAAATGCAGTCCAAAAGAAACTGAGTCCCTCCCACTGTTTATTACATAACCATCTAATTAAAGTAATCAAATGGGGATGACTTGGAGGCTTGGAAAACTTCCCCATAGTCTGGGTCAAAAATACTTGCAAGACCACACCCCCTGAGTCTCCATGCTTTATTTACCTTGCAACATCCTCTAGAGAGGAATGGTGTATAAATTAATTCTTCCCCCCGTAAGTTTATTATTGCTGTCAGCCATTAAAGTCTCTTGCTGCTGCTTCTGCAGCCGCTTTCTTGGGCACAAAGAAAATCCTTTAACTCCTGGTTTCCCTTTTGAAAAAGAAGGGACTTCAAAGAGTCCTGCTCCCTTTGCTCCCTAGAAAATGCATGCTGATTCGAAGCTCTTCTCATAGTTGCTTTGGGTTGCAAGTTAGTTTTTTCCAGGTTTATTATTTCTGCATCATGAGTATTCATGGCAATTGGCAGGTAAATCAGTAAATTTGGTCTCTTGCTCAAGAAGGAAATGGTGTATGTTCCTGTGATAGCTGTAATACTTAAACCCTGATAATGAGAAGCATATGTAGATGGAGGTGGTGGTGAAGAAATGTGAGAGACACCTAAAGTACAAAATGTAGCAGCAAATAAAAATTCATGGTCCATTTTCAGTGTACAATCATTTTCAAATACATGGTTGTGCGTTGCAGGAACTCTGAAAACTTTGACTTCCCATGGGATTTGCTACTGTGCTGTGTATTCAAAGCAGGAAAAGCCCCACCTGAGCGCTGACTTAAGGTGGGTCAGGACGGGAAAACCGTGATGGCTCAATCTCGGATGTTCTCCACGTGCGTGGGAAGTTTGAGAATCTGGTAGAGTAGCACTCCTGTAAGCCATACCGACCTATGCCCCTTCTCAAACTAAGATAGAAGGAAATAACTGCTTAGTAAGAAGAGTATTAGTGGATGTATTCCTGTGTGTGATATAACCCTGCTTTGTCTTTTAACAAATGGCTTGGGTCTTGAGTCTTCAGTTTTGCCCGTGTGGAAGACAGCTGAGTACTAAGCAGGACTCTTGGAGAACACATTGGCCTGCTTAACAGGCTCTTTGTCAATTCTGGAGAGAAAAATGTTTGAACCAGCAGTTAAATCCAGCGTGCAGTTACTTAAGACTTAAATAACTTGCAGGCAAATCTCTTTGATCTAGTTGGGCTGTAGATGCACTTTTTTTCCAGAAAACACAAATCTTAATCCTGTACAATATGCAGCCGCAAATGTAACATGCACTGGATTTTCTCATATGCCTGGTGCTTCATTTACAGAGGTGATGCTTTCCCTTTTCAGGGTCTTTGCTCGTTAGTTTCCAGTGGTTTTGCTGGAGACTTTTTCTTCCTCATCCGCAGTCTTGTGCGGCAGGCAAGCAGACGTGTTCTTGAACCACAGGAAACGGTTGGGAGGGAACCTGTCCTTTCCTTTTTCCCAGTTCCAGGTGCTAAGGGGAGGAGGTATCCCATTTTTTACTGGCACTGAATCGAGCCTCGCTGTACTCTGTCACCTCAGATGCCCTAAAGGGCCCCTGCAGGGTAACCAGAGACGCCTGTTTTTGTGAGCCTGGAGGAGAATCCCCCAGTTCTTCCTTGTGTGAATGCAGGTATGGTAGTTGACATCAGAGGCTGTCTGCAGACCTGTGAATGCACAACCTCTCCTTAAACAGCTGTATGAAAAGAACCCCGAACTTAGCTAGAATAAGATCTTGAAAATAAATGCTATTGTAGTGTGTATTTTCCCTACGGGGTTTAATTTTTTTTTTTTCTGGAAGACAGAATGGCCTGGATTCCTAATCTGTCTGTCTGCTCATGACATAGAGGGTTTCAGTATGTATTGCAGGATCGGAGGGCAAATGAATTAGAAGAGTAAAAGTGTAGAACTGCAAGAGGAGAGTTGGCATTTTGTAGGTTTTTCTGGTTTGTTTGGGTTTTTTTTGTGTGGTCTGGGACAACTCATCACTACTTAGTCCATTGCCTGGGACCTTTTGCATACACAGGTTGAATACCTGTACCCTTCTTCATCCAGCTAAGGTGGCACCACCCCCCTAAAACGAGCTACAGTCATACTCATGCTGGGTTTAGTATCGACCAGGCAGTATTAAGTATGTCTCTGAAGACTGCATCATTAACAGAACCATCAATGAGGGGAGGGCCAGGCTTGCCATTTTAGGGTGGAAGTTAGATAATTACACGTGGTTAGGGCTGTGTCGACTGCCTTTGCCATATGCTAGATTGGTTGAATTAAAGTGACATGAGGACCAAGTCCTTAAGGCGATTCATCTAGCCAAGGCTGAAGACAGCAGTCCTTGTCCATGCTGGTTGTTACAGTTAACGGGATACTTCACACCTCTGAGTCTCAGTCTAGACAAGGCTGTGGTGTGTCACATTGCCACCCTCTCACTCGAATCCCTCGGTAAAACACGCTTCCATTATATTTTTCTGTGGTAGTCCAGCATAACCACTAATCCTCTCTCTCGATAAAAGAGGATTAAAAATGGGAACATTTGCACCTTAATGCAGCCAGCTAGGGCTGCGCTCTGTCTTTTAGGCAGTAATCCTGTTGGGGCGAGGGCTATGCCTTTGTGCAGTGCCAGGAATGCTGTCGGTGATCAGCAAATAGCAGCTCTCTCGGCAGTTGCACTTATTGGGTTAGTAATTCTTAAAAGGCCACTTTGTGTGTTAATTAAAAAAGCTGTATCAGCTAGAGATGACTAACTCACTTCACACTGTTAAAATGACTTCTGGGCTATGCCCATAAAGTAAAATAATTTGAAATTGGGATTTCTGTGTGGTTCTTTAAATAAAGTCAAGGAATGTGTAAGTTGACAAAGTATTATCTTTGAGAATGCCATTTATTGTACATTATGTTTCCTAGACTCATGTCAGACTACTTATCCTGAAAAAAAAATTAGGGAAGAAGGTTTTTCCCCACGTTACTGGTGGATACTGGTAAGGGAGAGTCACCTCTGTGTATCGCACCCCAAATGCTTAATGTGAAACCTGCAGAGCCTGGGGGGAAGCACGGGAATGCTAAATGAGAATTCCACCCCGTGGTTTACGATTTTACGGTGTAGTTTGACTTCCAGTTTTGGATTACACTTGCTGGCTGACATGGGCCGGGATGTGGTGGTATGCCCTTCCCATGGGTTTCTGAACACTGAATGTGTGCTAACCTTTTTCTTGGTGTTTTCATGGGGAGGACTGATTCCACTGTAGTACTTGTTTTTTTTTTCTTTTAACTTATGTGAATTGCTTAAAATTGGGAAAAAAAAGTGGAGTCCTTCTGCATGTACATGCTGTGCTTTCTGTGTGAGCTACCATTGCTCTGGTTGAGGCAAGCAACTGAAGAGAAACTGCTTTGGCAGCCAGTCCAGCCCATTTCAGCTGCTGGGGTAATTTAAAAGTGTTTTGTTTGTTTGTTTGTTTGTTTGTTTTCCTGGAGACCTTCACGTTCTCTCCAATGTGCTGCTTCTGCTTCCTGCTGGCCTGGGCAGGAGGGAGACCAGGCGTCTGCTCCAGCTCGCCTTGTGCAGCTGGGTGGAGCGCTGCGGTGAAGTCCTCCCCGCGGTCACCATCACCTTTGTGATGAAGCCTGAGAAGAGTCTTCAAGTAGAAACCACCTCATCCTTACCTTCGGCCCGTAGCTTTCTGCTGGTGTTTGGTGCTAAGTATGTGAAGTTAAGCTGCGAAAAGGACCCGTTGCAAATTGCATCGTATGTCATGAAATGAATGTCCTATCATGTTGCCAAATGGTGGCTTTCAGCAGAAACTTCAGCAGCAAATAGGAGGTTTTATGCCTAATAAATATGTGTAAAATCCTATTTGTTTCTTTTCCAGACTTTGTGTGTGAAGTTTTTCCTGCAGTGTGATGTGTTTCCTCTTTTATGTGAAATGCTGATAAAAGAGCACGTTAATAGAAGGGGTTTTGGTTTTGTTTTCTAGGATCAATTTTATTTTAGGTCTTTTCATGCTGAGACTGGTAGCATAGGGAATTTTCTTCCATCCTAATTAAAAGGATCATTATACTAATATTATGCCACAGGAGGACGCTGTGGAATGAGAACTAGTTTCTGTAGTTCCTCTTAGTGCTTGAGTTACTGCGGCTCTGCTGACAAGCGGCAACCGTCCATGTGCCAGTGTGAAATGAGATGTTCGCTTCAATCTTGATAGGAGAGGTGTAAACTAGCATGTCTTATCTTGCCTTTGTGCAGGGTATCAGCTGTTGCTGCTGACAGGAGGCAATGTCTCAGGTCCTGGAAAGTCAGTCCCATCTAAAACCTTGCATGGCTTCCAGAGTGACAGACGCTTCACCAGAAAAATCCATTTTTTATTGGATTGAAGTGTAGGCCAGCAAATTCTCTCCATCAGCAAGGGAAGACTTTTTCCACAGCTATGGAAAAATAGGATTTGGGGATTTAAATGTGCATTTTAAATGAGTTGTGGTAAGATAGATATTAATCAATCTTGCCCCTGGTGAATAGCATTATTTCCTTATCAAACCCGCAGTGGTAATTCCCTCTAGGCACAATTTTATACAAGAACAGTATCAAATTTATCCTGAAGGCAAATTAACGAATAATATTTAATCAGTGACAGACGCCAATGCAACGTGACAGGTGGACCTCATGGAAAGAGCTAAATCTCTGCTATCGGCAGTCTGAAACCACCTGCTAGGGAGGACGTGAACATCCTCTTTCTTTTCTCCCCGTGGAGTAAAGACCAGGAGAAGGTCTGGGTCTCACTTGTTGGAACATGGTGCAGCCAAGTGATGGGAGATGGGGGCTTTCCCGCGTGTTTTCGGTTGTAAGCTGCACTCGCAGAAGCCATCTCAGATGTCACCTAGAAGTGGTTTCTTAACCAGCATCGTCAGGAAACGCTGCAAGTGAGCTCCGTGCCTGTGTGAGTCAGGCCTGGCTGGGAGATGGACATCTTTGCATGAGATGTGGCTTCCAGGTACCAGCCAGCGTTGACCCAGATAGAGGAGAAACGCAATCAGGACAGCACCAAGCCAAGACTGGCCATCTCTCCTCTGTTAGAGGTTGTCTTCTAATCATCCCCTCAACTGGAGATTGGCAGCTCCTCTAATTCAGACCATTTCTGGCTGTTGTAATTGGAGGGTAGACACAAATCTCTCAAGATTAATGAGGTTTGATGAACACCAGTGATTTCAGTCATGGCTCCGTGTGAAAATCACGGTGTACGATCTCTTGGTTTGTGTTGCCATTGTTTCCAAATGAGGTTAGTTCTTCATGGTTAGTATAACCATTGACATCTGCTGATTAGAAACCAACTGTATCAGGATGCTTTAAAAAATGCATAGAGGGCTTTGTGCCAGAATAGCAAAAGCAGTACCAGACAATTTCAAAGGTGTAATTACACTCAAACAGGATTGGATTTTATTGGTAAATGGCAAATGATTTATTTCTTGCTGGATCGGTTTTTCACTTACGAATTATTCCAGGCTGTCTTTGCAGGGAATTTGGAGTTTATCTAGACGTAGAGCCAGAAGTTTGAAATACCTTTTCAAATAAAAGATTCTTATGTCCTAAGTGCATAGGAAGTGCTTTTTAATCTGGTTGAATATATGAAGTATGAAACCTAGTTAACTGAAAAAACATCATGTTGGCCTGTATCATCAAAGGTATTTTAGATCCCTCCCTCTCACGAGATGACACCAGTGCCGATGGTCACTGTGGCGGGCAGGCAGGCGGGTGAGCTGTTGCCGCTGCAAACAGTTGGTAGTTCTTAAAATAAATTGGGGCGGTGTGCTCTACCTTATGTGCTACAGCAGGCTTTTAGGATGAGGAATGCAGCTCAGCAGGGCACATGCTTTGCATGTGTGAAGCCCTGCGTGCCACCGCCAGCATCTTTGCGACCTGCACTACGAAACTTTGCTCCTGCCTCGCTGCGATGGCCAAGGGTTGGAGGCAAGCACGAGAATAGCGCTGATCGTCATTGCTACCTCCTTGCAGCATCGTTGAAGAAGCAGCGGTTAATGAGTAAGCACCACGGCTCCCCTCCAGGCTAGGGGAAGGGGAAAAGCAAATTGAGCAGCAAATGGCTAAAACTTGATTTAGAGGCCCGTTTCCTAGCAGAGGTGCTGGTCTACATGGCTGAACACCACTGGAGAGCTGCAAGAAGGGGCTTAGCAGGCGGCAGCTGATGGCTGCAGCAGCCACCCTGCAGCCCACAGAGCTGCTGCATGAGAATTAACACACCCGGATCACAGGAGCCCCGTTGATTAACTCTCCGCAATTGCCTCCAAGAACAAAAGTACCAGTGTGATGTCGGTTGTTTAATGCAAAGCAAACGACTTATTTACAGCAGAGGCTTGAATCCATTAAGGGCATATTAAACTCCAGATGCTTGTCAACTTTACAAAAAGAGTGGAAGAAAGGGAGGAGGTCTTGCACATTTTCTGGAAAACACTCAGCTCACTGAGCATAGAGCAGTATTTCATTGAAGTTAAAACCATGAGGAGAGTGACCAGCTTGAATGATGAAGCAGATTTTTTTTTTTAACCTTTTTTTTTTTCTTTTTACACTAGTCTCGAGACTGCTTTGTAGTTCCAGACAAAGTACTATGTGCTGAGCTCCTGTGTAGAGCGGGGTTGTTGATAAGAAATTGGTTCTGACTACGGTGCAGGGATCAAACAGGGTTGGGAAAGAAAAACCAGGAGTTTTTCCATTCCTTTGAAACAAATTATGAAATGAGCCAGAGGGATAATTCTTGAGAATGGATATGTAAAATTGGCCCTCTCACATAAGTCCTCTTAATTACTTAATTTAAAAAAAAACAAAGCAAATTTTTTAAAAAAACAACCCAATTAAAAAGCCCCAGGAACATCTGATGTCCCCTGAGCCAACTGAGCAACGACAACGTTGGCTTGTCTCTTCCTTTCTCCTTTCTGCTTACTTTACAGTATGCTAAATACAAGGTATGACTTCGGGGAAAACGCCGTTACAAACCCTCCTCTACAAGAGACTGTTTGTAGGCCATGAGGCTTCATCAGTGCCCTGCTCTTTGTGTTTTGGTGGGTCCATCGCTAGCTAACAGGCTGGTTTGTACCTTTTTAAACAACCTGACCGTGCTGTGGAGAGCTGGGCCTCTGTAGACACCAGCCTAGACCTCTGCGTGCTCCTTTGTAACTTTAGGCGTTGACGCCCTTGATGTTTAGGTGAAAGGAGGATGAGGAGAAGCTTGATGCAGGCTGGCTGGCTTTTTTCAGAGACATGAGCTGATGCAAGCTTATTGCCCCTTTTTCACTAGTTACTGTGGCTTCCTATAGCATCTGGTTTGTTCCTGTATCATCAAAATTTAAGATCTTTTCAGCAATTCTAGGCTAATTGTTTAGAGCACACTAGGTGGGTCATGTAATGCAGCCTTTCTCCCGAGTCTCATCACTGGGAAGAGGGTCGATGACCTGACCAGCCTGAAATTAAGTACAGGGACGATAACCTGAGCTGGAAAGGTTAACCTGTCTATTAAACTAATTGCTGACATTGATCACTTATAAAGTGGGTTCTGAAAAAGCCTGTGTGTCTGTTAGTCCTCTGTCTTTCCTCCTGTGTAATTGCTAAATCCTTGCTTGTGTCACTGTAGAAGGCAGAGCTGCCGCTTGAGCTCAGAGCATCCATCAAGTATGGTTAGTTCCCCTGCGCAGCAGTGCCGTGCAGCTGGCTGGGATGGGATTTCATTCTTCCCAAAACCTTTGGTTAGGAAAGGTTGCGCTGTAGCGCACCAAGCAGGCTGTGTGAGAGTTGGCCTCTCTGTTTAGTGTTGGTCATTTGCTAATTCTTACATTTTATTTATAAAATGTCATACTCATTTTTACATGGATGCTATTACAGAACACAGGTGAACTCTTCCCTTATGGTGTTCTGCCCATAGTGACTCACTCTTGATATGAAAATATGATGCCTGAATACTGACAACCAGGATTATTTGCAAAGAAAATACAGAACTCTATTTGACGAAGAAGCAAGTTTTATAAGAAAGACAGACCACGCATTTTCACAGTGACTTCTTTGGTTGTATAGTGTTAGCTTACAGAAGAGAGATGTGCTCATCGAGTGAGCTCTGAAATGCCCAAGCAGAAGTGAGGTCTGGTTGCACAACTTGAACATGAGAACTTTATATTTGGTGGTTTGGATGTTGACGAGGCTGTTAGCTGTTCCCACCCCCTTTCAGAACTGTAGAATCATAGAATCACAGAATGGTTTGGGTTGGAAGGGACCTTTGAAGATCATCTAGTCCAACCCTCTGCAATGAGCAGGGACATCTTCTACTAGATCAGGTTGCTCAGAGCCCCATCCAGCCTGACCCTGAATGTTGTACCACCTCTCTGGACAACCTCTTCCAGTCTCTCACCACCCTCATTGTAAAGAATTTCTTCCTTATGTCTGATCTAAATCTACCCTCTTTTCATTTAAAACTTGTTCCCCGAGCTCCCTTTCATGCAGCGGCTGCTTTCTTAGGAGGGATCTGAGCACACATGGCACAAGTGAGCTGTGCATGCGTGGGAGAGCGCAGAGCAGGTCTCTGTCAAAATATTCTGGGTCTTAACCCTTCTCCTTCAGTCTTCATTCAGATAATTCATATTTTGCATCCTTTTAAAATTATTTAAACCACCAAAGAAGTGAGACCCAGCGTTTCTTTTATTGAATTAGGCATTGTGTTGGGTAACTTAGTAAAAATAGCTGTGTGATTTAAAATGCCAGCAGATAAATGCTCATCTCTAAGTTAAGACTGTCTCAGAGGGCAGTGTCTTGTGCTTCTACAGCATCTGAAGTAAAACCGCTTCAGCGGTCTAAAGGATAAAAATAAGTCCAAGCCCTGTCTCTGTAAGAGAGTTTTTCCAGGCATGCTGGTGTACCTCATCATTTTTTCTGGTGTGGACATTTTATTTTTGGCGCAGTTTAAAGCACCCATGAAGCAACATTAAACTAGATGGCAGTGGTAGAGGACAGTTTCTACAGTGGGATAACCCACGTGGTTTTGTATGGGTTGAGTTATATCTTTTTACATTCACACCACAGATTACACTGAGCAGACAAGACCTTCGTTTTAATCCATCTGGTTTTAAATTTAATGCAGAATTTATGGGGTTTATGTTCAGATTCTGTTGTTTTCTGCTGGTTTGAATGGTACGGCTTCTGCTATTTTAGTCTGCTTTGCTCCCTCCTGCATCTGGTATTCTTCCAGCGATGGTGTCAACAGCCATTGATCATAGTTGAGAGTACATCAAAGGAACCTCTGACACAGTCATGAAGCAACTGCACTGTGTGATGAGAGGGACTTTATCCTCAAATTTTTTTAAGCACTTTAAATGACTTTAAAAATACTTCTGGCTGTCATCCAAGGCTTCTGGACTAAAGTACAACTACCAGGAAATGTCTTTGCAGGCATCATCATATCATTAGGGTTTCCTTATACCTGAAACTGTTCTGGTTTTTGAAGGGAAACAGGAATAAACTTTCCTTTTCTGGAACAATGAATGCTCATCTCTAAAATTAATCAAGAACAACTTTCCTTTCATGCCCTGTGCCTGAATCCCTGTTCAAATCCAAGCGCGGACCCTTCAGATGCATAACAGAGATGCTTTGCTGCTGGGGCAACAACAGTATCAACAAGTTGGTAATCACCAGCAGAAACTGCCAGTCAAGGTGTTTGCCCACAAAGCCTGATTGACTTGTATCAGGAATCCTTTGGGAATAATATCAGTATATGAATAACTACCCAAGGTTTCAACACTCGAAGATAATGCTCAATGCCCTTCAGTGTATGATTCTGGAGACATTTGGAAATTTTGTGGAAGGAAAATGTGCAGGTATGAAAATAGTGCAGAAGTTAGAACAGTAGTAAACCTGCATTGAATGAAGCCAGCTCTCAGGTTAAACTAGAATTAGTCCAAGTTACAACTTGGAAATTAATTACTAGAGCTTGTGTTGTTGTGTGCACAGCTGTGCAGGCTGCAGGGTTTACTGAAGAGCTGTAGTAGTTTATTGCCTTTTTTCCAGCTTATACCTTCTTTTATACAGGCAGGAAAGATAGAGAGTGAGAAAATCTAATAGTGCCACCGAGGAAACAAGTGACCTTCATACATTGCAGCATGTACCTTGGTCTCTTTTGGAACAGAGCTGGTGGAGGGAGGAAAGAGTTTGTAGTAGATTGATGGTTATTAGACCTTGTTTGAATCAAGTGGACTTATCTTTAAATAAACATGATGGCCTTGCTATTGGTTATCCCAGTCATTGCTTATAGCTAACTGTTTCCAAAAATGCCAAAATTCAAGCAGGCACCGTGCACTGAAGCAAAAAAAAAACTAGATCAAATGCACGTGTGTTTAAATTCACATGCCCATGAGGAGTATTGATGTTGCTTACCCAGCTGTCCACTTGCTGTCTCAGAAATGCATAGTTTGAGTCTACTACCAATTTTATTTACAAAAAAAGCATCCTTTTTTATTGGCGCCGGGTGTAGACTGCCTTTTGATTCAAACAGGTTTCCTTCTGAAGGAAACAGTATCTGAAGCATCTGTTGTCTTGCAGTCTTGTCTCCTGATGAGCTAAAAGGTTACTATGCTTTGTCAATTATGTTCTGATCATGTTTTTCTGTGGATAAATACATTTTTTGTTTTAATGGAAAGTAGTTAAAATTGTATTGCTCCATAAAGGAAAGCACCAATGTACCCTTTCAGGAAAAGCATGGTAGCTTGGGAAAGGCCTGGCCTGCTGAGCTATTTCTCTTTTTTTTAATTAATTTTCCTTGACCATTTTTCTATGGTGATGGCACATTAAGTTCCTTGGAAGGAGATTAATGGCTGATTTTTTTTTTCAAACAAATTCTCAGTTTGCTTCAATGTACCTCAGCATCTTAGTCCCTTCCTTACTGGCAGTATTTGAATTGCTGCTATTTTGGGATGGTTCTAGTATTACAATCTGAGTTGTAAACAGGTCGGACAACAGCAATATCTAACTCTAGCAGCCTTTTAGGGAGGATTGTGAGTTAAAAGGTGATTTGGCTTTAGCTGTAACCTCAGTAGGTTTCTAACAGTCTCACAACAGTACTTCTGCTGTCCCACAGGCTTGAGTTCCTCTAGCACAGGCCTGGATGGAAGACAGAAGTTTGAAAACATCTGTTTGTGGTCCACGTTGAATTGTTTCCCATCCATACCATTTAGGACCTTTTAGGTGCTCTCTTAGTGTTTCATGGACAGAACCCCCTCAGTTTCTTAGGGCAATAATATTGGTGGGAGTGTAGATATAGGACATGTGCGTCTTTCCCAGTCTTCCCAGTAGAGAGTCCATGGTCATGACCTAGTGCCATGGTCATCTTAGTATCTGGGCAGCTTGCGATACTGGACCTGTATCCTGATACCTGTTTCTTTGTTTTAGCTGCTAGACCAAGCTTCCCTCTATCACACGCCGGCTGGCTGCATGATTAAATATGTGACCAAGTCCTTCCTCCCATCTCAGTAGGGAGTACAGGTCCCTGGTTTTAATCAGACTAACTCTCCTGAGCAGGGACACCCAAACTGGTACCACCCTAACTTTTAGAATGTAGCTGTGCATTAGAGCACTGTTGGCATCTCATGGATGAAAATCCACTGCCTAAATACCTACAGTTCCCTTCTGCTTCTATCCCCTGTGAAGATGTCAAAATTAATGGTGTTACCTTTGACGCTCGACAATGAAGTTGGTGTTACATGTGGAAATTGTAGTCTCTTAGTAGAAGCCGTTCATTTTATGTGATCCTTGTTGTTAGAAGTGTGTATAGCATTGGAGAGAAACCAGCCATAGACAGACATGAAAAATAAAGGGATTCTGTAATCTGGACCCTTTTTTTGCGTTTTAGCTACAAATCCACGATATCTGTGTTAGAAGGAGGTTGCTGTGGCCTCCCTCTCTGATCAGTGGAGGGAGGCCAGTACATCCTGAGGAGCTCGGCCTCTAAGGTCTGAATTGTTGGTTAACTGGACAAAGTTGAGCAGGGGGAAATGCTTTGGAGATTGGTTTTGGCTTTTTGGAAAGTTCAGTAATGCTTTGGAAAGATGCACCTGGATTTCTTTGTATTAGTAAATGAGAAACCATGCCAAAGTGGCTAGGTCAGGTTTGGCTTCTTGGGAAGACCAAGGCTGCAGAAGGAATGAATTCATTTTGCAAGTGAATATGTGGAGCTAACTCATCCTAAACCCTAGGATGTGGTGGTTGGGAAACCACCATCTGTTGAGCAAGTGGGCGGCTGTCTGACTGCCCACAGCCATTTCAGGGATAACACAACATTTGCAAAAGTCTTGGCTGGTTGGGCAAGTCCAGATGAGGTGATAGATTGCAACCACCCTCTGTGTGGCTGAAGTATGGCAAGAACAGCATGGTTTGGTGGTTGTAATGCATGCACGGTAATGAGTGTTTTGACTTTGTATTCAGTGGACTTCTTTGGCTTATTCCAAGTCTGCTTTCAATATCTTGGTCCTGCTGCTACACCAGAGACTTCATTGCATCCCCTGTTCAACAACGTACATGCCTCTGGCATTTGAATGGGAAGCTTTCTCTTAGTGCTGTCCAGGGAATATTTGCCCTGCGTTTGAGATGCAGCTTTTGTTTCCTGTAAAAACAGATGCGCTTAAGTAAAATGTGGGAAATGGGTCCTGTTTTGAGGACAGGACTCTCTAAAATAATTGGATCCCTATTTTTGGTATCTTCAAGATGGAACTGCCTTTGGAAGAGCTGTTTTATAAATGTCTATACGTTCAGTTCACGAAGTTGCAGAAGACATTTCGAGGCATATGGAAACAAGCCTTTAGAAACCAGCTGGTGGTGGAAAAAGAAATATAACTTCTGTCATATTTCAGCTCTTTGGTCAGTAGATTTGAGGCAGAAATATATGCATCTAAATACCAGTCACTCCCCACCCTACCTTTTCTTCCATTTGTTGTCTGGACTATGGCAACAGCTTCCTTGCTTCTGAACTGCTGCTGCATAAAATGCTGCTGCAAAAAATACTTCTTCCTCCACAGCTTTCCTCCAAGTTCCAAGCCTTGTCCCTTTGTACTCTCTCCTGAATTCAGAGCAAGACTCTGGTCCTCTCCTTTAACATCCTTCTGCCTCCCACCTAATCTTCTATTCCTATTTGCCCACATGTTAGCGGCTTCAGCTGAGGTGTATTCCGTTCTTCTCCATTTCTTCCATGGAGCATCCCACCTTTGTAATAGTCTCTCTTGCCATGCGTCAATTAGTTGCTCCTTTTTTGTGTATGACTATTGGTTATTTTGGTCAAAATAACACTCTTGACAATGTACTTTCTCCTGGTCTGGGTCCCAGTGTCTCATCAGTCCTGCCATGGTGTTCCATTGTTTGATCATCAGAATGTGTTTTTTTATGGTCAGTAGAAGCCTGGTGATTATTTTGCCAGGCTGAGGTTTTGTCATGGTGATCATTTGGAAAGTGTCATTTATTTATGGCATGATACGGATGATAGAATCCATTGAAAGCTTTTGAAAGATAAAGCTGTGTGTGGTGGCTTGTCTGAGTTCATAGAGCAGTTACCCAGCCAAGTATCTGAGACCACTCTACAGTCTCTGTCCGTGCTCCTGGCTCTCTCCTCCCGACAACATGAACAGGTTTCCATGAAGAAGGTGTCAATCAAGAGCTTTAAATTCAGTGGCCATACTTATGGGGTCAGAATTTGCTGGGAATATTTTATTATTCCCTACAGCTGGTCATCTCTTTCCTTCTGCTGTTTGCCCTGAGGGTTTTGGGGAATCTGTTTTTGAGGGTTGATGTCCTAATTCTTCTAATGTAGTTTGAAAAATATCTTAAGGATGTGCTGTTCCTTTTCCACAAATGTGTGGTAGGCACACCCTGAAAATTCTGCGTATCTCCTGTCTTGTTCCTTCTGCACAGATTTATGTTCCTGGCATGTGGTCCAGTGCCCTGCTGACTACGTAAGCTGCTACTTTGCTCAGTGGTTTACCACTAGATGCATTAAATAAATATGCTTTATGTAATATTTGTGCTCGAGTTGTAATGATTTTGCCTGCTTCCGGACTCTAAACAAGTAATGTAACAAAAGTGGTCTGTAGAACGCACCTTGCTGCCAGTAAACATCTGTATTGGCATCCTTGTTTGTGTCCTGAGCTACTGAAGTTGGAAGAGAGAGGTTGTGTATCGCCCTTGAGCATCTTCGCTGAAAGCTAGATCTTGAAGTGGCAAAAATAAGTTCCAGCTTTGATCAGACCTCTTAGCAGGTAGTGTGTGCGGGGCACATAATCTCAGGGCTACAAGATCCTTAAAGACCTTTCCTCTAGCAAAGATGACTGTTTCTGGGTGCTATGCCATGTTGTTTGGAAGTATGGCTTTTTCAAAACTGTTAAAGCTCCTCTTCTGGCTCCTGGTGCAGTCGTTATTTCCCTCTCATAGAAGACCACAGCCGCTGGGGGAGGTAATCTCTTGTTCCCTCTTGGTCATGGCCTGCTCACCTAGCTGGCTTAGAAACCTTTGGCTGCCCTCCCTTACGGTACGTCAGTGTCAGTAACCCCTTTCTGTGATTTTTGTCTCTTCTAACAGTAGCTATTGATGGAAGAACACGGGGTGACCCAAACAGAGCACATGGCCACCATCGAGGCCCACGCAGTGGCCCAGCAGGTACAGCAGGTCCATGTGGCCACCTACACAGAGCACAGCATGCTGAGTGCGGATGAAGACTCGCCGTCTTCACCGGAGGACACCTCCTACGATGACTCTGACATCCTCAACTCCACGGCTGCCGACGAGGTCACCGCCCACCTGGCTGCGGCAGGTAAAGTCAGCGGGATGCTCGGTGTCGTTCGCCTAACGTAGTGTTTGTGCAGAGGTCGTGAACAGCGCTTGAGGGTGGTGGGTGATCTTGTCACCCCACGGGATGCTCTGAATGCTTTCTTACTGCCCTGGCTTTAATAGCGCTTCTTTGCAAGGTCTGCTGGCTGCTTGAATCTTGCATCACTTTAGCTGTGTGTAATATAGAGATACTGGGAATAAGAGACTGGTTTGTACAATAAAAAAGGTCCCTGGTAAATGCTGCCTCAAAAAAACAAAACTAAAATATCGAATATGTCAAAGAGCAAGCTTATTTCAGGCCCATATAAACAACAGCAAAAATAACCCAGGAGTGCTATGCAACCCTGCTTAGCCAGGAAGCTCACATTCTAGGCCTCTCCCAAGGAGACGCCACAAAGGGTCCTGGCATATCTGGACTGGGAAAGGATTTCAGAATCACAGACTCCTTCCAGTGAAGCCCCTGCCAAATGTCCTCCAGATTTGCCTTGTAGTGGATCTACCTCAGTAGCAGAAAAATGCAGTGATAAATAAGCACTCACAGACTTGTCTGACTCCTTATCAGACTTTATCTGAGGAATAAAGCTTTTGATGTGCTTGACTGGACCTGTGAAGTTCCACCGCCCCACTGAGCATCCCACACCCTTTGCTTATTAATTTTCCAACCTCAGCTCCCGCAGGATTTTTTCTTTCCTCCACTTCTAGCACGCAAGCTTTTCAGTCCCAGCTGGTGGTTGCAGGAGGGGCATCTGGTGGCTCTTGCCTGCCTGCGAGCCTTCCCAGCGCAGGGGCTGCTGGGTGCCCCTCCAGCCCCTGGCCAAGTGGGCACCGCGAGCCAGGAGCAGCCCCGCTTCCCTGGGGCCGGCAGCTGCAGTTCATGGCATGGGCTGACACATCCAGCCCAAAGCTCGCCCAAGAGCCCAGGGTGGCACTTCCTCACTTCTCCTGAGCAAATGTTTTTACAGGCTCCCAAAAGGTAACGTTTTTACTCTTTCTTCACAAGCACAGGATGGTTGGAGCAGTACGCAGCAGCGCTTGCTGTGCCTGCTGTGGGTAGTGCTCAGGTAGTTCATTACTGATTAACAAAACCTGGCTCTGTAGTGTCACCCAGAGCTCTGTCTGTTACAGCATCCCATCTCCCAGAGCAGCTGCCTAGAGGAAACGTATCATCGGACGCAACTTTTGTTACCATCTACCAGCTTTCACCAATCGGTATCTTAGGACTTCCTGATCCAGTAGCTGCATCTTTGTTAAACACAAAAATATAGTGGTTTTTATGACCCCTGATGTGATGTTTCACCTCTGTCGTGTGGAGAAACTATACACAGAGCAACTGAGGTCTGCTCGGGAGTCAAAGACAAGTCCTTGAGCCTGCATTAGACCCCAGAGCTTTTTGACTCTGACGCTGCACTCATTTCTGGAGATCACCAATGGAAGCACCATACACTATCAAGTAACACTTGATTTACTTCCAATTGACTTAATGTAACTTCCCCTTACATAGACTCTCTAGAGTTTGATCATGAAAGCAATAGCACTGCCCTGCCATGGTCCCCGCTGTTCCTCAGGGGACTGTTGCAGGATCCTGCCAGGAGCTCTGGATTTACAATTTCTTTCCCATCAGAGCTAGTCCTTAATCCCTGGGGAAGGCCTCAGACTCCTGTTGCTGTAGTTGAGGTGTCCGAGTAGGATTCATGGTGTTGTACCTGGTCTCTTCCCCCTTGCTACCAGGATCACCTCAATTACAGTCAGTTATTGAAAATCTTGGCATACTTGAGAGTTTTTCAGTATGTTTGGAAGATAAAATACATAATTATGTGATTGTAGGGAAAACTGTGGACTGATATATGTGACTTTCACCTGGGATTGAACTGGGATTTGCCAGTCTAGGGAATGGAGCCTCTTGAGACACGACTCTGACGCGGGAGAGGAGGGATCCCGGCTGCTGGGGAGCTCAGTGGGGAATTTGGGTCACCCCAGTTCAGTGGGGAGGCCCTTGAGCTGAACCCATAGCACCCCTCCCTGCGAGGGGGTCAATGGCAATGTTCTTTTTGGCCAATTCCTGAGTAGCGTGTGCTGATTCACCCTTTGTGGTTTGATTTCCAGGCCCTGTGGGGATGGCAGCAGCTGCTGCCGTGGCAACGGGTAAAAAACGAAAGCGACCACACGTTTTTGAATCCAACCCATCAATCCGCAAGAGGCAGCAGACACGTTTGCTACGGTAAGGACTCCTGCCTGCACTCTGACACTTCAGTCTGCATCCTCGATCTGTCTCTAGTGCTGTGCATGGTGAGACCATGTGCTGTCCAGAAGCTGCCCAGCTTGGGAATTTTTTGGGCATCTTTTCTGGAACCCAAGAGCTGTGTTTTAGTTTGCAGAAATGGGTTAAATTGCAGCTCTATTCATCTTTAATGTGATATTATGATCACTGGGACTGACATGGCCATATCGGTGGGATCCACCATTCTGTTTTAACCCCAGCTAGTCACAGATTAAATCTGTCATGGTAAGACATGCCTTGCAAGATATCCATAGTGGCTTTAACAGCAGCTGGCCTGAGAATGTGGAGCTACAGCCATATCCCATCTCTGCGGTGACACAAAGGACTTATCTACCTAATGAAAAAAGTCTTTTCTGCATTATGAAATGATCCTGTGAAAAAAATCTAGTCTGTGCGTTTGTGATTTTCCTTTGCCAGGGGACCCCATTGTGTGAGCTCTGTGCTGAAGAATAATTCAGCCTGTAGCACACAGTGTTGGGGGAGAATAATTGAGGGGAGATACCTGCCAGAGCTGAAACAATTTCTTTGGCTTTAGAAGCTTGCTTTGTAGACAGCAAACTTCCGTAGCCCTTCAGGTGTTGCATTACAGGTGCTCTGAGGCTGTCTGTCCACCTGATGGCCACCTAGGAGCACTGGTGCTGAAGTGACTGCACAGGCTTTCTGCAAGCCTGGAGAGATCACCTGCAATTCCATTTTCAGGAAACATTTGTAAATATTGGCTGGTACTATTTACTAGGTTTTTGAACAAAGCAATTTTGCTTTTTAAACTGTTTTAGATTTAATTGGGTTATTGTATTGGGTCTGCGTGGCAAGGTTTTGGTAGCAGGGGGGTTACAGGGGTGGCTTCTGTGAGAAGCTGCTAGAAGCTTCCCCTATGTCCGACAGAGACAAGGCCAGCCGGCTCCAAGACTGACGCACTACTGGCCAAGGCCGAGCACATCAGCGACGGTGCTATCGCTGCTGTGATAACATATTTAAGAAGGGGAAAAAAAAGTTGTTGGGGCACAGAAACTGCAGCCGGAGAGAGGAGTGAGAACATGTGAGAGAAACAACCCTGCAGACCCCCAGGTCAGTGCAGAAGGAGGGCAGGAGATGCTCCAGGCACCGGAGCAGAGATTCCCCTGCAGCCCGTGGGGAAGACCACGGTAAGGCAGGCTGTCCCCCTGCAGCCCAGGGAGGTCCATGGGGGAGCAGATCTCCACCTGCAGCCCAGGGAGGACCCCACGGTGGAGCAGGGGACGAGTGATGAGTCCTGCCCCTGAGGAGGCAGAAGCAGCAGAGACAACATGGGATGAACTAACCCCAACCCCCATTCCCTGTCCCCCTGCACCGCCGGTGGAGGGGTAGGTAGAGAATTCGGGAGTGAAGCTGTGCCTAGGAAGAAGGGAGGGGTGGGGGAAAGTTGTTTCAAGATTTGGTTTCATTTCTCATTACCCTAGTCTGGTTTGATTGGTAATAAATTAAGTTAATTTCCCCCAAGTTGAGTCTGTTTTGCTCGTGACAGTAATTGGTGAGTGATCCCTCCCTCCCTGTCCTTATCTCGACCCACAAACCTTTTGTTATATTTTCACTCCCCTGTCCACTTGAGGAAGGGGAGTGATAGAGCAGCTTTGGTGGGCATCTGATGTCCATCCAGGTTCAACCCACCACAGTAATATCAGAGGTTGGAGTATTGTCACTCTGTTTCTTGCTGACTTCCTCCTGCGTGTGCACTTAGTGTGCTGAAGTAGTGATGGCCAGAGTTTCACCTTTTGTCCCTCTCTCCTAGTCTAACTCTTGTAAAGTTGGTGAGAAATTAAGTCGGTTTCCTTATTATGCTTACTCACTGCTGAGTCCCACAACACCCTTTGCACATGATCAAACTGGAAAGAAGTGGAGCAGGGTTAGTGTTAAATAATATTCCCTGGGAGTGGACTACTTTTTTTTTTTTTTTTTAGTAGGTCCATTCTGCTTTTCCTTCCTTCCCCCAACTGTGCTGACTCAGCCATGTTTATTGCAACGTTTCTGAAGAGGAAATTATTTTCCCTCTTGAATTACAAACAATATATTTTTAAAGAAACGCCTATTTAAAGGAATTATTTCTTCTCCCTTCATGCAACTACTTCATTTAACTACATGCAAGTTACTGACAAAATGCATCATTTTTTTGCACTCTGATCAGTTTGAAATGTTTGTGCTTGATATTTACACCACTGTGAATTGAGTGGGAACTTAGAGTTTCTGATTCCGGGTCTCTGCGTACCTGGTGGTGGTGTTGGTGCTTTTTGGCAACATGTCTGCTGCTAACAGCAGGTTCTGAAATGACCAGGGCAGGTATTAAACTGTCACCTTATGGAGTGCTCAGGTTATCTGTTGATAACCGCTACTTCTCTCTTGCTTTATGAGCTTCTGCCAGCATTTCTGACACATTCTCTTGCATTGCTTAAAAGTGAATGAGAGGCCGTAAGTATATGATGGAACATTTTCTTCCTATAGAGAGATTGTTCCAAAGGGACTTGCTGATGTGGCAGATGTCTGAATACCTGGGTTTCCTGTGCCGAGCTATTGCAATATTCCTCATTCTTGCTGGTCCTGTAGTTGTAGGTTGAATTCTTACAGTTCTGGTTTGAGCAGGACTTTGGTACTAGAGAATTGCAATGCACTGTTATGAGGCTGGATGTAAAATAACCTGTGTTTGCAGTCCTCTTGTTGAATCGTTCAAGTTCTCTACCTTACAAGTTTTGTATTGGTAATATGCTTAGACAGTGACAGAGCAGATATGCAGACTCTTGCTGTCCTAGCTTTGCTGCTCTGGTGATCTCTCTACTTTTTACATCAATGGAAAAAGGAGAGAAAGGAGAATAATTGATATTTGAGCTGCTGGGTGACTGCAGGGAACACAGCAGGCCTGCGGGAGCAGAGGAAGAAGTGGTATATGTGGCTAATCTGACCAGCTGGGGCTCTGTTTCTCACCTGGTTTTTGAATGGGTAGCATTAAGAAAGAGAGTTTACAATGCAAAGGGTCATGTTTCTGTGGGGCTTTCAGCCGATACCTATTCACTGTTTTATGCCTCTGTTTCAGGAAGCTCCGAGCCACGCTGGATGAGTACACCACCAGAGTGGGGCAGCAGGCCATCGTTCTGTGCATCTCGCCCTCCAAACCCAATCCTGTCTTTAAAGTATTTGGTGCTGCACCCTTGGAGAACGTGGTAGGTGTTTCTAGGAAAAAGTACATAATAAATTGCTCACCTTCTCTGCAGGTTTCATTCTGCTCCAGGCAGCCTTGCAAACCTAGTAGTGATCTGAAGGTCATGTTTAATAACTCCTGGAAACAGGAGTTCAGGTTGTATGGACATGAGGGTAGCACTGAGGTCCTGTCTTCTCTGCATGAATGGTTGCCTAGCACATCTCACCAGGTTTGAATACCCTGGATTAAAAATCAGAGGTAGTGATTTCTCACCCCCATCTCACCCCCCTGCTACCAAACATCAGGTAGTGATGATGTGTTTGAACTCAGCTCGGCTGTCAGTGCTTGCACCTTATTGCAGACCAGAGAGTAAATGGAGCAGATCCTGACCATAAGTCTTGCCTCAGAACTTTTCTGTTAATCCCATAAATAATTCCGCTTGCCAGTGTTACTTGATGTTTCATCATCAGCTCTTCAATGCAGCCAAGTCTTTGGGGCCAGTGGGTATTTTTTCTTGCCAGCTGTGGCATTGTTTGCTTCTTCTGTTCTGCAGCACCTTGGGGAAGGTGACTGGCCCTGCATCCTTGCCCTCACCTCTCCTGGTGCTCCTTACCTTGTTTACCTGAGCTTAACGATTCCCCACAGGTACGCAAGTACAAGAGCATGATTCTGGAAGACCTGGAGTCCGCACTAGCGGAGCATGCTCCTGCGCCTCAAGAGGTTAACTCGGAGTTGCCGCCCCTCACCATTGATGGCATTCCCGTCTCAGTGGACAAGATGACCCAGGTAAGCAGCCAGACATGGCAGAATGAGAGAGAGAGAGAGATTTGGCATCTTTCAGTCCCATCCTGTTATTTTTGCAGTGGAGCTTATGTCTACACCTCCAGGGGATGCATTTGATCGCCTCTTTCCCGTGGGACTGTAATAGCTCAGGTAGTAGTTAGATGTGAAGCTTTGTTATCGGTGCTTATTTTCTACATGAAACAGTAGAAATGCAGGTAAGGACTAGAGCTCAGCTGCTGGGAGCATTCCCCTTTGAGCTGTTTTTGTCACCTTCCATAAACTATGAACAGGGAAAATATTTGTTCTGCACTTTGCAGTGATTTTTAGGCACTGAGATCAGGAAGGTTGCTTGTGCTGTACCGTTTTGGCTTATGCTCCTTGGACCTTTCTTGTGTGCTCTAGCTCATTCCCTCCTCACTTTTCTGCTGTGGATTGAAGCAGAGGGGACCTTACCAATGGTTTAACTTCAGATCAGACCCTGAGTGAGATACTTCTGATGGAGACAGGGAGTCATCTGCCCTAAGCATGTGGGGGACTCCCTTTCTCTCCAGGTCCAGCCCTTTGCTGACTTCTTTATTGCTAGGAGAAAGTGGAGGGGACCCCCCAGGGAAGCTTCCTTGGTGTGGGAGGGTTCCTCTGTAGGGAAATCTCCTTCCCCTGGGGTACAGGACCTGAATGCAGGTGAGTGTGTTTTGCAGGAGGTTCTGGATGCACTCAGTCTGATGCACCACAACAAATTCTAAATGCTGAAAGCCGGTTTCTTCAGAGGGAGTAGCAAGAGTTGGAGGCTTTGGGCAACATACAAAGAGGTGTTCTGGTAAAGCAAAGATGTGCAGATTTCCTCTGTCCTCTGCAGAAAGATCACTTTCTGGTCAAAACACCATTTCTGTTACTTAGGTGGAATCAGACAAGCTCACACTTCTAATAAAATTTTACAAAGAAATCTACTGTGCCTTGGCTGGTAACAAATTGTGTTTCTAAGCCATGAAAACATAAGGCAAAACTTAGTTGCTAGATTTTTAAGCCACTGTGAAAGGTAGTATCTCCAAGAGCTGTTCACAGGCAGCTTTTGTTTTGTATAATTAACATGTTGTTTCCCATGGAAATGGGAAAGTAAAAAATTGAAACATTTTACTTTTAAAGTAAAATGAGAGACCACCAAAAGAACAAAGGTGTGTAGCTCTGAGTTCATTTGTATTGGCAAACAAAATGCTTGTGTTTATCTGACTTCTTTATGGCCTCATCATTGTACTAATTAAGCTGAGTAACAGCAAGAGGGGCTTAAAACAGGGAGACATCTATGTGGAGGTTTGCTTGGGCAGAGGGAGGCCATCCTAGCACGGTGCAAATGGTGAAGCTGGAGGTGCCTGTACCCACAGCGCGTGGGCTCTGAGGAAGGAACAAAAACAATGAGCTGTTGCTGGTTGAGTGCTGGAAAGAAATGAGAGAGAGAGAGAGAGAAGTGAGTGTGGATGAATGAGATCAGGATGTGAGGTTGTTGCAATCCAGTAATACATCTGAGAAACTTCTCTGGTTTGCAGTGCGCAGACTATGTGCACATATAAAAGGGTCAATAAAAAGATCTATCAACTGTTTGGCTGTTAATGTTGCACGTGCCATCAAAGCAGCAATAAAAGTGACAAGTTCTCACTTCAGAGAAGCCTTCAGCTGGATTTATAACGCATATTGTTTAGTATTTGTGATAGAGTTGGAAATTAAATATTTTAACATCAAAGGTGGCTGAAGTATTTTCTGCTTCTATTTTATGGATAAAATACTAATATCCATAGAATTCTATGGGTAAAATACTAATACTTTTCATGTTAAGCTAAAAATAAAGTTGAAGATTTTTTTTTCTTCCAAACATGACACGACCTTGGTCTTCAGGAAACCTTGCACAAAGATTTGGCCAAGCCAAGTTGCCCCTGGGGTTTCATTGCTCTGCATTGCCACATGTGAAGCAGCTCTCCAGGCCGAGGCACTAGCTGCTGGCAAGGCTGTTGGGTTTTTTTACCCCCACATGCAACACTCTTGTGTTCCCAGGCTTCTTGTGGCTCTGTTAAATGAGAAACCGTTTTTCTTCTCCATGTTCTGCAGGGCCTTTGGTCAGCAAGCATGCAAACTGCTGATGCAACAGCATAGCAACGTAGAGCCTCTTATTTCAAGTCCTCTCATGCTGCATTATGGTAAAACAAGTATCTTGTTACGAGTAGCCCTTGTCTTTTTAGTGCAATGTGGTAACTCAAAACAGCTTTGTGAAGAAGGTTTGTCCTGAGCTGTGGACAGAGTCCACACTCTTTGTGCCCTGTTTGGCTAACCATTGCTGTCCCAGTTAGCCCAGCCACTGTGGTGTGCGTGCATGTTGTGGGCACCCAGTGCTGCGCTGCCGCAGTTTCCCAGCATATCATATAGGGATGATGTTTTGTGAATGTCTTTAAAAAATGTTTGAGATCTCTGAATAGCTGCAGGCTACTTGAGGGCAGAGCACTAGAATCCTGGGTGGATTTTCACAACCCAGCAGGTATTTCTTCTTGTAAAATTTTCAAAGACTAAGGTGCTGCATTTGGTGCTGTTGTGGTTTAAGCCCAGCCAGCAACTAAGCACTACGCAGCTGCTCTACCACTCACCCCCTCACCCAGTGGGATAGGGGAGAGAATTGTGGGAAAAAAAAGTAAAAGTTGTGGGTTGAGATAAGAATAGTTTAATAGGACAGAAAGGAAGACAATAATAATGATAATAATAATAAAATGGCAATAATAATAATAAAAGAATTAGAATATACAAAACAAGTGATGCACAATGCAATTGCTCACCACTTGCTGACCAATGCCCAGTTAGTCCCTGAGCAGCAATGCCCCCAGGCCAACTCGCCCCAGTTTATATACTGGGCATGATGTCACACGGTATGGAATATCCCTTTGGCCACTTTGGGTCAGCTGTCCTGGCTGTGTCCCCTCCCAACTTCTTGTGTCCCTCCAGCCTTCTTGCTGGCTGGACGTGAGAAGCTGAAAAATCCTTGACTTAGTCTAAACACGACTCAGCAACAACTGAAAACATCAGTGTGTTATCAACATTCTTCTCATACTAAATCCAAAACACAGCACTATACCAGCTACTAGGAAGAAAATTAACTCTATCCCACATGAAACCAGGACAAGGTGCTTAGGAGATGATTTTGTTGCTGAAAGCATCCAGCTGCTATATAGTTTTTGCCAGACTTGTGGGCAAACTTTAAATAGAAACAAAACACAGAGATGCTGAGTATGATGAGGACACCATGCTGTCTTTTTTTTTTTTTGCCACAGTTGCAATTTGAAATACATTTGTTTGAGAGAGTAGATGGTAACTCTGACTCCCAAATTGCTGCAACCTGTTGTACTGTTAGAGATGCCATCGTTGTTTTGTAGGAACCTTGATTCCCAGAGCTGCCAATATAGTTCTTTGTATTTGCTAACAAGAAATGAGCTTTTTCAACTAAGTTGCACAAAGCCCTATGGAAAACTGAAGTATTTATAAATATAAATTGGGCAGCACAATTAAGAGGTGTCTTGCAGGGAGTGGAAAAACGAGGCCTCTGCTTTCAACAGCTGCAGATGTCAGCAGGCAGGTGGTAGAGGCCTTAGCTCCTCAACGAAGAGATGAAAATAACTCTTCTTTTAATTGCTCTGCTTCCCTGGTGGTCTTGAGGGAAATAAAGCCTTTACTAGCCTGAGCAAAGATGCTTCTAGAAACTTGCGAATGGAGAGCGTCACCCACCTCTGCTGTGCAGAAAAAAAAAGTATTGCAGTGGGGCTCTTATCCTGCAGCCATTACACAGAGAAACCTCATTGCTTTACAGACTTTGGCTACGTTGACACTATATGTCAGAGCTGAGTTTGTCCCTAAACCTGTTCTCGGTTGCTCACTGATATAATTAAGGAGTAAGATTGAGTAATGCTGAGGTCGATGCTTCAGTCAGCTCTCACCAAGGTCACTAGAATTTGTTTATGCTTTTCTGAACAGGTGATTTGTTGTTTATTCTGACTTTTTTTTTTACTTAGTATGCCGCTATGATTTGCAGTCTGCTTATACAAGCCAACAAAGTTTATCTGTGCCTCTCAAAAATCATGACGTGTTTGCATACTGCCCTGCAAAAAGCTTTATCAGAAACAGCAGATATCTTTATGTACGTGACAGTTTGTATGTAGGAGAAGCCAAGCACCGAAAGATGGTAACTAAACTCAGTTTGCGGCTGTCAGATCCTCTCCATGGAGGGGCAGGGACAATCCTGCAGTGCTGGACACCATCACCCAGGTGTGAGTCTTGCTGGTGCTCCCTTCTGGTCCACGTCAGAGGTGTGGTATGGGGACAGCCTGCATTTCTGCTCTCCCAGCAGGTTGTTGGCATGTGGCAGAGGGAGCATCCTTGTTTTGCAGTGGAGGCACCCCAGAGTTAGGAATTGGGTCCCCCATGCAGCTGAGCTCTGACACTGGATGGTTGTTCCAGCAGTGAGAAGGGCAGCGAGTCCTGCAAGGTACTGGATGCAGGGATGAGTGTATACTCTGAGCTGTCGTGCAGGCAGCTGCCTGCTTTTACAGCACGTAAGCTCAGAGCCTGCATCGTGCCTCGTTTCCAGCAAGAACAAGCAGTCGTGTCCAGCGCTCAGTTCTCCAAACTCTGCTAGGAGGTGGTGATCCTGAGATGGACAGCCTGGTCCCCAGGTGTGCCTCTCTGAAATGTTAGAACTATTCTGCTCACTCCTTATGACTTGACCATGGTTTCAGAGTGGAAGGGAAGAAAGATTTGCGTAAAGAGTAAATCTGTGAGCAGACACTTCCATCAGGAGACCCATAGCACCTCCTCCTCTTTGCACCGATGACCAGGTTGTTAATTTTGGGTTCGATTCCTGTGACCTGGCATAAACTACTGCATCTGCTGAGGGCCATTGCTTCTTGTTGAGGACACCCAGGCTGACCCTGCATCTCATCTTTGCTGTGATGAATTTATGACAGCAGCAAGCCCGCTCTCATCCTGCCTGCCAGAAAGCACCCACCAGTGAGACCTCGCAGAGTTCAGTCAGGGCCATGCAGGTTTTCATAGCGGGAAATTCATGGTGACAGATTGGTTGCTGCCTTGATAGATGCCTGGCTTTTTAATCTGAATGTTTAAACATTAATTGGAACTTCTAAACTTGAAGAACATTTAGTCTGAAATTGGCTGTTGCAAAAATAAGGGCCAGTGAACAAAACACCTGTGTGCTTTTCTGCAATTGCTGCTTTGACCTCTTCCACTCTGAGGTGCAGCCAAGGTCCTGCATGGACTCAGTTTGCTTTTCCCAGGTGCTGCTTTTTGGAGATCCTGAGGCTGAGCTGTGGGAACAGGTAGAAAATTCCCGACACGGGTTTTGCTCTCTTCTAGAAACCACTTTCCTTAGCAGGGCATAAACCTTAAGGCTGGAGCATTGCTGGATGCTCTACATGCAGGACAACTTGTTGTTTCCAGCGCTGGAGTGCAGTTGTCCGTGCTTTGAGCCATTGTAAATAGTAGAATCAGGATTAGGTCGCTACCAGTAACACTTGAGTTTTAACATTAAACTTAGAAGACACTCGCTCTGTGTACCAAAGGATGTCAAAGAAACATTTCTTATAGTTTCTCTCAAACCCTCCATACTAGAGATTATATGAGCCCTTTTTCAGAGCTGTCAACTGTGCATACTGGAGTGTGCTGCTGTCTTTTTTCAGCAGAGGTTTGATTTTCAGGTGGTTCGTGGATGGAGTCAGCAGAATGCGTGGCTCCTGCAGATGAAGTGGTTGCACCGGTTCCTCCCAGCTGTGCCCTGAGAGATGTGGGGTCTTTGTCTCAGTGCCACAGCCTGTGTCAGAGCCCTGCGAGCTGCCTGGGTGAGGTCTCGTTATGGCACTAATTAGAGAAGTCCTCACGCTGGAGCAGGTTGTAATGCCACTGCTGATTGTCTCCCTGGTGGATTAAAAGCAAACCCTCCTTAACAAGTGACTTGAGTAGCTTGAGCCACTGAACTCCCTAGGACCAGTAATTAATCCATCTGGTAACAAGGAGCGTGGCCTGCACACAGCAGTTCTGGGAAGGAGCTTTTAACTGTTTTTGCACCAGGCAACTCAATGCCATTAGCAGGTTTATCTGAATAAACGGGACCTCATCTGGGGAACCTGAAGCATGTCAGGGTGACTGTTGGCCCTGCAGTGGAAGATGTGTCATGGACAGGTTTGGCCTGGGCTGGGAAAAAGGGCAGCAAAGTGTATTTTGTGTCTCCATTTATAATTCAGGGTTTTGGTATGGCTTCTCTGAGATGGCTCAGGATGTCCATGGAGTGGAGGAACTGAAACGCAGCTGCTTCTCTGAGCAGGGATGATTCTTCTAGGATGTGCACAGATACGCTATATATGGACCCACAAGTATACTGGATTTTTATTGCCTTTGAAGTTCCTAGGCACTGCTGCAAGCTGTATGCAATGTAATAAATCATGCATACAAAGAAATTGCTTTCTTTTTACCAAAATACAGTTCAATTTTTCTATTTAACTGTGTAAGCTAAGGCCCACGTTACATCTTCCAATTGGGCTCTGGCTTTGAAGAGCAGTCCTGTATCTGAAAGAGCCTCTGGAGCTCCCACTGCATTTAGCAGCGTGCTTAGGGGCTTTAGGCTTTTTGCAGAGACCACAGGGATAATCTGCAGTCTCCTGTTCCTCCGAAGCATTCCTCCCTTCCTCTATCTGACAGATGTTGGAGAGGACTTTAGTACATACTCCCTATACTAGCATGGAAAAGGCAGCTTGTAAATGAGTTGATTTACAGCTTGGAGCCAATGGATACAAAATCCAGACTAGAACCTTGATGTCATTCAAGCAGGATCGTGGCTGGGAGGAATGGACACTCTTATGGCAGAAGATCCTCTGTGAGCTGACCCATGTCTCTGCTAGCTGGGACCACATCGTGGCTGTGGCAGCAACCGATGCTGGCTCCGGCATGCTCTTCTATGGCTGTGCCCCAGAGCCCTGAACATGCAGGCATCTCGGGGTTGTAAGGTGGCCCAAGGACTCCCAGTGGTACTGTCACAAGCTCAGATAACTTGCTGTTAAAGTTATGAAGGGATGCAGGGAGGTGTTCTTAAATGCAGCTATTTAGCTTTAAGTTAACATGGTTTTCTCTGACGTATGTGGTCGTGAGCACTCCTTCTCTTCTTGCTCTGTTTCTGCAGCTGAACCAGCCTTTTGCTGAGGCTCCAGGCAGTCCCCAATACGAAACCCAAATGTGTCATAAAACCCTGTGTGAGTTTTGTATTATCTTTGATAACGCTAAGGATATTACTTGCTCTTGGTGACGTCTGCTTGATTTGCTTTGCAAGTCTCTTTTTAAGGTATTGTCTCCTGATGGTAAAGGCAGTCACTAGCTGACCAATTTTTGTGGGTGCTAAGGAGAAGTAAAATCAGGTTGAAAGGTGTCCCCACCCTGGCAAAAGTTAAAAGTAGGTTCAGAAAATTTGTCCAGTGTGTGTTATGTTCTGCAGGGGTGGAGAAGTGTATGTGTGAGATTGTGTTTTTTACATTCGAGCAGCTCACTGAAGCTTCATCCTCTTTGCAGCATCTCTGTAAAATGTCGCCAGCTCATGTCTGAATTCCTGTCACTGTGGGGACATCAAGTGTGGTTTTTTATGATGTTATTCTGATTTTTTTTTTCTTTTTTCTCCCTTTCAGGTTAGCTAGCTCCCTTCACGGTAGTGTTTGAACCATGAAGTGTGTTAATACAGTGTGTGTTTGTGCCTTGTTGTTGTAATTGGCCGACTTTATTTTGTTTCCGCTCTTCCACATGCTACTAAGCTGAGTCTTGGGAGAAGGTGGTGAAGTATTTGTCCATATTCCTTAAGCATTCAGGCCTCTTCCACTTGATGGTTCCAACAACCATGGAAGTTAAATGCAATAACTTTGTACTATGCACCTCAAAACTACCAGAGATACGAGTTCCTAAAAAAACTCTCAAGCCCCTTATGTGGTTTGTTCCAGGCACAGCTGCGAGCTTTCATCCCTGAGATGCTGAAGTATTCCACAGGTCGTGGGAAACCAGGCTGGGGCAAGGAAAGCTGCAAGCCCATCTGGTGGCCTGAGGACATTCCATGGGCCAACGTTCGCAGTGATGTCCGCACAGAGGAACAGAAGCAGCGGGTGTGTATCTCCCTCCTATGTCTGTCTGCCTTCAAACTGAGCGCAGGGGCTTGCAAGCAGTTTTTGTGGGAATAGTTTTCCCTTTGAGTGACAGAACAAACTACGACATCAGCCCTTCCTTGACTTCATGTCAGACATTCAGCCTGGGAGAGCAATGAGGTGAGAGATGTGGAACCTTCAGTCTGCTCTGTCCTTGCTGGCGTTGTGTGACAAGCAGGCATTTGAGCCACATCTCTTTCTGCAACGGGTGCCCTTTTTGCTAGCTGTAGAACCTGCTCACCTCTGTGGCCTTACAAAGCAGCCTACCCAGCCTAAGACAAATCTACTCTGCAAGTATGCAGGTCATTTACCACAGAGTCTGTATAACAGCCTCTTGAAGTCTTTGAAGGGATACTGTCCCATCCTGAGCAGCAGGGACCTTTGTACTTAAAGGGAAGCAGTCAAGGAGGTACAGTGGAGCCAGGAAAAAAAGAAAGAACTGGGTGAAAAGGTCTTGGGTATCAGTTATGGCCATGGATCTGGTATGCAGATGATATTTCTACCAACCTGTCACAAAGATAATCAAAGAAAGCTACCAGGCTGTTCAAGGGGCAGGAATTGTGCAGGCTGGTGTAGGTCTGGTTGGATGGGGAGGGATGTCTTGTGAGGCTGGAAATGGTGCTGTGGCAGTTGGTGCTTTCCTAGGTAGGGGTGGTTTTCTACTTGTTGGCCCCAATCTCTTAGTTAAAATTCCTTGAAAGCTGGCAAAACAGATTTCATTGAGAAGCTTCTCTTTCCCTTGGCCAGATGAGCTCGTTCTGTATCAGTACATAGCAATGCAATAGCTCTCCAGGGTCATTTCTGAGTCTTGGGGAAAGGAGGGGATGAGGAGAGAGGGATTAGATATTGGGGTGTTTTGTTTGTTTAAGAATTTGTTGAAAATGACCCAATAAACCCCGTAAAGATAAGCGTGCAAATCACAGCAGTAGCAACACTGCAGTGGTTCAGAAAACTTTTACACTGACTCTTCACTCTTTTTCATTCTGCTGGTAGGTGTCATGGACCCAAGCTTTGCGGACTATCGTGAAGAACTGCTACAAGCAGCATGGGCGTGAAGACCTGCTCTACGCGTTTGAGGATCAGCAGACACAGCAGCAGACTACAACCACACATAGTATAGCGCACCTGGTGCCGTCACAGACAGTGGTACAAACCTTCAGTAACCCTGATGGCACTGTGTCCCTCATCCAGGTGAGTGAAACCCTCCAGCTTTCCATTTCCAGCACGGCTGATTCGGGATTGAGTTGTGCCTGCGTCAGGGAGGTGGTTAAGAGCAAACTCCTTTTGGTAGCTTAACTTGTCCTTCAAGAATTTTGTCTTTATCTGTATGTCTTAGCCCACAGGCTTGTTAACCCAATGCTCCCACCCAAAGAAGCAGTCTCATCCTCTCTCTTCCCCACTCCCATCCCTTGTTCTCCTGTTATGGCATTACAAGCATTTCTGCAGCTATTTGGTCAAGCAGTTCAGGGATCTGACCTGGATTTAACAAACCCATTTACAAACAAATACATTTCATCATGTGGCCACACAACGCCTGTGATGGCAATGGGATGGAGTGATGGCAGGAGAAGTGGTGGGACTGCCTTTCTTTAATGGCATGAAACGTATCTTAATCTACAGCACTAGGTATTTCTGTGCCCCGTGTTCTTCATCTTACACCCGAAGTGTAATACATATAATTACACATACCAAGTATATATTTATCCTCATGATGCCCCTTAGTAGGGGGCAGTAAGGATGCCTCTTACACCATTTTACAGAGGGTGGATTCCAGGCAGAAGGGTTCAGGCAGTGGCTCAGCAGTGCTGCTGTTTTCCCTGTATTCCCCATGTGGGGAGGCAGGTTCTGACAGCTCAGGCTGTGGACAATTTAAGCGCTCTATTGAAACTTCCCAAGAGCTCCTCATGGGTGTGAGATTTCAACCTCGGTTTTCCCTGCGCCCCTGCCTCCAAACCACCACCACCCTCTCATACATAATTGGCCCAGCGGTTTGTCCCTCTTAAGCATCACGTTTTTAGTGAAGTCTCAAACATAATTTTCTGTTGGCTGTTCTCATCTCGCAACCATCAAGATAAAAACATGGTGTGGGGGTTTGTTTTGGATTTGTTTGGTGGTTCTTTTCTTTTTTTTCAAATGAAAGCTTTTCAGTGATTGTTATAGCTTTCCGTTTCCCCCACCAAAGCCCAGCAAACTGGCCAAGCTGGTTCTGTTTGCTCACCTGCTAACGTACATTATGCCTTTGACTAGTGTTCTTTTAGGTGCCGGGCACATGAGATCCCATTGACTTTTCTGGCATTTATAGGTTTAATTCTTCTTAGAAACAAAGCTGCACATCTCCCCACCTTTGTCTTTTCCCACCTGTTAAATGGGAAAAAAGTAATTTCTAAAGGCAATGGGGTATTGAGGATGAGCTGATGTTTGCCAAGTGCCTGGAGACGAGAGACCCAGTGAATGGTAAGCAAGAAGCATTATAAGTGAGGGCTGATGTGCAGGGTGTTCAGATCCAGGACTACTCGGTGGTTTTTTAAGTGACTTCCACCCCTTAGGAGAAGCGTGTTGGTTCCACCTGCACACCACAGTCACACCTGGGAATTGCAGCAGTGTCCCACAGCTGCTTTTTATGAAGCTGGGAGAATAGCGAGGACTCTGTCTCCTACGTGAACATAGGGGACAGCACAAGGGCTGTGCAAAACTTGCTTCTGGACCATATCCTCTCTGGAAGCTGCCATAGATTAACATGGGTCTAGCATATGATTTCCTCGCCCAGCCCTTCGAGACAGCTCTGTATTTTCTGTGAGCTCTGCAATTTCTATTATTCTCTGCAGATACAATGCTTTTTAATCTGAGAGCGTTTGAGTGTCCCTTTGCCTGAATTATGTGGACATTTTCCTGCAATAACAAATGTGTTCAGCTGTATTTTGTTGACTTCCATAGGTTGGCACTGGTGCTACAGTTGCCACGCTGGCCGATGCCTCAGAGTTGCCTACCACAGTTACCGTCGCACAAGTCAATTATTCTGCAGTGACTGATGGAGAGGTAAGGATCTGGGTCATGTTCATGATGCACAAGCCAGAATTGTCCTATCTGAGCTTCAATAAAGTTAAATATTTTCTAGAATTAAGTAGTTCACAGAAAACACCAAGCCTTGCTTCCCCACCCTGCAGTGTTAAGGGTTAACATACATGTGAACACGAGACTCTCTAAAATCTTATATAGAAAGTGCTGAACTGTTGTCATTTTGACTCAGGACTGTACAAATGCAATTATGGTGGAAGCCTCAGTTCTGAATTTCATACATTTATTTTATAACTCCTATAGATTAATTGTTTTGTGAGATCTGCTGTAGCAGATAGAGACTTAATGACACACACAAGTGCACATTCGTGTATTCATATTGAATAACTGTTTCGTGTGTGCTGTAGGTCCTGGATGCTTTTTTGTCGGTTCAGGGTTGGGAGTGATGCCTGGGATATTTTGAGCCTGTGGTTAGCAAAGGATATTGCATGGCTGTGGGCAAATCCTGTGAGTCTTTGGCCACTGATCTCTGGATGAAATGGGACTGTTCCCTCGCTGCAGCTTTGTGGGGAGGTTTGCAAGTAAATCCCAGAGCGAGCTGTATAAATGCACCATAGTATAGAGACAACAGGAGATACTGCAGTTCCTGTTCTGTTTACTGTGAAAGTTTCTTCTTTACAAGTTTCTTCTGCTTTACAACTTGGCAAAGTTGCTTCTATTGAGGACTTGATCAGACCATTTCAATCCCAAAATCTGAATACTCAAATTTACATGCATTTATTTTTCCACTTTTTTTTTTAAATTGAGTAATAAAGGGGTTTTTTGTGTTTAAGAATGCCGTAGAAGGCGGTTTTTTGTGTTTAAGGAACATTATGGAGATTTTTTTAAAGTCATTTTGGGTTTGTGGTTTGTTTTTTGTTTTGGTTTGGTTTTTTACCCTCTTCACCCCCAAACCCACCTTTAAATCAGGCTGCAGGTCGCTTTCTGCCCCTTTGCATGCCAGAATTTCTGGCCGGACAGTCTGTGGGCAGGAGTGGTGAGGTCTGGTCCGCTCTGCTCTGCGTGGATGGGGCTTTCACAGCGACAGGTGGCAGCACAGAACAGCTTTGCTCTGCACCAGACCCTGTCTCCATCTCAGACCCACAGTGAAACAGCCTGGCTCTGGGGCCATGACCTTGAAGTACTTTGCAGCTGCTTTGAGGGTTTTCAAGAGCCGTTTGTATCTCTTGAGATCTGAAAGAAATTTTTCAAAGGCACAGGTAGAAATCAAGGGGACACAGGCATCTAATTCCTAATGTGAACACAATATCTAAGCGATATCTTGCACAAAACAAACATACCAAAGTAAACTTGCTTTGGGGATGGGTGCTGTTTCTCTGCACAGATAGATCCACAGCCTGCTGGCAGGCTCTCTAGGGACATTTTTGTCCTGCTATCTCTTGCTGTGTAAAGATCTGAGTTAGCTCTGAGTAAATCGATGTGTTTACAGGATGCTGAGCAGCATGGAGCAGGGATGCTTACTAGTACCTTAGCAGTACAACCTTCCTGCTAGTATGGAGAAGGGCCTGGAGAGACCCCCTTCCTTTTGAGGCCTTACTCCGTCCCTGTTCTGAAACAGCTTAGGCATCTTTGCGGGGCACTGTATGTCACAGTGGAGACCTGCCTTACCGCTCAAATGTGTGTTGCCATGTATTTGAAAAAATGTATGTCTGTTCCTCTTCTGCATGGTGGTGGGAAGGGTGCCTTTCCCAGGTCGGGCTTGCTTCAGTTCAGTTTTGGGGTGGCTAACAAGTACCACAAACTCAATTCGACTCTCTCAAGTTCTCTACCATCTGCAACTTCTTCCTCTCTGGGCACTCAAACCTGGTTGCATCTTTCCTAAAAGATGTTGCCTTTTCTAAAATCAATTTCCTTTCTCCTTTTTGCAATGCACTATCACTGCTTCCTCCCTAATTTGGATCCTTCTGCCCAGGGTCAGCTCTGGGCACAGGAGAATGAAGCAGTTGCCTTGAACGTCAGACGGCTGGGGATGGCTAAAGAGCTACGACGAGTGCCAGCTTTGCTTGTGCCCAAGTGCTGGAAAACCAGATTGGCAGCTGCTGAAGAGTGTGTGATAGCAGATGTGAGTGAGAGCGCGACAGCTTCTCTCTCCCTCTCCATCCTGTGATGGGACTAACCCTTTTCTTGTACAAGGGCAGCAAAATTTATTTGTCCTTTTGTGGGGACCTTTGCACCAGCTCTGCTTCTATGGACTTTTTAGCTTTCTCCATCTTAACAAATTGAGGGCTTTTTTTGTCATCACCTTCTACGGCATTCTTATTTGTGAGTCTCAGCAAGATGGTGAGTGGCCTGAAACATTTATGGGGGTGAGAACAGTGATGGGAGGGTGGGGGAAGATCTTCATCTTGCAAAGCAGCCAGTAGGGTTTGTCAGCTGATGGGCCTTCATGCTCCACTTCTTTAGTTTTTTTGGTCCAATGCCTATTTCTAGTTCACATCCTGGTGGATTTTGTGGCCGTACACTCATTATCTCATGAGCTGTGAAGTCCCAAATGGAGAAATGTGGGCAAGGTGGAAAATGAGCAACCAAGACAGGGTGAACTTTAAGTAATATGAAACCTATCTACGTAAAGGTCTGAAGTACGGGAGTTGAAAGTACCTGAAATATATGAACAGAGTACTTTCTATCTGCCATCTTCTTTTATTAAGTATATTTCTGCAACACAAAGAGATTCCAAAGTTTGCTCAAACCCATCCAACTTCACAAGTCCTGTACAAATAAATCCTGAATGAAAACATGGGCTGTTTGCCAAAATGACAGAGGATGGGTGCAGCCAAATCGAAACAGTGAGGCAAGCGCAGCCCATTTCCCCTGGGGACGTGATCCACACTGGGGTTCCAGCACCGCAGAAAGGAAGCTACTTAATAAACTGCCCAGGCTGGCAGGCAGTGATCCGAGTACAGCAATGATCAACACTGTCCCATTTTGTTGTGGACGTGGCTGGACAAGAGGGATTTGTGGGAGGTTGAGGGGCTTTGCAGATGTTTATGGGGCACACTTTCCATGTCCTTGAGAAAACTAAGGTTCTTGTTTGAAGATTGAACATATGGAGAACAGCAGCTAAAATCATGGGCTGACTAGAGAAACTCACTCATGGCTGATAGAGGGTTGCAGGATCCAGCAATGTTCTGAGGTGGATCCCAGGCTTCCTCTCTTTTTTCCCTGTCTGTCAGAGTCAGAGCATGTGCAGGATTCTGCAAAGACCTCTTGAAACTATTTGGCTTTCATTTTAGGAAGCAACTGTGCATTCATGGGATAACATCCTATCCTAGGGCCTTTCTTTTTGTTTTTCCCCATAGGTGGAGCAGAACTGGGCAACGCTACAGGGGGGTGAGATGACTATCCAGACGACGCAGGCATCAGAGGCCACGCAGGCGGTGGCATCATTAGCAGAAGCAGCGGTGGCAGCATCTCAGGAGATGCAACAAGGAGCCACTGTTACCATGGCACTCAACAGGTATGGGTGAGAGATGAAGGCTTGAAACATGTGTGCATGACATTTCCTTCTAGGTTTTCACTCTAATGGTGCAAAGACCACTGTGTAAAGTCCTAGTAGAGGCTTTTCCTTAGCAAATTCCTATGTCGGCCCGTGTCCAGGTGTCTGCAGGACAGTTTCCTGCAGAACGGTTTCCTGATTTCCACTGTAACCATAGAAGAACACTGACATGGAAATTTCCTGAAAGAGGAAAAGATGGGTAGTAACTGTACCCTCTAAATGATCTTATTTGTATAGCAAGGGTCCAGTTACAGAATTAAGCTTGCTAAGCAAGCAAGAGTCATGATGTGCTAATAGCACCTTTTAAGTATGTTGGTCTGGGTCTCCCTCAGTATTATTAATGGTTTCTTACCAAAAGGCTAATGCTGAATTTCCCTGTGGTGTGACAGTACGGTCTTTCTTTAGAAACCAGAATCTCTTCCAGAGGCCAGTGTTTTGGGGGTTTCTCCCAAACATGTTTCTGAAGTAGAAGGTGAATGAGCTGCAATAGTAATGTTGCCTCTTCATCTTGGAACGAGCTTTGTTAGATTTTTTAGTTGTACTCAGGTTACCAAGATCTGCAGTGTAGTTCTCTACAGGTTCATGCAGCAGGTAGCAGTGTCTTTGCTCAGCTCTGGTGAGTTGCTGAAGCTTTGCCTGCTGTTCTTAAAAACTGGAAGTGGCTATGGCACACCGCAGCTGCACCCTGAGAGAGCAGGAGGACCATAGGAAACACAGCATTGGCCCCAGCAGCATGGGAGGTTTCACACTGCTGAGGTGTAGACAAAATATTTTCTTCATTCAAATCAGGATGCTGGTCTAGAGGCTGTTGACTGAGCAGCTGTGAGTTAGGACAAGGCACAATTCCACACTGCTGATGGTCAGAGTAAAGCTCCAAGACCTTGTTATATACACAAATTACTAAAGCAGTCACCTTGATCTTGGGGGCATTCAACATCTTGCTTCCAAATTGCTGTTGCAGCTGAATCACAACCACACATAGAACTGTTTCTTCTCTTTGTGGTCCAGATTCAGGTCCATCAGATATGTTCTTTTCTGCTACCATATGAGGTTGCTTAAGTAGGTGGGACTTTGCTAATAGTTTCACTGTAAAATTGACTTTTGAAAACAAGTGATCTTTTTAGGACGCTGTAAGAAGAAAAGCTAAAGTAACTAGGTACAGAGTTGCAGGAAAAAGCCCTGCCTCCCAGAATCTGACTTGCAGGATTTGTATCCTGCACATTTCCAGGCAATAGATTTTTCTATGTTTTATTTTTTTAAAAAGTTTTTCTGGACTAGAACATCAGTGGGGTTTTGATTTTCATTTCATCCCATCACTACTACTTTCAGTTCTTAAGGTTGCAATGAGCTGTTCCTTTCCCTGTATTAGCTAAAGAAATTCAGAATCCTTAATAAAAAGAAGTGTTGTTAGAACTAAAGAGAGTTTCCTAGAAAATATGAATGGAAGAACATTCAACAAATCATTTAGTCTCTACTGTGCCTCAAGACAGGATCAGCTGTGTTTATACCCAGGAAAGCCCTGTGATAAGTCTGTTCAAACAGCTTGTAGTTCAGGAGAGATGCGAAGGCTGTGGCAGCATTGCAGTGGGAGTGAGGGACCTTGTGTTTTATTTCCCAGCTTGTTGTCACCCTCTTTGTCTACTGACCATGGTAGTGCTGGAGACCTTTCTAGGTGACTGTCCTCCAACACCTGTCCACGTGGAAGAAGTGTACTTTTTCCTTTGCCACAACATGCTCCTTGTAGCTTTCAGCTGTAGGACTGCAGTCTTCCCCCTGCCTGTAGAAAGATCTTAGCAAGGCTCTGGTCCTTGAAAGCTGGTGGCTCATCCCAGCTCTGGAAACTTTATGCCTAATTTAGCTGAAAGCTGCCATCTCTGAATCTTGTTCCAATGGCTGCTGATGGAGTGCAGAGTCTTTCATAGCCCCACGTAGAGCAGTACATCTGCCAACAGCATGACGTGATGGATGACGCAACCTCTGTCAGGTTTGAGGATGGGAAGTATTAGGCCTTCTAGTAAAAGAGGACAAAGTGGAGGTGGGTAATTAATTCATTGATTTGGACCAATTAATGTTTGTGGCGCACACTGTAACTGGAAAAAGCTTTTATGCTGCAGATCATTATTATTTTCAGGGATGCAACCGTAACAGATTATTAAAATGCTCAATTGCCCTTGAAAGTGGATTCAACTAAGTGCTGTGTGAAGTCTGGGAAACAGGGTTACACCAGTAAATCCATGCTTACCCCAGGTTTGCTGTGTTGTAGTTGGCCTTCCTGCAGTGTAACTGCCTTCACGTAGCTGCAGGTTCAGAAGAGAGATTAGCCAAAGGGAGTAAGAAAGCAGAACAAGAAAATGTTCTGGTTCACTAACAGTGTTTAAGAGCTACTCTGAGACAGAGGGGCTATTTAGAAATGAAAATACACCCTGAGTGAATACAGTTGGAAAGTGTACAGCATCTAAGGAGGAAATTAGGAAAGAGAAAGAATGAATAGGAAGTACTTGGAAAATATTTGAGTCAATTGGTCTACCAGAGAATGAGCAGGGCAGTTAAGGAAGAGCATCCTCGGGGAAGCTAAAGAAAATACCTACTTTTTTAGTTCATTAAGGTAAAAAATGGTAGGAGATTCAGCTGCAGGAAGGAGGTGGCTTTGGAATAATTTTGTGACTAGCAGTAGGTCACCAGAAGTGGCTAATAGTCATCCAACAGGTCTGGAGAAATCTGGACAGCTGCTGAAGGATGCTCACAGCACTCTGACTATACAACCAAAAGGCAAATAAAATACAATATCAAGAAATGCTAAGTGATACACATACGAAGAAATATCTCCTGTATATACCCAATAAGGAACTGTATGCTACCAGTTACCATTCAGAAAGCATTCAGGGGACTATCCTCCAGGAACAGTTTGTCACTGCTGAGCAGATACTGTCAAAACAGTAAGTTGAATATTAGGAATTATAAGGAAAGCCATAGAGAACAAGCCCAGATTAGGCCCCTGGACTAACTAATGGTGTGTCTACAGCTTGAATAGTGTGAGAAATGGTCACCCCCCTCAAACAGATGTCTTACATTAGAAAAAGTCTGGAAAAGACAAGAGTGATCAGAAGCCAGGAAGAGCCCTTGCACAGTAAATGGACTATAGCTTTTCAGCTTGGGAAAGAGTTCACTGGAAGTCTATGAAATCATGAGGAAAACGAAAAGGGAGCAGTTATTTTCTGTTTCGCACAGTATCAGACTTAAAGGCTGCTCAGCCAGACTGAGGCAATAGTTTTCAGACTACCAGAATGCAATTTTTCTTCACACAGCATCTAATTAAATGTGGAACTCATTGCTACAGGATGTTGTGGAAACAAAAAAGTATAAAAGGGTTTCAAAGGGGATTAGACAAATCAAACCTGATGGTCCAGATGCAGTCTCTGATGTAGGAAATCAATACACTGCCGACCGTCGGAAGCTGAGAGGGTGTAGGAAGGGAAGGATCATGCACACTGCTTCCTAAATATCTGATACTGGCTGTTCTCACAGTTGTTACACAAGAAGGACCTTTGGTCTGACCTCATTCGTATGAAGAAATTTAAGAATACTGTGCTAAGCTACTGATCACTCATTAAAAAGAATTATTAAACCACTTGGCTGAGGATAAATACTCCATCTTAGGTAAATACAGGGCTGCTGATGTGATCCTGGTAATGGTAAACTTCTGGGCCTGTTTCAGTACAAGGTGAACTGGCTGAATCAGTAATGAAGGGCAGAGCTCTAAAATCTGTAGAGACCAAGACCCAAAAGAATGATTTTTTTTACCAGAAACTTACTCAGATTGTCCAAAAGCTTTTAGTAAAGTCCCAAGCAATAGGATGCAAAGGTAAGAAGGCAGGATGCTCTGACTAAGAGATCTGCAAGCTGAAAAAAGCCAGTGGAAGCACCTTCTTCCCATGTATTCCTCCTCCAGTGTAGACTTTCTGCTCTGGATAACTTCATCTGGGCCCAGTAAGATTCCTCCTTTCTGCATTTGTTCTCTTGACATGTGATGCCTGGTTACAATCGATGCTACTGGAGTGGAGTGATGTGGTTTTTTGGTCTTCCTAATTCTTCTTTCTCCTTTCCTGTGCCCACAGTGAAGCAGCTGCCCACGCAGTAGCCACGCTTGCTGAAGCCACTCTTCAAGGTGGAGGACAAATTGTCCTATCTGGCGAAACTGCAGCAGCAGTAGGAGCGCTTACCGGAGTCCAAGATGCCAATGGTAAGGCTGCCAGAAAGTTTTTACTTTGTTTTTTTTCCTTTGCTCTTAGCTAGGGTTTTTTCCTCTCTTCCACTTGAAATGTCAAGTTTTCGCTAGTAGAATAGTTCTGCCTCATACATAGTCACTGACTAGGCCATGACCTAAAGGCCCAGAACAAAATGGTAGCACTAACCTCTTGTTTGCTGCCATAGTGCTGGTGGCTCTGCTCTTTTCCTTCTTCTGCCAGCTTGCTATTTAACCTCAGTTTTGGGTGGGAAGACTGCTCCTGACTCTGTATCTGTACAGTGCGTAGGACAAGGGAGGACCAGACTTGGTCAACTAGCATAACTAGTCAGTGCCATAATAAACACATCTCCAAAACGCTTCACTGTGAAGTGGCGGAGAGTATGAACATTGTTTTATTACCCACTCATTTCCTTCCTTTCTCAAGACTTTTTTTTGTATGCTTGGTGGCTGCTCTTGAGCAACTATCACTCTTCTGCTTGGATGACACAGTCAGCCTCAGGTTGTTTGCCTCCTGCTTTATTTTCCGTCTTGCCACCATAGTCAATTGCGTAGTTCTAGGGATTCTCTGTAGCATTTCTCACCCGTTATCTGGATGTCTCTTCTGCCAAGTCTGATGACTTTTGCAGATATTCAAACTAAGCTCATAGTGAATAAAACAGTAAGTTCATAGAAACCGGTTCAAGAGGTGATACTGGAACGTATGAACATGTCTAGTTGGTGCTCATCCACTGCCTCCAGTTGCACTGTACTTCTGCCTGATGCCTTTACCACGCTTTCTGAGTTCAGAGATGAAACTCGCTGGTTATTTCAATTAAATGGAAGGAGGTATGTCAAAAAAAGCTCAAAAAGGCTGCAAAATGTGACATTGTAAAGAAATGTCGCCTGGAGGATGGGGCTAACTGTCAAAGGGGGAACAAACGTGCAGTCAGGTGGCAGAGCGATGACTTCTTGCCTTGTCACTTTGCATGTAAAGCAGAAATCTGGCTAGGTGAGACATCGAGTTTGACTTCCATCAAAATCCTCATCTCATAAGGAATGCACTCCTTTTGAAATATCAATATTTAGTTTGCAGCGAAAATGGGGCAGTGGAGGGAAAAGTAGTTTTACTTGGGGTGTTCGACTTGGTGTCTCTTGCTGTGGAGTCAGCCAGCCTGAAGAGGGAGCAGAAATGAAGTGAAAACCCTATCCTTAGAGCTGGGAATGCATCTGATATTGAGAGGGAAGAGTAGGGTTGTGTTGTATTACGCTTTGCCGGCAGCCTGGCATGAGGGGGATAAGTGATGTGTGTTTATCGAAGGAAGGATCTGACCCTGGATGCTCAAAACCAGCAACTAATCAGATTTGTAAAAGCACGTTAGCATCCTCTAGCAGATCTGCACCCCTGGCTCCCTTTGGTTTGCTTCCAAAATGCTTTCATGGTCTAGATTCCTCTGGATGCTTCCCCTAAACAGCTTTCCTCCTCCACACCCTTCCTGAGTCACTCTACCTCACTCACCCAGCATTAATATCATTTTAATGCAGGCTGGGCTTTTTTTCTTTCTTTCTTTCTTTCTTTTTTTTTTTTTTTTTTTTTTTTTTAGCATCAGAGTTGGAAATCAGATGGGATTTAGAGTGCATTAAGGGGAGAGACTGCAGCATTTTCCTCTGTGCAAAACCTTGCCCGCAGCCCCTCGCCTTGTTTCCACTCTTCTTCGATTTGCTCTAATCTCCGGTGGTATTAAGGGGAAGGGCTTTGTTGGCGCGGTAGTCCTTGGAAGCGCCATGCTGTTAGTTTTATTACGTAACCAGCTAATATATCTCCCTTAGGGATGGAGGAGATGTTGGTATCCATTCCTGCTGTCTCTGTCTGGGGATGGAGAGCAGATGGATTTTCAGCATTGGCACCGTTGCCGAGGATTTGTCTGCCTTCTCTGTACCCTGAAGCCCAGGGTGTGAGTGTGAGCATCCTCCTGGACACCGGTGCTTGGTTATTTGATGCAGTGGGGACAAACAGCTCTGCATGCCCTTCTGTTGGGAGGAGGTGAAATGGGGAGTGATTTGGTGCAGTTGGTTGCAGGAAGGAGAGGGGGGAAATGAGTGCCAGAGCTGTAATGGTATTAAGCAGCAAATTCCCCCTGCTTCCTATTGCTTGCAAAGTCTTAATTTGCTGATATTTCCAATAAACACTTCTCTCTAGGAATGCTCTTACTCTTCTTTCTGTAGGTCATTTCTGAGGCATTCCAATCCCTTACCCCTGCCACTTTCCCTGGAAGGGACATAAATTTAACACCATCTTATTGGTAGGGAGAAGGAGACAGTAGTTTCACAAAATTGCTTGAGTCAGGTAAGGTGTTTCATTCCTGATTTTAGCCATTAGATGTAATTACCCTCTTTTTAAAATTGCTTGTTTGTATCTTGATATGGTATTTTTCCCATCCATTCTCTGGCATCTGAATAATAATTAAGTGATACAAGAGAACCAAGATGGCTAAAAAGAGGCAACTTCTGTATGTTTGTGGATGTCTCAGAAGCTAGGGCTGAATTTGCTCTTGCAGGGAGTAGGGAGCCCAGCAGCATGGCTGAACTGCGAAAGGGCTGTGGATAATCTTGTGATCGGTTACATTTATAGCTAAGGGAAATAAGATCTCCTACTCCCATGCAGTGTCAAACTAGCTAAGTGCATTATGGTTTTCTTGCTACTCTGGAGCATCTGCTCTGAGTCGGGATACTGGAACTGATGACCCCATGGTTTGAGCCTCAGATGTTTTGTTCTTAAGTGGCTGGCATTAAAGCAAAGTAATATTCAAAGCAAGCGAAGGGGATTGTAGCAGCACTGATTTCTGAAGTTGGTTGGAAACTGAAAATGCTCCGGTAAGGGGAAACTCTGCACTCTGGGGCTGCTTTTGGTGTGCATTATGGACAGCTCTGTGTGATGGGCCGGTGCTGGAGCCGTCCCAGCCTGCTGGGGCTGGAGGAGAGAAACTTGATCGGCATTGGGAAGGAGAGGTGACGATGCCAGCCTGCAGTCTGGGCCTCGCTTGCTGGAGCATCCTCATACTGTAGCCTTTTGTTTGACATTGATCTGATCGGGGGCTTGAAAGCTGCTTGGGCTATGGGCTTCCTGGCTTCATCTTTAAATATTGATGAAGCTTTTGCCTAAGCAGTACACGCACAGGGCTGTAGCAGTGCACAGGGCTGTAGCAGTGCGCAGTGCTGCCCGTGAAGGACAGAGCAGGCTCCCTGCCCAAGGAAGGTTGGTTTAATGGCCTCGGTGTCGTCACAAGCCCGGGGTTATTGCAGTTTTGCGCAGCATGCGGCATTTTTAAGGGCCAATTTGAAGGCGAGAGGGGTGGTATGCTCAAAGCCCCAGCTGGGGTTCAAAACAGGGCATGGAAGGAGGGACGGTGGAAAGAGCTGGTGTTGGGAAGAGGAGAAATGGCAGTGGAAGATGTGAAATTAAGCTGTGACCAGGGAAATAATTTAACAGACCTGAGCTAGGCACAGCCAGACACCCAATGGGTCCTTGCTTGTGCACCCTGATCAGCAACTGCTGCTCTTTTTCCTGGCCCCAAAGCATGTTTTACTTATGTATCTCCTCCCTGTGCTGCTGGAGATGCTCCTGGGAGCACTGATGTGCCTGGTGGTGGTGTGGCGGAATACAGTTGGGCACTAGGAGGAGCCTACGGTAAGCCTTGCCCTTCTCCATCCCCCCAGTCATCCAAAAAATCCAAACCCAATTCTCTATACAACCAAAGGGAGCCATGCTTACAGCTAGGGCTGAGCCAGGCTTATTAAGTTGTGATGGAAGCCTGGGGAGAGCATTAGGACTCTTGACGTGGGCAAAGGGGGATTAGCAAGCTCTCTGCTTTCGCAAACAGAGGAAATAAGGCGTCAGTACAGGAGCGTCTCTTGCAAGTTAGCACAGGATAAACAAGCCTATAGCGGCATTTAGGGTGACGGGGAACTTGCTGCACAGAAGAGCTGTTCCAGTTGGCGACTTCTGTATCGAAAGGGGTTTAAATGCTGAAAAGCCTTCAGCTCTGGGTGAGGCTGCCGAGCTTCCTGCACGAAATCAGTAAGGTGTCAGGTGGAAACCTGTCTCCACCTTCAGCTGCGCAGATGGGAGATGGGGAGACCTCCAGGCCTGGAGCACGGTTGCCAGTTCCGTCGGGCTCTGTGTAGGCTGTTTACAGTTGAAAGCACATCCAGGAGGGGAAGGCAGGAGTTGAGATCCTGTTCCCTGGGCTGCGCGCGTCTCCTAGAGAGTGTGAAAGCAGAGGGAGATACTTCGGGCAAACCCAGCGAAGGGAACTGCCTGTTCTTGCTTTTGGATGCCTTGGGACGGGGAGGTGCGGCACACTGATCTGCTGGTAACTGGTGGCTTTTTTGCATGAGAGAAAAAAAAAGGGAGGGAGAGAGGCTTGAAGACTGATCTGCTGCAAGTATCAGTCTTTAAAAGAAATATTTTTTTTTTCCTGTTGGATCTCCTTTTTAGGGAAGATGGACCCAAATGAGTTGCAAGCAACTTGGCAAAGTGCAGATCAGCTTGCCTGCATCCAAGCAGACAGGAAGGAAAGTGTCAAGCTTTTTGTAGGGTCTTCTGGGTGGGAAGAGATTTTTTTTAATGAAACGTTGCCCTGAAACAGATTGGATTTAATCCCAATCTGAAGGAGAAGTGAGGAAAATAATTTTTGCAGATGTGTTTCAGATGACAGGGGAAAAGAGAGTCCGGTGGCAGCCAGCAAGGAGAGCTGAAGTGGATGAGTGTGACTTCCTGGGTGCCTGTGCTGAGCATGTCCAGGAGCAATAAGAAGTTTTTCCTAGAGGACAAGTTACTGTGCATGAATGAATTATTGCCAGCAACAGGGCCGTGATGCACTCTGAGTAAAATATGTTGGCATAAGCCTCAGTTAAAACGAGCTTATTCTATGTCAAGTATGTGCAGTTCCCTACGTGTGCCCTGTAGAGAAGGGGGTACCTGACTGCAGCTCAGCCATCTCTGTGTCTGCACCCTTTCCATGTCAGCCTCTGGCAGTCCGGGGAGCCCCGGTGTGGGTGGTGAGGAATATGCAGTGCTGGGATCATGGGACACCAGCCACAGGTTTGATGCCAGCAGCCAGCGTGGTGCTGCTAGGTCTTTTCCAGCACAATGAGGGCCAAAGTATTTCCAAGACCCGAGACCGCTGCTTCGCTCGCACTGATCTTTACCAGCACAGATGATTTCTGCTCGCTTTGGCATGACTTGCCTTGCCTTGCCTTGCGGCTTTAAACCCATCATGATGGATCTCATGCTTTTTGCTGCTGTCCTACATTACTCTTGGGCACTAATCTCGGGCAGCGCTGGCGGTGCAGTCGGCTCAGGCTGTCCTGATGACGCTGGGCTGTCATGGGCGCTGTGCGGCTTTGGTTTGACATCTTGGGACTGATGACGAGGCGGCTGCCGCTGACGATTAGGATTTGTCTGCCCACCAACCGGGGCTAAAAATAGTGGCTCAGACAAGTCCCGCTCGTACTGCATTGATGGCCAGATTTTCCCTTTGGTCCAACTAACCAGGCGCTACCTATGCCAACGTGCAGTTATGTTACATGGAGCCAGCCTCGCACAACCCAGCACAGACAATTTGTCTGGGTTGTTTGAGTAAATTCTATTTACTGGAGGCTGGAGGTGGATGCCACGGCACTTGAGGGCTGCTGGCTTTAGGGCCTCCCTTGGCTTGTTGAGTGACCTTGATAAGTCCCTTGATGGAGACGCAGAATGGTTATTTCTGGGTACGGTTTGGCTTTTGGGATAGGGAGGCTCGTGGGCTCTGCCATTTCATTTCCTTGGGGGAAAATGTTTTTATATAAAGAGCACTTGTAATGTACCACAGGTCTCTTTCCTCTTTGCAAAGGCAGCAGTGTCGGAGGAGCACAAGGAGAGCCTCCTGGGTGGTTTTGTGCCCCCATTCTGTGTCCAAGTCTCACATGAAGTCTACAGGCTGCTTTTTAGTTCTGAAACATGCCTTTGAGATCACAAAGAGAGAAGGCAGTGTCCTGGGCAGACACCAGAAGTTGCTCAGTTCCTAGCTTGATCTGTTGCTGTCTCCTAAAAGATTTTCCCCAGTGTGTTTGTGATGGTGTTAGCAATACCCTGAAAGGGAAGCCAACTTCATTAGGGGTAGGGAGTCACTGCCAAGTCCTTTGCTGTTTCATCACTTCTAGCATTTCTTCGAGTCCTGTTGCTTTCAGTGAGTTGCCATCCAGTAAATGAGCTGTGCCCCGTCTGGCCTTATCTCCTGGCTTCTCAATGACCTTACAGCATCTCCAGCACCTCCCTTGCCCTCCCCGTTTCCCCTCCCCTGGTGAGTTTTGACATCCATTCCTGTTATCAGGCAGTTGAGACTTACAGGCTCTCCAGCTGTCACAGCTGATGCTGTCCCGGTTTAAGCATAGGCCATTTACCTTCCACGTGTCCTGAATTAGGGGAAATGGACAGGAGGGCTGGGTCTGTTTAAAAATTAAAGCTGATTACAAGGCATTAACATTACATTTAAAGAAATAGACAGCAGCCCTCGTCTCTCAGCATAGTTGCAATATGTTCCCTTTTGTTCTGGTCTGGAAGAGGAAGCAGGTCTGGTATCGACTCCAGGCTGGGCAGGATTTCTTCTTTATCCATAAATTTAAAAAGAGAAGCTGCCTGATGTCTGCTGCAATACTTTAAAGCAGTTCTGGTCTTACTACCTAAAGCAGTTCCCATCTTTGCGATAGTAACAGAAAGCTTAAGTTCTTTCTGCTGATCTTGAATTTCTCTTGGAAAATTCAGATCTAGTGACACTGTGTTCATCAGTCTGTCTTCTGAATTGTTGTGTTGGGAAGCTTCATATTTGAAGGATCCCAATTGTTTTACGCATGCATTCATTCTCGTGCCAAAACACAGCCATCTCGGGGGCAGCAGTCAGGAAGAAAACTTTCTTTTTCTTTTTTTTTTTTTTCCCCATAAAGGCTCAGCTTCACTGAGGCAGATGGATTTTAAGGAATGTTTGGTCTGAGATCTTCAGGGCTGAGAAGGCAAAGGGACGTGGCTGCTTCATGCATGGAAGCATAGAAACATGAGCATGTTGTGTGCCGGAGATACTGTTCCCACCATGTCCTGACCTAGCTGCAGCGTGGACTTGGGCTGGGGCTGAACGTGGGTTTAAGGAAGCAGACAGGATTTGTGTCTTCCATAGCCTTCCTTACAGAGATGTGCTTCAACAAGGGCCTTCGTGGCATGGCTTTCCTGCTTCTCTCCTCCTGCAGCAGTGACCTTATTTTCTCATTACGTAGGGTTGTTGCTTTCCCAAGTTTCCCAAGATTGAGCTTCCTTCCCATGGTGATGCTTCATCACAAAAGAGTAATAAGTTGATCTGACCAGGAACACTCTGAATGAATGTGCTGCTTGAATAGAAATTCGTTCTAGGTTGAATTTGAAGCCTATTTATTTGGTTTATTTGTATGATATTTGTCAAGGCTTCTGTGTCTTCATCTCGCAGTCCCTCAGTAATCCACGTGGCTTCAGAAAGAGCTGCTCAGTGCAGGACGCTTACTGAAAACAGGCCAAGCCTTTTGGCAGGTGAAGTGATGCATGGGGAATATATTTGTATTCACTGGATCTTGCTTTTCTCCATCTCTTAATGGGACTTTTCATTTGACTTTACTGTTGCCAATGTTCACATGAAATTCCAGGCATTTGTTTCAACTTATGGTGACAAAGTCCCCAACAACCTGGCTTTGACAGCCACATTACTGAGGTCCTGAGCTTTGCTGGTCCCCTCATGCTAACATCCCTGAATCTGGGTATCGGGGGGTGATGGGCCATACGGCTCTTGGCTCGCTGGCTGGTCGGAGATCACCCTTGCTTGTGGAGAAGGTGCGTTCTGCCTGACGTCTGTGTAAGCTAATGGGGATGGGCAGCTCGGCACAGCTCCACTCTTGCTCAGCCAAGATGAACACTGAGCAGGAGAAGGAAGGGATCTGGTCATCTTTATGGAGTACAGTCCTCATTTTAACTAATGCGTGATTGAGAAGCGTATAGGATTTTGTTTGAGAGAGGGATGGGGTTTTTTGTTGGTGATATATTGTGGGGGTTTTTATCTCCCTAATGTATATGCACCCTGACTGTAAGACTTAGATATTTGAGAAGGACTTTGGACCTACACCAGTTTGTTTGGTTACAGCAGTGGTTTTGGGGTGCCTGCAAGAGATGTGTATCCTGATCCTTTTGTCTAAAAGAGATGAGGTTGAATATGGGCAGGAAAGGAATGGCAGTCAGTATACTTTGCATGTTTCCCTAAGTATGTCTGAAAGCACAGAACTGGATAGACAAACTTCTCCTTACTTGCCACTGTTTCTGGCCCAAGAATTGGGATGGGAAGGGATGGAGGTATCTGTGTAGTCTGCCTCTTTACTGCCACCATCTGGGGATCGGTGCTTTGACCCCAAGTTGGGGTAGGGAGGTGCTCTCCTGACAACCTACACATCTTCAGCATGGTGCTGTTCTATTTATAGCTCTTGGCTTAAAGAAAAGGGCACAGATGGAGCCAGAAAACCAGCTCTGTGAAGCCTGGTCCTGCATCACTCTCCTGACCCATCGCCGATGCCAGTGAGTCATTTTTCCAGGCCTCTTCCTCCATGACTAACGTAACCCAGATCAGAGGCTTGGTTGGCAGAGCTGTACCAGCAGAGCTTCATGGGGCTCCTGCCACATTTGCAAATAGGGTGGTGGTACTCATAAAAGGACCACAGGCAACATAAGGCTGGGGAAGGCAGGTTTTTTACCATTTCTGCTGGACACAGAGAATTTCTATGCTGGCAGAGCTCAACGGTGGATCGGAGCTTTCCAACCCATAAGTGTTGAACTTGGTGGATGGTAGATTAAGCCAATATCAAAACCAGCCTCTGCTTTGCTGTCCTTTCTCAGTGTTCCCAGGATGAAGTTCATGTGTGATGGATTCTGCCTGTAATAACAGTTATTCAAACCTGTGCTGAGTGTGTGGCAGCCCCCCACCGCAGCTTTTTGAGCCCTGTGAGATGTTGGGTATTGTAGCCCATGTCTGGAAGACCTTCCAGCTTAACAGCAGGCAGGAGACAACCAAGGACAACTTCATCCTGCTGTCACAATCTCTGCTTATTCTCCTGCTCCTCCAGGCAATCCCAAATGAGAGGTCCCAGCTCACCCTCCTTGCACACTGGCATGGCGAGCTGCTTCCCAGAGTGGAGCAAGACTTGCATCTTGAGTTGTAGGGCACCATTTCTTCTGCGACTGATCCCAACTGACCCCTCGCTGCCTCGGGGTAAGGATGGGCAATGGTCCCTGCTGTGGAGCAGCTGTAGTATCTTTCAGTGCAGATTTTAGCTTGCAAGGTGGCCGGCCTCCTGCTTAGAGAAATGGAGTCCCCATGTCCCCATCTGTGTAGTGATGGGCGAGTGCTGCGACCACAGACAAAGCTGGGGATGTTGCTGCTGTTTTTCTACCTGTGCCATGCTGCTTTTACCCCTTACACCATTCAAGGGCTTGGGGAATTGAAAGAGCAGCCTGTGATTACACTGAATCAGGGCAGATGGAGAGGGGCTTTCTAATCCCCCTGCACCCCTGTGTCACAGCAGAACTGGGCTGCAATCTGCTGTTTCATGACAGCAGGACACAGTCCTTGCCTTCCCTAACAGGTACTCTTGTGACTATGAGCTGGGCTGGATCAGGCCACCCTCTCCCACTGTACACTGGAGAGCTGTGGAAAATGTTGCCAGGCTTTGAATGGATGGAGGCTCGTCTGACCTGAGGGCAGTTTGTGAGCTCCAGGCTCTTAATGGCTGTCAGTGGGCGTAGGGTGCAATCTGATCCAAATGGGAAGCTGGCTGAAATCCCAGCAAGCTGTTGTTACCGTGTGAGGCATCTTATGAAATGAGATGGATTTTGTGAACTCTGCCCCCCGCCTGGCACCCCACTAGAAGGAGAAATACCCTGTAAGCTAACCTACAAGCTGGGGCTTCCCCAAGTACAGCTCTTCAGCGTATTGAGGCAGGGTTTGCATGTCTCTCCGTTTACGAAGCTCTTGTGTATTAGACCAAAGTTTCCTCCCTGCGGAGCTACTTGCACTTTCTGTTCTCAGCACAGCCTCCCCCACTCCGTGCTCCTCTTCGGACTGTGCGTTCCCACTTCCCGGGCGCGCGATGCGGGACTAGACATCTCCAAACTGCTCAAGGGGCTGTTTGTTTTCTTTGCTTTATAAAGGGCTCTGCCCCTTTTTGAAAACAGCCTTGGCTGCTTTCTTAGCAGGGTCTGACCTCTTGAGTTCCTCTATTGCTTTTTTCTGAGCATGTCTAGAGGATCATTCTGTGACTGTATTTATCCCCTTCATTGGATCTCCATAGCAAGGACTGATTTTAACGCCTAAAAGCACAACCCCATCTGTCTTGTGCCTCTGGGGCATAGTAAAGAGCCCTGTCCTGCAACCACTGAGCCCGTGAGCGATCTCACTTGCAGAAATGTTTTCATTGTCCACCAGACATGCCTATGGCAGAATGATGAAGATTGCAGGTTTTGATTCGTTTTCCTGAGTGGCCACACTGGACCTTCAGGCTTCTGTTTTTCCAAGTGAAACTTGTTCCTCTTCTTTGGCCCTGATGTTCAACGGTTAGGATTTGGGTTTGGAGAAGACAACACTTCTTGCTATAGGATTGATTAATCTATGCTTTGAGGTGTCAGCAGGTTGCACGAGAGCTTGGGGAGACGCAGCTCTACCTTGGCATCCCTTAGCTGGTTATGCTTGGGTGGCCTTGTCCAAAAGGTTGGTGGGATGCCCTCGCCTGTGGGCACACAAGGAAGAGAAGGTAAATTTGTCACTGTAAAGACTGTTCCAGCCTTCCAGCACCTTGATTGCAGCCTGGTAAATGGACAGCGTGAGACTAACCCCTGGGGATCTCCCTCCTCTCCCCTTTCTCTGGGTGAGTCCTAACAATAGCTGGTCAGAGGGCTTGAAGGTAAAACCGTTTTTCATTGCCCTCTGACCAGTCGGGAATGCTTTTCTTGCTGCCTGGCGTCCCTCTGGGAAGTAAATCACAGTCACAGTAGAGGGCAGTGTGTTTGTCCCTGGAGGCCCCTGTCTCCCAGTGACCTTCTCAGCTCATGAAGACAGCTTGGCTTTGCTGTAAAGCAGCTCATGTGACAGCGGTAATCCGCAGCTAGTAAACAGCTGTGCAGGAAGATTGCAGGGGAATCGCCCTATTTTCCCCATACTGCAGACCCTGGTAGGCCAGCACATGAGAGCGGGACGATGGCTTCTGCTTGCTGTGGGAGGCTGCTATCTCTTTGGCTGCATGAGTCCATCAGTGGGTTGGTATGTTTGAAGCCACACCAGCCACCGCTGCAAAGCACGCTTGCCAGGTCAGGAGCACACATGTGCTTCTGTGAGTCAACATGAGGCTGCAAAAAAAAGCAAAGTCTCCTGAAGTGGTTTCCTCTGAATCTTTTCCAAAGCCAGAGGTGGCATTTCTAAGCCTGATTTTGACTTGTTCCTCCCACTCCCCATATCCTTTGGCTTCATTTATTCCCTGATATGTACAAATTCCTCCCTGAGTAACGCTTTCTGATGGCTTGCGCGGACCCCCTTCTGCTCCAGGGACACTCGGTCACTGGCGCACTTTTTGCCATCTCCCCACAGAAAGTTAAAGCGTGCCCTGGAGAAGACGCAGACTCTGAGAAGGGAAAGACTGGGGGAGCACTAGCTTGGAATTGGTTTAAAATTAATCATGATATTATTTGTTATTCCCATACCCAGCTTACAGATCGTAGCAAATTTTCGCTCCCTGTGGGTTTGCCTCCTTGTTGCCACAGATCCTTGAACTTCCTCATCTCCATTTTTCCCCTATGATGTTAATTTTCAAAACCTCAAGCGTGTCCGAAGGAAAGTTCAGTGAACAGGGACTGGTGCTGACAAGCCGAAGGAGCCAATGACAGCTAAAGCAGGCACTCTCAGACCGAGATCCAGGCTTGTGGAGCCAGAGGTTCCTCCACTGTGCAGGCAGTGGCAGCCATAAGCTGCCAGCAATTTGCCTCTGTTCCCTCCAGGAAGGAGGTGCCTTTGATCAGGTAAGCAGCAGTTGCTTTGTACCCGTGTAATCCCTTGGTTTCTCTACCATCTCTGCCAGAAACCACCAGCAGTGTGTTTGTGGCTTCAGTAAGTTGTCCACCAGTGGCTTGAGACAAACCCTCATTTCATGTAAGCTACAGAACAGCCTTCAGAAGTGGCCATCTGTTACCACTGGCCTATGACAGATTTGAACACAAGACCTCACAGTGAAAGGCTCTCTGCTATTCCCCTGAGCCGGCTGATCTCTTCCCTTCCACCCCTTTCCATCAAAAAAAAAAAAAAAGCTTTGTACTCCCAAGCATTAGGGGACTCTAATTGGTGTGTGCACGACAGGACCACTGCATTTAAATGGTGAACATACAGCTAATGGAAGCTGAGTTTTATTGCTGGCATAAATATAGTATGTTCAATTCCTTTGAAGTCACAGGGATCAGCAGACAGGGGTGTTTATGTTCAATTATACGCTATCAATGAATTTGGCCCATGGTTGTTTCCTGTTGCTCTAACCTGCAGATGCATTATGATGTCCTCGGCCAAATCTTCTCAGAGGTTCCTGGTACGTTTTCTTTGCAAAAAAGGGTCCAAGTCGCAGTTCCAAATACGAGTTAAGTGTCACAAGGTTTGAAGTCCCGCAGCAAATTAACAAGACTTGAATTTGGCCGGGTTTTAGACTTTCTGCTTATTTGCTGCCATCAGAGTTGTGCCTTCTTGCTTCTGGTCCAGGCGGACCTGCGGTCTGAGCCAGAGCGGTCGTTCCCGCAGCCAGTGAGCGGGACTCCGGTCTGAATCATCCACAACAGATGCAAAGCAGAAGGGATTCTCCAGCCACCGCAGCTCCTTTCGCTCTCAGGAAGCGTTTTCCAACCTGTTCTGTCCTGCCCCGGGAAGCGACAGAACAGGCTGTTATACAAGCGGCTGCTTGATTCTTTTTGCAGTTTTTGTCCGTGCGGGTCCGTGTGCCATGAGTCTCCCCTTTGCGGGCCCCTGTGCACCCCAGATGAGACCCACAGGGGAAAAACACCGGGAAGACCCCTGCTTACTGCAAAGCAAATGGTGATTTCTCTCCCTGCACCCATCATTGCCTTGTCTTGCTGTGCAAAGAGGCTTCCGACCACCTAGCCTGTGTGGCTCGGGCTCTGCCTGGATGCACAAATGTTCTGTGCCTTCAGTCACCAGGCCAGGGCCCAAGCCTTTTTTTTTTTTTTTTTTTTTTTTTAATCAACAGCTGTGCAGAGTTTAAAAGGGAGGAATCTGCCAGAGGCAGTAGCATACCAAGAATAAGTACTCTCCGGAGAGAGAGGTAGGAACCCATCCCACCTGCTGCGCAGCCCAGGCAGTGGAAGACGGTGGTGTACGAAAAAAAGGAGGAATGTAGACTGTAAAAACTTGCTCTTTGCATGATAAGTTCCATGTCTGAGTCATGTATTTGCTGTGATTTATTGCTTACCTTGCTAAGGATGGGCCAGGTCCTACATTGGGGGAGGGCGGGGGGATCTGTGCCAAATGGGTCCCTTGTCCTATAAAGAAGACAGGCTGCAGACACCAAAGCACTGTGACACTTCACACCGTTGCAACGAGGATGTTTGCTGGTTTGTAGCAGGGATGCTTTTATAGCTAGGTTTGAAGGGTATGCTTTGAAGAAGAGAAGAAAAGGACCCTTAAGGTGTGTGTCTAGCCCTTTTTTCCCCCAAGGAAAAAGGAAGAGTGCTTACCTCCTTGTAGCTAGTGCGGACACTAGCGTAAGGTAGGGCTTCAGCAGAGACACCAGAGTTGCAGCTTTCCATATCTGCAAGGTAAAGCTTTGAACGCCTTCCCAAGGCATTGTCCTCCTCCAAAAGTTGTGTACCTTGCTTGGCTGTGAGTTGATGTCACCTCTCTTGGGTTAAGAGCACGATTTCTCCCAGCAAAGAGGCGCAGGGGCAGGAGTGGGGCACTGGGGGAGAGACCCCATCACTTTGGACCGGATCGTTGGCCATGAATGTGCACTCTGTTGTAGCAAAGAGGCTCCCACTGAACAAGTTAGAGAAATGCTGGGAAAATGTTTTTTAGATGAAGCCAGAGACTATCTGGTTACGTATTACCTTACTGCCAGAACAATAGCTGCTTTATATCTCCATGTACTAAATGCTCTGTAGTATATGCTAATGTCCGTGTTCACATGTGATCTATCGCGCAGCGTACGAACTTGTGAAACTCATTGAGATCCGAGTCTGTCGTAGCCTTAAAAACACATTGAGCTCCTTTCAGAGACCAATGAGGCCGAGCGCCTGGATTTCATGAACTTTCTAGCCTCGTGCTCTTGGGATACGTAGAAATGCCACTTTGGCAGCCATTTCTGCTTCTCATTCATTTCTCATCCCTCTACTCAGGGAACAGTGGAGAGATTTACTGGAGGTGGCCTTAGCTTCTCCAAGATGGATTTTACTACTCTCACTTCTGTGCAGCCGTTTCTCATTGGGCCTCTCTGGTCCAATTAAGCCATTCATCTAAATATTTGTAAAATAGAGTACAAATGTCTGGAATTATCTGATATGTGCCTCCCACTTACTCTACCTCCCACTTATGCACATAATGTTCTGTGTAGAGGTAGAAATATTTAGGATACTGTGCCTAATATTGGGGTGTTACTCATATGTGGACATTGAATTTTCTCCTCATATGTGGGCATTGAATTTTTTAATTCACCTAGTAAGCAAAAAGATGTATTTCCTGTGAATATATTAATTACCCCACTTAATCCTCCCCCACCACCCCACCCCCAACTGTAGTATTTGGCCTTTGTTCAGCCTTTTACACTTGCATTTTATTGTCAGGCTTCCTAGCAGCAGACTATTCAGGTTACAAGTGGAGCCTAGCAGAGAGTTCATCAGGTGAGTGGATTTTTGTGGTGGTAGTTTGGAATAATGGGATTGGGCTGTTGTCAGTATTGCCACTTGTTCCTTTAGGTTCCTGCCTATGTGGTGTTTCTTGGGGTTAAAGGGGCTATATCTATCTGTCTTTTTTCTTCTTTTTTTCCTCCTCCTTTCACACTTTCAAGGGGAAGATATCAGACGTCAGATATATATTTACATCCAGGCATCTTGTAATGGCTGTCTCACCCTCTGCTCTGTGCCTGGACACTCTTTGGGCTGCAGGGTAGAGATGCACATGCCTCTGGGGTGTGCTAATATCTTGCAGCCCAATCCTGTTAGCCTTATGCAAGCCGAGCTCTCTCTCATAATTGTTACCTAAGTAAAGAATTAGTGAGGAGCAGGACAGAGCTGGGCTCAGAGCCTGTATTTTAGTAACACTCAAGCAGCGGTACTGTGGTGATGAATGGGGTTGTGGGGATGTTGTGATTTTTGGATTTGTAAAATTTGGCTTTTGAAAGGTCATGGGCACGATGCAGAGTCAAAGCCACAATGCAAAGGAGAGGAAACCCAATAAATACACTTTCAGCACCCATCAGCTTTAAGAAATGAGAGGCCGAACATTGTAGCAGAAACCTAAGTAAAGAAGTAGGCTGTCCCCTGTGTCACACAGCACAGGAGGGTAGATACAAGAGCTTGTGTGTGTGTATGTGACCGCTGACACTTCTGCTGGCTAAAGTCCACCAGCTTCTTCTGGACCGTGGACACATCTGTCTTTTGATATGCAACTGTATTCCCCCTGCACACTATTTATGATTTGCAAGAGTGCCCAGAGTGTTGTTCCTGCAGAAACTCTGCCAAATAATTATCTGCTTCATGAGAATATGTGACATTTCAATGCTTTAAAAAAAAAATTCAATTCAAATGACTTTATTCTAAAATGGACTTTTGTCATTCAAGTAATGTAACATTTTATCAATTTTAGATGGTACCCTGCCTTCATTCTCACAACAGCCTTTAATAAAACCATATAGAAAATACAGGACCCTACAGGCTGTTTTTAAAGGTAGGATAAGAATCAGTCTCAACAGGTAATTCTTCCTCTGGAGAGCCCCTGTGGATGTTAATAGCATAGCAGGCAAGTCAGTAAAGTATTTATGGCAAAATATAACAGGGATCCTATTAGGTGATTGTCCAGAAACTTTAAGGTGCTATATTGCCCGCCTGCCATCATTGGTTTAATATCTGATTCCTCATAAGAGGAGCAGACTCTAATTTATACTTAGGTGTTTCCTGTCTTTACTTTCTGAGAAGCCTGGCACTGGTAACACCTATCATCTACTCCATCTTTTTTATTAACAGAAAACAAATTGTAAGAAAAGCGAATCCCAACTGGAGCAGACATTAGGAGTTGCTGTACTTTCTCTATTTTTAACTATGTTTCCTGTATACTTGATTGACCATGATAGACTGCTAATCTTATCAGGTGTGCCCTTCACTCCACAGCAAAGCCAGCCGATCAAGGAAGCTTAGAAGGGTTATTCACTAAGCTTTCATCTGTGGAGTCCGGTAAAAAAGCTTTCTTTTCACAGGTAGACACATACACTCCTCACGTGTTTGTCACCTCTCCTACACACCAGATTGGCTTGGGTTTAGAGTGACTTACCCTGGGGACCCAGCACTGGTGTGTGAGGTCTGGGTAGGAACTGAGCTTGAACAGATACAGCTTTATTCGGCCTCAGATGATGTCCCGGTCCTGCTATTAGGCTCTAAGTTCACCCTCAACACCCCATGAAGGGGAGAAGGAAGGACAGGTAACCTTATGTAAGACACAGGGGCTGAAGGCGTGCAGCTGATCCACCGTCAGGATAACAGACTGCTGCTTTGCCTTCTTTCCCCAGCACCCTTTTCATGGGAGTTTTCAGCTCCATCAAAATGGGGATGAAACGGAAGACCTGGGATTTCAGATTAATCATTTCCAATAATTGCCAGTTTTTCCTTATGTTACTGTCCTCAGTGCAGATGATTGCAGGTGGAAGACTTCTGGTATGTCAGGAAAGGGCTGCAAAGACAGAGGTGCATGGCAGTTGGGAAGTGTCATCGGTGAAGGAGACGTTTGTCACCACTGCTTGAAGACTGTGGGTCTTTGCTGTGCCAGGGAAGAGTCTGGGTATCAGGTTGGCTCACTAGGGTCTTCCTCTTTCCGTGGAAATGCTGGGGCTTCAGAGGAGATAATTCCATGAGCATAGCTGAGCCTCTGTCTCTATGTCACCTGGTAGGCTGGGCCGTCCCAGCAACACGGTCTCCTGTAAATCAGGAATCCCAGCCCCAGTGTTTTTGTCTCAAAGTACTGCAACTTAAAAAGAACTCTAAAAAAAACCCCAAACCAAAACAAACCTCCAAAACTCAAAACCCCCAAAAGCTCTGGAATCATCTTCAGGGATCTTGTTAGTCATTTGACAAGGAAGAGTAGTGTCCTCTAGGTCATCTCTCTGGGATGAAGACTGAGTTTGTGTATTCTCTTGGATTGTATATCAAACAAAGTGGGAGGTGCAGACACACCTGCCCCACCATGGTCTGCTGAAAGGAGCCACAAGTAACTGAGTGGTCCCTTTCTGAGGATGGATTGCCTTCATCTGCCATAGAGGCAAGGTAAAAGAGCAAGAAATAAGGGAGATTAAGCCAAAGGCGTTGCAGATCTTGGCTAAGCTGTGACCGTTCCCTCCTGGTGGAGAGGAAGAAAATAGAAATGTATCAAAGATACTAGTGCAACGAGCTGTCCTCTCACAGCTAGAGAAGGAAGGTTGGTCTCCGACTGAGACTTGGGAATAAATAAAAACCAAACATCCAAACTTGGGTTTTAAAACAACACCTTGATGCAAAATACCAAGCATCTAGCAGTCTTTGTTGAAGCTAAATGAGTGGGAGGAAGAATGAGCCGTATAAGCATGGTGTTGCATCCTGGGCCGTGCCTGTCTGATGGTGTAGGGCTGGAGGTCCCAGATCTACCAGGCTTTATGGGTCACAAAGACAGCAGCTCCCATTGCTCTGAACGAGTGGAGAAGGAAAGCTCATTGAAACAGAACAAGAGGAGCCAAGGCTAAGGAAAGAAGTCACTGACAATATTAAGCAGGTAGGTGATGCCCAGGGACAGTTTGAGAGACTGAGATGTGATCATGAAGATGGGGTGGATGCAGAGAAGGAAATAGTGGCTCCAGGGCTGTCCTTCCTACATCCCATGCAGTTGTTGATGGAAACATTGCATCTTGTTTTGTCTCCTGTGCTTATCTTCTCTTTAAGCAAAAGTCAAGGCTATTGCTAGATTGCCACACTCGGGTTAGTGCTCCGTCTGCGAGCTGCTGTGACTCAACTTTGCTATCAAAACTTCAGGTGCCTTGTTACATTTCTCTTTGTTGTGGTTTTGACCGGAGCGGCTCTTGAAAAGACAGATGATGGATGATCTTGAGGTATGCTTGCGGTCAACAAGCAGAATAAAGACTGCAGCTTTTTTCAAATTATCATTTGGTAGAACAATTTTTGTGTTTTGAAATGAATGGCACAGAGGATGTATAGGGAAGAGCTGTGACTCTTTTGTGCCTAGAAAGTTCTCAGAGCTTAAATCACTGCCTGGGCTTTTTGTGATTTGTCAGTAAGCCATTTCTGATGGTGAAAATCCTTCCAATTATCATCTTGTCCTAAGAGACATCTAATTTGAATTAGTCATTGATGCTTTAGCAGTGGCGGGGCGGGGGGGGGGGGGGGGGGGGGAGGGGGGGGGAGCAGAGAGAGAGAGGGGGGCATGCTTTCAGAAGACAGTTCGTCTTATCTTAAAGTAGGTGCCTGTGTTAAGAGATGTCTTCTGCTTCCTTTGTCACCATTGAGTGTGATAGGATTCCTGAAATGCTTGATTTCTGCAGTTGACTTTGGGTGAAATCCCATCCATGGTGTCATGTCAACACCTCATATCTTAAGGGACACGTTTAGTTTGCGGATGTTTCTGCTCCACGGTCAGAGGATTTTTCAGGGTAGTGTGACTTCGAGAGCACTCATTTTAGCTGGTGTGATCTGAACTTGTTACAGAGATGTTTTGTTTTTCTGAAAATACATGCTCATGCCCATTGCCTGTCCTTCCCCCCTCTTGAAGGCCTCTCGAGTCAGTCCCCCGAAAGGGAGGTGGTCAAGATGATAATTTCTGGAAATCTTGGCAAGCCAGGTTCCCATGCAAAGCAATGTGGATTTAATAAAAATCTGTTGTGGGAGCTTTTAATGTTCATGCTGAACAGTGCTCTTTTGTGTTAGCAGTAACACACCGGGTAGTCTCCAGCACTGCAGTTATCTGTCTTGGTGAGGATAGGAATGCTCTTTACTCCAGGATTCAGTTGAAGGACACAGTTGCTCTGCAGTTATTTAAGTACTGGTGGTTGTGCTACCTTTATTGTAGGCAACGACGTAGGCCAGAACACGTATGAGACTGCAGACAGCTGGACAGAGCTACTCAATATCCTGTTTGCATGACTGTCCTTTTTAAAACTGGTAGCGGTGAAGTGTAGCAGAGTCCTTTCTGTTTTGCCACGTTGCTAAAAGAAATTACACATGGCTGGGAGAATGAGGTATATCCTGTGATTGACTACGAACCAAGTTTCCTGTCAAGAAATACATCTAGAGCCAACGGATTTGTCCAGTATGTGCTAGGGCTGTCTCAGATTTGCTTGTTGGTGACTCTACCATCAGTGGACCAAAGATTTTTTTCCAGAAAATGGAGCCTGTAAAATCTTGTTCACATACCAGGCTGCAAGAAATTCAAGTGATCGCTTACACCAGCCCCTTGCCTGAGCCAGCGTTATCTTAGCTGGCTCCAAAAGACCTCCAGTGATGGAGACTTTGCTCCAGAGCTTCACTAACCTTATGTTTAGCTGTCTGTTCCCCCCCACCCGCTTAATATCTAGGCCAGCTTTCCATGCTGCACTTCAAGCTCATATCTTACTCTGTCCCACTGTGGAAAAGACGATGAGGTTATTCACTGCTTATCTGCATCAGTCTTGATGTATTTACAGGCAATCCTAGGTATACAGTCCAAAACATGCCCAGTGCCCTTTCACTGTGCTGCCTGCTGAGGGCAAACGTTTTGTTGTACAGAGGTCCTCTAGCGATGCATTTCCCTGCTTGATTTTTGTGCATTAAAATCTGCACACTGGTCATTTTGAATTGTCTACGAGAATTCTTCCATCATGTCTTCAAAAGCTGCCTTTGGCTCTGAACGAAATGTAGCAATGAGATGGTATCTGCTGACCTGTGTGCGGGGGCCCTGTAGTGCATTCCTGAGCACAGGAATTTTGGTTGGACTGCTCAGCCCCATGCCTCTGGAGGAGGGGAAAAAGAAATTGCAGGAATATCTGCGGTGAAATACTGTGGCAGGATCATGCTAAGCAAAGTTTCTACTAGTTTCCCCTCAGTGCTAGCTGCAAAGACTGAAGCAAGCAAAGTCCTCTGAATGAGTTGGAGGTCAATGGCCAAGAAAGTCCAATGGAAAAATTCGTTCTTTTTAGCCTTCTCCATTGTTGGTGTGAGCACTGTAAGGCGTTCAGAGTTCTAGCAGGGGTCTGAGAGACTTAAGGCCTCTTACAGTGGTCTTCTGACTCTGCAGTGCTTGCAGATGTTCAAAGCAAACGACAAACTGGACAGCTTTCAGCACTTAACCCCTTCAGTGTCCAAGAGAACAGAACAAGTTGTTTCAACTTTGGCATCCACTGCATCGGATGTGCTTTCTCTCCATAGTGCTGAGTGTGCTTCTAGTGCCAGTGGATCCCCAAGAGCAGGACCGGCTGCGGCTGACCGTGGCTCATGGCTTCTGATGATTTGAAGCGAGTTTTAGGCTCCTTTTGGAAGGGGACACGCAGCTCTCAGCTGAGGTCCTGTTTTTTTAATAAGACTATGTTGCCTAGCTAAAAACCAGATGATGCTCTATCAAGGGCTCCAAGGTGATCGCTGAAGTCATTGTGCATTTTTTGGTTTGCCCCATAAAAGAAATCCCAAGAACAATACTTCCGTGCTACTTCATGGCTCCAGACCTGTGCCCCTTACTCCTCCATGCTCAGCACTCAGAGCAGTGTTTCTTGTGGCTTCACAGCTTTTACAACCATAAACTCACCTCTGTTAACAGTACCCCTCTCAGATTCCTCCTTCACCTTTCAACACACCTGAGCGTGTGTTGAAAAGGTTTGTACCATCTCCCCTTACCCCTCTTGTTGGGGTTAGGCTGGCTAAGTATCACAGAGCAGGGCTGAGCATTGCTTGAGACTTCTGGTTCCCTGATGCAGGAACCAAATGGTAATGCTTCTCCATTTGCCTTCTGCTTGCTCACAACCCTCCCGTTCTGTGCTCACAGGAGTTTGCTTTGGCAGGAGAGCAGCTCTCTGTTGTAGTTGACGCTACCAAAGAGGATTTTGCACTTTATGAAAGAAGAGGAGGCTGTTTCCTTTCTTGAGTTGATGGTCAACATGATGACAGTGGTTGCTGTTGTCTGGTCAAGAATGGGGCTGGTTCCTGTCTCCTGACCCTTCAGGACTTTGCTCCTGTGTTCCTGCTTGAGCTCCATGCAGAAAACGTTACGTGTGATGTCCTGCCGTTCAGCCTTTCCATGGTGGAGAGGGCCATGCCAGCACATTCACCGGAGGAGCCCATCTCAGCTGGGAAGAGGACATCTCCCACTCAATGAGTGACTGGTAGCTGAGAGAGGTCCCTCGAGATTACACACTGTTCAGTTTCTCCCAGCCATTCTGCATGTCTGAGCATTTAACATGAGGATTAAGCTTTCAGAAGTGTTACATTGAATGTCCACATTGTCCATACAGGTTGTTGTGGCAACTCCTGTCTTGGTATCAGTGAAGACCTTTCTAGTCCAGGGTGCGTTTCAAGGCTTGCAGAACCTCACTGTCCAGCTGAAAACTCACGCTACTGCCGTAACGGGAGCATACCAAACACTCACAGGACATACGGCAGCAAGGCTCTTCACACCATCTGCTGCCAAATCACAACTTGATGCTTACAGTCCCGCTTCAGACAGACCTTTGTGCAAGGTTGCCTTGGGCTGTTACGGTTTCCTCACTGATGGGCTGTATCAACAGGCAGGGTAGTGTAGACCTCACCTCATCTATGGTCAGGAAATAACTAGTTCGTGGAATTGGGGCACTGAAGAGTGGATCTGCTTGGCTAGTTAGCTATCTGTGTACTTCAAGCACATTAGCAGATGGCCTGAGCCACTGTAAACTACCAGACACAGAACAGGAGATAAGGATGCACCTTGCGGAATGGACTCAGCCTAAGGTACTGGGGAAAAAACCAGCATGTCGTGTGTCCCTGAGTAGGACAGTATTCCAGATCCTGAAGGACTGGGAATGTGCCCAACAGTGGAGACTGGTAGTATCTCTTCCTCGTGCTCTGCTTGCTTTGATCTCAGGCTGCAGAGGTGTTAAAGCAAGGCAGAGACTGGCACTGATGACCCTGGTCCCCTGAGCATCGACTGTCCTGGATGTCCAGGGCACTGCTGAGCCTCGACACCAATTCCCAGGGCACTGAATCATCCCACCCACCCGACCTTCTCCCCCAGAGCCCTTTGTGGTGGTTTAATGCAGTCATCTGCAATTTAGGATCAAAACAGTTGTTCTTATGCTGCTGCTGATCTGCCCTCTGGGCCAGGTAAGATGTCTCTATCAGCCATCCCATGACTTTTTGCCTCTGAATCCTGTGGCTCTGGTTGCAGGTAGAGCCTAAATCTTACCCTTCTTCTTCTGTAAGCTGTAACCTCTTCTCTGCTGAAACAGCAGGAGTTTCATTATCTCCTACAGCCTGTCACAGTCCCCCAGCAGCCACTAATGTCATCTGACCAGGCATTAGAGTACAGCTGCAGCCGTCTTGGAGTCGATTGACTCTAATCCTTTGATTCATGGTGGCCATCTCAACCCCTAAGGCCTGCCACAGCTCTCCTTCTCCCTTGGCCACCCTCATGTCCTGACCCCTTTCCCTCCATGGCTGTCAGGTGATGCTGGCCATGCCATAGCCTCCTTCCTAGCAAAGCCAGCTGATCCTCCACCAAAAAAAGTCTTTCCCTGGCATGCTGCAGGTAAGTGAGAGGCAGGACCTCGGTGCCTGCTCTCTCCCAGCGTAGATGTCCTTGCAGGACACAGCAAGCTCCACCAAAGCTGGAGCAAGCAAGCTGGCTGGAGCTGGCTCTTCGTCCCTGCCGAGGATGGGAGGTGCTGGCAGGTAGATGAGGTTGGTGACCAGGAACGGGTGATTCACAGAGGGACAGAAGTGCCTGGGCTTTGTGTCTTGCCCACCATTCCTTCCAGAGCAGCTTTTTGGGTGGCTTCACAAAGGGGAAGCAAACGCACAGCCCAGCTGCATCTTCCAGCTTGCCGGGAGCCCACAGCCGTGGTCTGCGCCATTCGGTGCGTGATTCATCACCTCTGCTCTTGTCCCTCCCCAGGCAGGAGCTAGTCTGAGCTGCGTGCGGTATCCGACGGGATCCCTCCTCCCTGACTCAGCTGGGGCTCTCCCTGCGTGCCCCGTTCCTTGCAGAGCATCCTGGCACGGCTCCACTTTCTTTGCAGATAGGTATTTTTCAAAGACTCGAGAAGTTGTTGTTTTTTTTTTTTTTTTGTCTAATGGATTTCCTGTTTTTAATACAATTGAAAGGGTCTGAAATCCATGCTTTAGATTAACATATGCCAGCTAGATTAGGGCTAATCAGGGTGCAGGTCTGAGCAGATGCAGCGGAGGGCCAATCCTAGACCTGATTACAGTATCTCAGTAGTTTAATCGTCTCTCTCCCAAGGGCGATCATCTCTGCTTTAATGCACAGCAGACTTTCCAGCCCTCTCCTCCTTTGGTTTGTTACCACCCCTGGCAGGAAGGCCGCTACGTCAGATGCTGAGGCGATTTAGTTTAATCCCATGCAGAAAGGGATCTGTGCGTCGCCATCTCTCACAGAGACTTCCCTGCTCTTCCGTGCGCTCCAAGATGTGGCCAGCCTTGGCCAAATCTTAGGTGACGTGAACTCATCCTTTCCAAAGATGACCTCGGTTGGGTCTTCACGTCTCACCATCTTTTGATAGCACCCGTCTTTGGCAGCAGCCCTACCCTGGCCAACATGCATGTTTGCACAGCATGGAGGGATCAGGCTTTTAATGTTGCATGCTCTGTGGTCCATGAGGGTAGTGGTGACTGGTCTTTGGGTTGGCCATGGGTAGTAGGCTGTCATTTGAGAGCTCCAGCAGTCTACTTTGGGTTAGCAACCCTGGTAACCTAGAGGGCTTAGCTGGGTTTTTGGTCTGGAGCAGGGATTTTAGGTGCATCCCAGGCCAGATCTCCAGCTCTGTGCCAGCACCTTCTTAGACTGGGATGCGCTACGTTTCCTTAAAGGGTCTGATAGGAGATTTTCTTCAAGAGGGCTGAGCATGAGCTCTTATTTCAGTGTTTTGTTGCCTAAAACTCTCATCTGTGAGAAAGCACCCTGGGAGCTTTGTACCTTCTCCTGACTCCACACTGTTCATAGCAGTCTGTGTTGAACCATCGCACCAGGAAAGCAATTCCTTCGTTGGGCTGTGAACTGGACAAACATGGATGTAACCCTTCTGGCATGGGTCAGCCTTTTGGCTGGGGGATCACGGAACTTTCCTACCCGCAGAGCGCTTTGAGATCCCAAGAGGAGGGATGTTAAAGGACTGCAAAGCACACTGTGCTCTGCTGGGGTCACCCACCTGGTCAGCACGATTAACTCCTAAGCTTTCCTGTCTGTACAGTAAGTTATCTGAGGACACCAAGCTGCGCTCTGCCGCCTCATGTTATTAAACAAGTGCCCTTGGCGGGACAGAAGTCTGCTCTCTGCCACAGAAACCTGAATCAAAAGAGATTGTACTGCTTTTTTGGGAAGGCCTGGGTCAGGAACCTGCTGTCTCAAACCATTTAAATGCTGTTTCAGGGGCTGGCCATCCTGTGCTGCTGGCTGGAAGGATTTGTTGACCTCTGAAGGCTTTTTCCCCAACAGAGGTGCAGGTAGTTTCAGAAATGTCATGTACAAGGTAGCGTTTACAGGCTCACTTGTCTAAATCGTGCTTTGCCAAGCCAAAGGCAGTGGTGGGTACAGGCAGAGATAGTATCAGAGTAGGAAGATGAAGTTTATCTTGCCAGCCTGCGGGATTTGCCGTTCCCCTTGCCCTGCCCAGCTGTATCAAGCAGTACCAGTGCTCCTTGCTGTTTTTTCCACCTCTTCTCATCATTCACATCACAATATCCTCACGGGCCTCGTTGTTTTGTTGTCACCTTGGCTGGTGTTACCTAGCTAACCAGGACTCACCATTTGCCACAGAGGTGCTTTCCTCCGTGGCCAAAAACGTGCCTGAATCTTTGCCAGCTCCACCTTCAGCTCGGAGGCATCTGATCCCTTTCTCTAGCAGAGGCACCCTTGGGAAGATGATATTTCCTACTTTGCTGGACCCATCCATGATTGAGGAAGGGCTGAGAAACTTAGTTTGCTTTCCTTTATCTTCGTTATATGTCATATATATACATGCGTGAGTGCCTATAGCCAGTGCCTGGAGCCAGTATGGCTTGGCCAGGGCTCGCTAGTCCCACGCTGCCCTTTACCCATCTCCCTGCGAAGGCAGAAGGACCCAACTGGGATGGAGAGTGAGCTGGAGGAAGTCAGTCGTGTTTGAGAGAGGCCGGTGGCTGTACCGGGGGTCATGGACAGGACAGGTGGTCTGCACCACCACAGGATCCTTCTCACGTGCCACAAAAGTGGGAAGGTGTTTGAGTTACAGAGGGTGGATGAGTCACAATGGGGAGAAGCCAAATTTATCCCTTCCTCAGCCCCAAGGTTCCCAATTCTGGGCCAGTCAAGTAGAAAAATGTGTTTCAGAAGTGCATTCCTCATCTGTGGGTGACCACGGCCGGGCTGTGTGATGGCACGCTCATGGCTGTGGGAGAAATATGTGGGAGCAATCCCTGCTTCCAGCAAAACACGGCCTGACAGGGTTGGCTGTACGGGTACCTGCTGTACCATCCCAGCATCTGCTTTGGGTTCCTCCTCCAAAAGTTTCTTATTTCTTTCATCCTTAACCTTATTCTCTCTCCCTGTGGCCAGACAGCCCCGCGGTGCGGGCTGAGCTCACCATCCTCCCACCCAACCCTGCCCCATCCCATCCCTGCTCCCATCCCACGGAGCACCACGGTGGGTGAGTCCGGCACAGCAAGACCACCAAGCCGCAAATAATTACACCAGCATGGACGCTGCCGGGTGGGAGGCAGGTCTCTCCTGATTGCCGGCTTTCCGTGCATAGAATCGTAGAAACATGGAATGGTTTGGGTTGGAAGGGACCTTTAAACGTCATCTAGTCCCGCCCCTCTGCAATGAGCAGGGACATCTTCAACTGGATCAGGTTGCTCAGAGCCCCGTCCAACCTGACCTTGGATGTTTCCAGGGACGGGGCATCGACTACCTCTCTGGGCAACCTGGGCCAGTGTTTCCCCACCCTCATCATACAAAATTTGTTCCTTGCTTCTAGCCTGAATCTCCCCTCTTTTAGTTTAAAGCCATTACCCCTTGTCCTGTCGCTACAGCCCCTGCTAAAAAGTTTGTCCCCATCTTTCTTATAAGCCCCCTTTAAGTACTGGAAGGCTGCTAGAAGGTCTCCCCAGAGCCCTCTCTTCTCCAGGCTGAACAACCCCAACTTTCTCAGCCTTTCCTCACAGGAGAGGTGTTCCATCCCTCTGATCGTTTTTGTAGCCCTCCTCTGGACCCGCTCCAACAGGTCCATGTCTGCCCTGTGCTGAGGACCCCAGAGCTGGACGCAGGACTCCAGGCAGGAGTACTCTGACAATCCAAAGGATCATCTCTCCCAACAAACCAACACAAATGCAGCCCCCAAACCCCTGGAGACCACGGCACGTGGCCATACCAGCCTCGTCCCTCGTGCTCATCTCGCTCCGCTCCTTCCCTCCCAACCCCGCTCCTATTTTTTTTTTTTTTTTATTTTTATTTTTGTCTCTTCAGGTCTCGTCCAGATCCCCGTCAGCATGTACCAGACTGTGGTGACCAGCCTGGCCCAAGGGAACGGCCCCGTTCAGGTGGCAATGGCACCCGTTACTACGAGGATAGCCGACAGTACCGTCACCATGGACGGGCAGGCAGTGGAAGTGGTGACCTTGGAACAGTGACGATGCCCAGAGCAGGATCGTGGTGATTTTCCTCGTCTCTTATGCGAATAATTTTTTTACGCCTCTCCAGAGATGCAATCAGGTGGCATTGAGTCTCCCAGCTTTGGAAGCAAAGGTTTTGTTAACCTTTTTTTTTTTTTTTTTAAAGGAAAAAAAAAAAAAGAAAAAAAAAATACTAGCAGAGGATGTGTGTTAAGTGCATTTTTATAGCGCCACTCTGCTCTCATAGGAGTGAGAAGCCAAATTGTGACGGGACTTTCATTCCAAGGAGATGTAAAAGAAAACAAAACAAAGCAAAGCAACCCTTTAGCTCCCAATCCCCCCCCCTACATGGGATCGAGCAGGGTGAGGCCTGGGGGGGGGCCAAGGCATGGCGAGGGGAGCACAGACACCCTCGGCCAAAACCGCTCCAGAAACATCGCCGCCGTTCCCGGGTTGTGCCGGCACCTTCCTCCGTGGCAGCTCCCGGGCACGGCTTCCGCCGTCCGCACTTGGCTAATTAGGTTTCAAAGATTTTAACGTGGACTTTTGTATTAAAAAAACAAAACAAAAACACACAAAAAAACCAACAAACAAAAAAAAAAAAAAGGAAAAGAGTTCAGAAAAGGCTCCTCTCCTGGGAAAAAAAAAAATAAATGCATGTGTGACTGCAGGAGGGTGGCAACCTCTTGAAGGGATAACGCTCTTCCAGGAGCCAACGCGACTGCCGCCCTCCCCGCGCTGGCGAGCGAGGCCACCTCTGCCTTTGACGACCGTAAGCGCCGCTGCGGAGAATCCCGGCCGTGCTCCGCTCGGCTCCCCTTGGTGCACACTGGAGACCTGTTCTTATTTCTCTGCTCTCGAAACGTACCTGCCATTTTAGATCTCTTCTTTTTTTTTTTTTTTCTTCTCTATTATTATTATTATTGTTATTATTATTATTATTTCCTGTTTTTGTGGATCTAGACCGGAGTGGAAACGCCTCTAGAGGGGCTCTGGCTGCATCCCGCCCCGCTCGCTCACCACCTTCCCAGGAGTTCCCTTGCCAAAGAGCTGCCTCGGGTTCATCCCGGTCCCCGCTGCCGTCCCCCAGGACCCCGCATCCTCCCCTGCCCGTCCCCAGAGAGTCTGGTTCCCGTAAGAAAAGCTTCACTTGAAGGTAGCGGGGAGGGGAGCCGAGCGCAGACCCTTCCCTTCGGGGACCCCTCTGCACCCCCCAAACCACCCCCCCACCCCGGTCCTGCCCTACGTGCATCTCCTAGCACAGCTCTGGGGGGGGGACTTTTAATCCCCATCACCCCAAAACCTTTCCAGGAGGGTTTAAAAAAAATAAAAAGGCCTTGGGGGTGTTTTGTGAGAGCAAATTTTACTTTGACCTCCCCGTGGGCCAAACCCTGGCATCCCAGCCGCAGCGCCCGGCCGAACCCTCCATCAGCCACAGCCCCGCCGCGCGTGCAGTTGTGCATGGTATTTAATTTGGGGGGGGTTGGGGTTTTTGTTTGTTTGTTTTTTTATTAATTCCAAGTGGCCATTAACAAAGTTCTCCACGTCTCGCTCCGCCTTCGAGGAAGTTTTCAGATTCTTGTATTTACTTGTTTTATATGGAAAAATATCAAATGTTCTTTGTATACATTTCTTCTGTACTTTAACGAGGGGAGGGAGATCTTTCCATAGAAACAGTCCTGGTTCTCCAATTTGTTATTATTATTTTCTTTTTTAATTATTATTTTTTTATTGTTGTTGTGAAGATGTCGGTGGCTTTCAAGTCAGTGTTTCTTTGGCGATGAAATGACGTTCTTTTAGTCCGAGAGGTTTCCCCCCTGCCCTCCCACCCCTCCAAAACAACAAAAACCAGGCAAGTAGCAGAGCATGGACCCCCCCTTGTTTTCCCAGTGTCTATTATTGCCTCATTCAATAAATTGTTACAAATGTGTCTACCCCTGCGTCCGGCTCTCCTGTTTTGGGCTATTTTTGGGGGGGTTTGGTGTATCTTGCCATCCCTCCCTACCCGATCGGTGTTTTGGGGCTTGGTCCTGCACCCCCCAGCCCTTCCCACGCCAGCTCTGCTCTGCCCTGCCACGACGTTGGAGCTGGTCACGGCCGGGATGATTTTGGGGCTTAATTCTTCCTTTGTGCAATTTATCTCATTCCTTTTTACTCCTCCAGCAGCAACCTGGGGCCGGGTAGAAACCACGGGGGTGCTCCAACATTCCCCTGTGCTCCCACCCAGGGGCTGAGCCAGCCTTTGGGTTGAATTCTTCCATTTTCAGCTGCAGCAGCCACGGCCGAGCCCAAGCGCCGTCCCCCACGGGGTCCCAGCAAACCGGGGTGCGTTATTTGGGACGCAAACCCAAGGAGGAGCAGGGAAGCGCAGCGATGGGTTTCAGCAGCTTTATTTGAACGCCGGCGCAGGATGGTTGCAGCCCCGGCTCCGGCGCGGTGAATCCTGCGGGCTTCTCGTAACCTGGGGCAAGAAAAAGAGCGGAGGAAGGCTGGAAGGACAGACAGACGGACAGAAGGACGGAAAGGACAAATGTGGCTGCTTTAGCGGAGCACCCGTGGGGTGCTCGTGGGTATCCCCGGCCAAGCTGGGAGCAGATCTCCGGCCAAGCTCGATGTCCTCAGACAGGAAAGATGCTGCATTTGCTGGGAGGGAGATCCGGGGGGGGGTCCGGGGACCCCAGGACATCCCTGGCCAGGCTGGGGTGCCCTGAAGGAGCCCCGGATCCCGCAGCACGTCCAGGGGTGGGGGCAGCTCGGCCTGGCAGACGCTGCCGTGAGGCTTTAATCTTTGCTAATCGGTCTTTAATAAGCAGGTCGGGGCCTCCCGCTGGGGTGGCTCGCGCTCGCCCCAGCACCCCCAGCAAGCTTCGCTTTGGATTTCCCAGCTGGGGAGAGGCTGGTGGGGCCAGATCCTGCTCCCCTCCCCAGCCTGGGCGCTATGGGGTGGGGGGTCCCTGGGCATTGGGGGGGTCCCAGAGTGTGGGGTCCCATGTCTGGCCCAGCTGAGTTTACTGCCTCTGCCCTCCTCCATCCTAACGCTGCTCTGCCCAGGGTGGACGCCAAATATTGCAGGCTTTGACCCCAAATTGCAGGCTTTGACCCCAAAAGCGCTGCTGGGTGCTCAGGATAACCCCGGCTGCTGCAGCTGGGGGGGGGGCAGGATGGGGAGGGGGGATCTTGGGGTGACTCTCAATGGGATGTGGGTTACTGGGGGGGGGGGGGGGGGGGGGTGTCCTGGGGGCACCAGCTCCTCTTTGGGTGACTGCTGGGGGTGGAGCCTGTTGGGAGGGGTGGAGCTTATTGTGTGGGTGTGGCCTACCAGGGGTGGGGCTTGGGAAGGATGCTCCGCCCCTGCTCCCCCCTTGGGAGGGAGGGATGGAAGGACAGACTGACTGGTAGATGGATAAATGGCTGGTTGGACAGATGAATGGACGGATGGATGGACGGACGGACAGACTGGTGGGTGGATGGATAGCTGGCCGGATGGATGGACAAACGGATGGACTGGTAGATGGAGCGATGGATGGATGGGTGGACGGCTGGATGGGCAGACGGATGGTTCAATGGCTGGACAGACAGAGGGAAGGATGGCTGTACAGACAAAGGATGGGTGGCTGGATTGCTAGCTGGGTTGACTGGACAGATGGATGAATGAACAGACACACGGACAGACTGTGCCCCCCCACCACCACCCTTCACCAGCCCCAGGAGGGTGATGGGGACCCCCGTCCGTCCCTCCTCACCCCCCCGGCGCAGGGAGGATGATTTGAGTGTGCAGCCTAATCCAGCGTGATCCAATCTCCGCGGGCTTACGCCGAAAGCCCCGTAATCACCCAGCGCTGCCCTACATATCCCAACCAGCCGCCCTGGGCCTGATGGGGAGGTGATGGGGGTGTGCACAGCCCCCCCCCCCTCCCCCTCCAACATGTCAGCCCAGAGCTGCCCCTTCCCATGCCATCCCCCGTCCCCCTCCTAAAACCTGTCACCATCCCTCCTGCACCCGGGGCAAGCAGGGGACATGAGGCAGCTGCCACCACAAGCTGCTTCACTGGTGCCTCAGTTTCCCCACCACCACCACTTCCCAGAAACTGGGGGCTGTGTCGGGGCCAGATCCAGGGCCAGAGGCAGGATCCAGGGCCGGGGGGGTAGGAATTGGCCACCTAATCCCCGCCCCCCCCCCCAGCTGCCCTGACCACATCGTGGGGCCAGATCAGCCCTTAACGCCCGGAGTCACGCGGGGACACACGGCTGCGCTGCTCCAATGACCGGTATCCAGCAGGTCCCTGTTCTGCCCCCCCCCCCCCAGGGAGACACCCTGGAATGCCAGATCCTCTCCTTGGAGTGTGAGGGGGGCTCACCTTCACCGTCCCCCCATACTGCATGTGCACAGACACCCACCGCATCCCCCCCCCAGTCCATACTGGACGGAGCAGGACCCCCACGAGCACCCTCCCAGCCCAGCAGCAGAGCCCTGGGAGAGGGGAGGGGGATGCACAGGGTGGCCGGTTGCACCCATGGGTGCCAGGGGCCCATGTCCGCAGCGGTTCCCCGGGGCTGTAGTTGGCAAGTCTAGAACCACCGGATCCTGCTACCGCACCAGTGTGAGTTCTACCATTGCCAAAGGCAGCCCCGGGGCCGGGCACTGCTGGCACCACCGGCACCGACTCAGCAGCCAGGCCCCGGCGTGGGGATGGGGTCGGAGGGGAGGTGGGGGGTCGGGAATGACACGCGGCCGCGATGCCAGGCCTGGAAAGCTGCAAAAAATAGGGAAAAAAAAAAAAAAAATTCACCCATCCAGCCAGAAAGCTCCGTATGCAGCCTCAGCAGATTCCCCCCGTGAGGATGCTTGGCTTAACCAGGGGGAGATGCCACCCCCGTGGATCCAGGAGGGGACAAGAAGGGGGGGTTTGTCCCATCCCGCTCGTGATGGCCACCACGGGGGACACGGCCTGGCCAAGATGCCTCCACGGGCTGGGACACCACGTTGGGATGGACACCCCCCCCAATGGCACCCCCAGATGGGATCTGTCGGACATCCCTCCATCACCCCAGCAATTTCAGGGTGGTTTCCACTTTCCCATCCCCGGCAGCATCCCTCACTCCCAGCACCCCCCACCCTGCTGAAACCACCTCCCCAGCACCGATGCTCATCCGTCCCCAACCCCGGCGCTGCTCTCTCCACCTTCTCCCATATTGGCACTACACATAATTGCTCGAAAGCTACAAATAAAAGCAAAAATGTGCTAGTGCCAAAACGGGCCAGGCGACGTCGGTGACGGCCCCGCAGGGCTCGCGGGTCTTTCTCTGCTCTGTTTATGGCCCTATGGTAATTCACTGACCGCGGGGTTGCACAGTGAATTCTACCAGTGCCATACACAGAACAGGAGTAGCGAGCTCGCACCTTCCTTTTTTTTTTTTTTCCTTAATTTCCACCCCCATATCCTCCATAAGCCAGAGCCAAACGCCTCCAGCCTGGTCTCCAGCCTCGAAACAGTGATGGAAAAAAATGAGAATAAACTATTATCGACCGGCAAAAATGCTTCGGGAACCGTCAAGTGAAGGGAGATGCTCGCCCTGATGCCGCCACTCCGGGAAAGATGGGGAAAATCCGGTCCCCAGCTCGGCTGGTCAAGCGCTGGGGATTTTCGGGGATGCGCCGCAGCGGGATGGGGCCGAGGCGATGCCGGGACCTGGCGTTGGAAGCCGTTTCCCAGCCGCCGCCTTTGCGAGGTTACGCGGGTGTCTCGGCCTCGGGTCTGCAGGGAGCAGATGCTGCTGGAGGGCTGCAAACCCCCCCACCCCAGGATGGCTCCAAACCCCCCAAACGGTCGCAAACCCCCAAAACGGTCACAAACCCCAGATGGTTGCAAAGCCCCTGGATGGTTGCGCACCCCCCCAAAAGGTCGCAAACCCTCCAAGTGGTTGCAAAGCCCCCTGCATGGTTGCAAACTATCCAGGTGGCTGCAACTCCCTCCCCGCCTCCCAAAATGCTGCAAATCCCCCAAAAGGCTGCAAACCCCCTGGATAGCTAGAACACCTTCCAAATGGTTGCAACCCCCTCCAAGAGACTGCAAACCCCTTAATCGGTTGCAACCCCCCCTAAACAGTTGCAAGGCGCCCAAAAGCTTGCAAACCCCACAGATGGCTGCAACCCCCCCCCCCCCAAAAGCTTGCAAACCCTCTTGACGGCTGCGCATCCTCCAAATGGTTGCAAACCCCCTAAAACGGTTGCAACACCCTTGGATGGCTGCAAGGCCCCCCCCCCCCCCAGAACACCGCAAGCCCTCCAAATATTTGCAAAAGGCTGCAAACCCCCTGGATGGCTGCAAATCCCATGGATGGGTGCAGACCTTCCAAATGGCTGCAAATCCCCCCAGAAGGTTGCAACCTTCTGGATGTCTGCAAGCCCCCTGGACGGCCGCAGCCCCCCCCCCACCTCCCCAAACATTGCAACCCCTCCGAATGGTTGCAGACCCTCCAAATGGTCACAAACCCCCTAGAAAGTTGCAGACCCCCTCAAGAGGCTGCAAACCCACTGGATGGCTGCAAATCTCCCCAAAAGCTTGCGAACCCCTCGGATGGTTGCAAAGTCCCCCCCCAGGCTGGCTGCAAACCCCCCGGCTGGATGCGACACCGGCCCCAGCGGCCATGGCGGCGGCGGCGGAGGAGGAGGAAGGCACAAAGTCTCCTTTGTGTCAGCAAAGCCGAGGCCCCAACGAGCCGAGCGGCCCCAGGATGAGCTCGGGGTGCCCCGAATCCATCGGCGGGAGCTGACCCCCCCCGCCCCAACCCTCGAGGACGCAGCGACAGACCCCTCGCACCCCGTTCGGCCTCGAATTTGGGGGCTGAAGACAAGCAGCGGCGCTTGCTCGGCTCGCCCATCCCGATGATTTGGGGAACGTTGCGCGTGGAGGAATTAACGCCGGCGGGGACAGACGTGTGTCCCCCCCACCACCCGCATCCGCCTTGCAGGATCCATCAGCAAAGCCCTCACCCCCCAGCAAAGCACCCCAAAAGCCTTGGGCGGTCCCCCCCAAAGCCCCGCGGCGCTCAGCCAAGCAGCCCAAAAGGAAGGGACCCCCCCCACCGAGGCCGCGGCACCGTCCTCACCTGGGGGGACACCGCCACGGTGGTTTGGGGACACCGGTCCCTGGGGTGGGGGGGACACACGACGTCGGGCGAGGCCGAGCCCTCCGCCATCCTTGGCGTGACTTTGAAAGCGACGGCTTCGCCTAATCCCCGCCGTCGGCCGGCCCGCGTGGCCCCGGCACCGCGCCAGGCAGGATTTGGCCCTTCCCCGTTGACATCCCACCCCCCCCCAACCCCACCCCCTCCGCACCCCAAAGTCTGTGGGTGCCGCATCCCACCCGCCTAGGGGTGAGGGTGTGGGGGGGGGGGTTGGCAGCTTTTGGGGGTGATCCCCCCCCCCCCCCCCCAAAGCTTTGTCCCCCTGCCTCCGCCCAAGGCCACTGCGGCAGCCCAGGACCACGCCGGCCCCGGGGCTGAGCCTGCCCCTCTGCGGAGCCGCCGCACCCCGGCTCATGACGTTGGGAGCTGCCGCATTGCGGATGCTGGCCACCCCCTCCCCGGGGCCCCCCCCCGGCCCCGCTCTCGGCAACCCCCTCCAAGGGCTCCGCCGCAAGGCCCGAGACCTTCGGCTTGGGGATGTGGGGGGGTTCCCCTGGTCCCTGAGCTCCGTTTTGGGGCCGGACGGGGCAAAAAAAGGTCCCTGACCCCGCAAGGCCACCGGCGTCGCCTGGGGATGCTCGTGGCACCGACAGCACCAAGATGGTGCTCAGCCGCTGCCTCTGCCCACGGCAAGGGACAAGGGACGGCGGCGGCTCCGGGCCACGGCCGCTGCCGACGTCTTCCCCGCCGTGGGGTGCGGTGGGTGAGGGCGCCCACCCACGCTCGACACCCCGATTCGTGAGGCCGCAGGTCCCCCCCTCCGTCGGCATCGCCGGCGGGCGGCTGGGGAGAGCTTGGGTGGGGATGGGGATGGGATGGGGATGGGGAATGAGATGGGGATGGGGACAAGGAAGGGAAGATGGGGACAGGGACAGAGACAGGGATGGGGACGGAGACAGGGATGAGGATGGAGACAGCGATGGGAATGGAGATGGGTAGAGGGACGGGAATGGAGACAGGGATGGAGACAGGCATGGGGATGGAGACGAGGACAGGGATGGGGACAGGGATAAAGATGGGGACGGAGACGGAGATGGAGATGAGGACAGGGATGGGGACAGGGATAAAGATGGGGACGGAGACGGAGATGGAGACGGGGACAGAGACGGAGATGGAGATTGGGACAGAGACGGGGATGGGAACGGAGAGCGGGATGGAGACAGACATGGGAATGCGGTCAGGGACAGAGACGGGGACAAGGATGGATGGGCTTGGGATGGGGACAGGAATGGAGATGGAGACGGGGACAGGGACGGACGGGGACGGAGAGAGACAGCGACGGAGCTGCCGTGTGCAGCCGGGAGCTCCGTTTCGGGGCTAAACTGGGCAGATTTGTGCCGCAGTGCCGGAGACACCCGCCGTGGCCCCTTCGGCTGCCCCGGTGCCCAGGGGATCCCCCCTCACCCCACAGCATCCCCCAGCGTGGGGCAGGACCCCACCCTGCCCCCCCCGACTGAGGTTTCGATGTCCCCAAGCAGGGCTGGGGACATGCCTGACCCCCCCCCGGGGGTCCCTCTACCCTCCGCAGCCCCGGGGCGAAGGCGGGGGGCGGACAGGGGGGGTACTTACTCCAGGGGGTTGGGGGTATGGACACCCCCCACCCCAAAGCAGCACCCTCCCCACGTTGGAGGTTCCCCCTCACCAGGGCTTTCGTTACCGGCACTATTTGGTGACACCGGAGCTGCCATCGGGGCTGCAAAGCGGTGACACGTCGCACCGGGGAGGGGGGGGTGTATGGGAGAGCACCCCTGAACCCCAAAATAACTCCCCCCTCCCCCCCCCCCAGGCCGAGGGGCGACTGCGGGGACGGGGCTGGACCCCCATTTCATTGTCGCCCGCTACGCCCCGGTGAGATGTGATCGCTGCCGTCCCCCCGACGGCAGAGGTTTTGGGGAGACCCCGGGAAGGATGGGGGGGACGCTGAGAGAGGGGGGGGGGGGTGGGGTGTTGGGTGAAGTGGGGTGGGCTCAGTCGGGGAGACGGACCCCACGTCGAGGAAAAAGCGGGGAGGGAAACGGGACACGCCGCATCCTGCGTGGGGGGGACCGGAGGGAAGGAGGTGGCCAAAGTGGGGGGGGTAGGGGGGATCCCTGAGCCCCGGGGGGGACCCCAACCAGACCCCCCCCCCCTCCTTCCCATGGGGGGGCCCAAGGCGGCCGCACTTACCTCTACTCCGGGCGCCGCTTCTGCTCCGGGACCCGACGTTGGGGGGGGGGGGGGGTGTGTGTCACCCCAGGGCTCGGAGGGGAGGACGACGGCCACGGGACCCCCCCCAAACACCCTCCCTTACCAACCTCCCTCACCCCCATACACCCCCCGGGGGGGGGGGGGGGGGGGGGGTCTCCCCGCCGCCACCCGCAGCCCCGGCGCTCGCCCAAGTGTCGGGGAGCGGCGGCGGCGGCGGCCTTAGCCCGGCCGGGGGGACCCCCCCTGCGGCTCCCAATTGGCCCAGGTGCCCCAGAAGGTGGAGCCGGGCCCGGGGCGGGGGTGGAAGCGAACGGTGAGGGGGGGAGCTGGGGGGGCCGGGCTCACCTTGGGCCACTACCACACACACCCCCCCCCCCCTTGGTAGCCCACTCGCCGCGAAGTTACGGGCGAGGTGCCGTTCCCCCCCCCCTCCCCTCCACCGCCCCGTTAGCCCTGGTGGGTCGATGGTGGGGTAAACACCCCCCCCCCCCCTCAACACCCAGCGCAGGGTCGGGGGGTCCTAAAATAGGAGAATACCCCCCCCCCCTCCCGCCTCAATCCGTCCTTTACCCTTAACGGGGATGGGAGGCGGCTCCCGCCCATCCCCGCGGCCTCGGGGCGGGCGGCTCTGCCGGAGAAAGGCTTGAGCTTCTCGTCGGTGGTTTCTTTCTCCTTTTTTTTTTTTTTTTTTTTTTTTTTTTTTTGGTGTTTTTTTTTTTTTTTTTGGGGGGTGTGTGTGATTTTTATAGCCGGTGTCCGACCCGCCCCGGAGCTGCCGTCGGGGCCGTTCACCGGCTGTCGGATACCGGACACCGGGCGGGCGGCGACAGCAGCGGGACCGCGCACCTGATCCGGTTTCCCGATCCTTAACCCCCCCCAAACACACACCTCGGGGTTGGGGGGGGGGGGGGGGGGAAGGAAAAACGATCCTGACACCGCCACCCCCCCCCACCGGACCGCAACCCGAGAGGCACCGCCGAGCCCGCAGCTGCCGCCGCCCGCCCCGAGGGGACGGGGATGGGCTCCGGGGGTTGGGGTTTTGGGGGGGGGGGGGGGGGGGCACACACATGGGTCCCCGGTTGTCGTTGGGGTGATGGAAGGGTGTCCCGTCCCCGTTCCCAAAACCACCCGCTCCCCCCCGACCCGGCTTTTGCCCCAGCCCTGAAGCCACGGGGATGGCCCGCACTGATGCGCACACCCCCCCCCCCCCCCAAAATCACCCCCTCCCCAAATTACACCCCCCCTCCCCCCATCACACACAAACACCCCCAACGCACACCCACGCGGGTGCAAACCATATAGAAAAATATATAGGTCTATATGGGGGTATGTCACTGCAGCCCCCCCCCCGCCCCCCCCCCCCCGCCCCGAAAGTGCGTGTGCAGCACTGGGCTCCAGTGCCACAAACCAGCCCGACCAGTTTGGGGCCAGGCTGCCCGCTGGGACCGGGATCGGGTTGCCGCAGGCCGCCGGGATGGAAGATGGGAGAAGCCGGCCGGTGCCTCCTGGACTTTTTTTTTTGGGGGGTGGTGGTCAAACCCCCTGGGAAGAGGCGTCTTGGGGCTGTGAAGCACATGGGGGGGTTGGTGGGGAACAGCCCCCCAAGAGAGATGGGGGAAAGTGGGGAGGGAGGGATGAGGGGAGGAGGAGAGGGCTGGTATGGGGGTAAGGGTGCTGGATTTTGGGGTGGCCCTCCAGGATGGGGCTGAGCTCACCCCCCAAGCTGGAGACAGGGATGTGTTTGGGATGTTGGCGTCTGTGGCACCCTGGGGTGGTGCTGGAGAAAGGACGGACCCTGGGTGGGCCCCCGGGATGGTTCCCAAACCATGAGATGGTCTCCAAGCAGGGGACGTACTCTGGAGGGAGTCCGAGACCCTGGGGTGGTCCCCAAGCATGGAGGCACCCCAGGTGGTTCCAAAGACCTGGGATGGTCCCCGGAAAGCCCAGGGTGGTCCCCAAGACCCCAGGATGGTTGCCAAGCAAAGAGACATCCTGGACGGTCCCCAGACCCTGGGATGGTCCCAAAGATCCCAGGATGGTTCTCAAGCAGGGAGGCACCCCAGATGGATGGTCCCCAGACCCTGGGATGGTCCCAAAGATCCCAGGATGGTCCCCAAGCAGGCAGGCACCCCAGATGGTCCACATGACCAGAGATGGTCCCTGAGATCCTGGGCTGGTACCCAAGCAGGGAGGCACCTTGGATGGTCCCCGTGCCCAGGGATGGTCGCCCAGACTCCAGGATTGTTCCCAAGCAGGGAGGCACCTTGGATGGTCCCCAGAAGCCAGGATGATCCCCAAGACCCCAGGACGGTCACCAAAGAGGGAGGCACCCTGGGTGGTCCCGATGCTCAGGGATGGTCCCTGAGACCTGGGATGGTTGCCAAGCGGGGGGACACCTTGGATGGTCCCCAACACCTCAGGATGGTCCCCAAGCAAGGAGGAACTTGGGATGGTCCCCATGCCCAGGGATGGTCCCCGAGACCCTGGGATGATCCTCAAGCCGGGAGGCACCTTGATGGCCTGCATGGTGCCCACCCAAGCGCAGCGTGGGGCCCCTTGGCGCCAGGCTCATCCCGTTCTCCAGCACCATCAATATTTCGGCTCCACGAAGGTATGGCCGAAATTTCGTTGAGGCCTCAGCCCGTGTAAACCGAGCAGAGCAAATGGCCCTGTTTAAAAATTTACATTGTCTTCTTTTGTTCCTCAACAGAATATTTAATGGAGATGGACCTGGAAGAGCCTCTGGAAAGGTGGAGGGGGTCGGGCAAAGCCGCCCTGCCGGCGCTGAGACCCGGCGGCACTCGGTGCGGGGGCTCGGCCGGGGCTGGGTTTCTTTCCACAGCTCTTCGCCGGGCTCAGATGGGGATGGAAACGATAATGCAATATTGATGTGGAGGGATGAGGGAGCACAACTGAAGTACATTAGCCGGGGAGCCCTCCCCGGCACGTTTTTATGGCCCCGGCGAGGCTGGTGCTTGGCAAAATCCCTCCCGCCCCAAGATCCCAGCTTAAAAATGGGGTTGAAGCCCAGGGATGGGGAGGTGGTCGGCATCGCTCATCCAGCTGGGTGTCACCCCGAGGTGGGATGCACAGGCATGAGCATCCCGCCCCGGTGGGATCTTGGACCACCCCGGCTTTGTAAGGGATCTTGGTCTGGGGTGGGCGAGGGGTGAAGCTGCCAGGTTTGGCATCACCGCGCTCAGCTGGGGAGAGGAAAACTGGGGGTAAAGGAGAGGAGTTTGGCAAAAAGAGCTAAAAATTGGGAAGGAGCAAGGGCTGGGAGGGGGGGAAGACCTCCTGGCTGCAAATGGGTCAGAATCACCGGTTATGGGGAAAAAACAGAGACGTTTGTCGGCAAACATGCACCGAGCTGTGAACATCCTCTGCAGGACCACTCCTGGTCACCTGGGATGTGGCAGGGGTGCCAGGGTCCTTCTTGGGCAAGGCCCGTTTGGCAGCATGGCCACAGCCCCAGTCCCACCGTGCTCGCGCTCCAGCCGGACGCGCGTTTACCAGGCCCTGACCGGCTGCATTGGACAGGCATGTCCAGCACAGGCCTGAGCCAGTGTTCCAGGCCCAGATGAAGGGAAGAGGGAGTGAGACCCTTCCCCAAACCCGGCTCTGTCCCTCCTGCCCTCCCCGAGGGGCTCAGGTGGCTCAGGGGGGGGCCCCAGCCCCGCTGCGGGGGGTCGGGCACAGCCGTCTCCCGCCGGAGCATCATGCATTAGTAATGGCCACCGATCCGCCGGCGCTGACGGCATTTCTTCCAGCCGGGAGGAATAATTCGGGCCGTAACCGGAGCCGTCTTGGGGCAGGCGAAGCAGGCTCAGGTGTCCCCCGTGGCCCTCGGGGTCACTGTAAGTAGCCCATCTCGGTGTCTGCTTGGGGCTCAGAGGTGCACGTCCCCCCCGGGGTTGTTAGCCTGGGTCAGGCTGCAGCGCTGGCATCCCTTGGGGGTCGCACCCAGATGCGTGCTGGCATAGTCCCCAAGGTCCTTTGGGTCCCCAAGGGGGACAGGGAGGGGGGGTCCCACAGCGGAAGGTCCCAGCACCCAGCACGGGGACAAAGCCGGGAGGGGAGGGAACGCTGCGCTCACCCCATAAGCAGCCCCGGGGACGAGAGCCCTGCCAGCGCTGGCTTGTCCCCCTGCGTCGCAGGGGCTGCGTGGCCATGGGGATGGTACCCAGAGGACCCAAGGCCCGGTGGGGATGGCAAGCAGAGCCCGATGGGGATGGCGCCCAGAGTCCCTTGGGGATAGCACCCAGACCTCCACAGGGATGGTACCCGAAGCCCTTGGGGATAGCACCCAGACCTCCATGGGAATGGCACCCAGAGCCCTGTGGAGATGGCACAGAGCCCCTTGGGGATGGCACCCAAAGCCCTGTGGAGATGGCACAGAGCCCCTTGGGGATGGCACCCAAAGCCCTGTGGAGGTGGCACAGAGCCCCTTGGGGATGGCACCGAGTCCCACGGGGAAGGCACCCAGAGCTCCGTGGGGATGGTGCCCAGAGTCCCACAGGGATGTCACCCAGAGCCTGGTGGAGATGGTACCCAGAGGCCTTTGGGGATGGTACCCAAGACCCTATGGTGGTAGCAACCAGAGTGCCATGTGGATGGCACCCAGAGCCCCACGGAGATGTCACTCAAAGCCCTGTGGGGATGTCACCCAGAGCCCGGGTGGGGGGGCCCTAGGCTGAGCATTTGCCCTTTGATGCCCTTCAGCACCGACAGACCAGGCAGCATGAAACCTCTGGGTGCTCCCGGGAGCACCAAGCAGCACCCGCCACCAGCTATGGGTCCCCCATGTCACCCCAGCATTGAGGTGTCGTGCCTCCCCCCCAAAAAAAGCAGCACCCACCTCCCGGGGGCCCTGTGGGAGCTCGGGCCAGGCCAAGGTGATCCCAAAATCCCGAGGGAGGATGGATGGACAGTGGGTGGCACTTGGCACCCAGGGGACAGTGGGGACAGAGCAGCGATGGGACCACAGCCAGGGGACATGGAGAGCACCCAGCACCGGGCCCAGCTCTACCCTGTACTGGGCAGAGTGGGGGGCTACTGGTGTGGCACGGGGGCCACCTGCTGGGCAGAGGGGACAGTGCCACCCCCAGCTGACCCTAAAAGCTCCCCTAAAAGTGGTGGTGGGGCGTGTGACACAGCAGGGGTGCCCCCCCCCAAATCCCTGATCCCTCCCCAGGGCAAGGGGCAGAGCCCAGAGGACTGGTGGTCCCAGGAGGTGGCAATGGGACAGGGTGTCCCGGCCCCCCCCCCCCCCCGGCCCCCAGCATCACCCGAAGGTGCCCTGGGCTGCCAGGCTGGGTGCTGGCAGCAGGTGGCACTGGTAGGACACGGACCCGCCACCCTGTCCCCAAGCTGGGTCTTAGGGGTGACAAACAGCTACAGACAAATCTGGAGTTAGTGAGTTAGACCAGGTTGAGGACAAGCCATATGCCAAGCTGCTGTCCCCTTCCCTGTCCCACCCACAGCCCCAAAATGCCAGCTGGGGGGGTCCTCGAACTGCTCCCGGTCACACCCCCTGTATACATTACCCTGATCCCCATGTCACGTCAAGCCAAAATTATCCGTGATTATACAGAAAAACAGCCACCTCTGCCATAATTACCGGTCCAGGACACCAAACACGGCTCCCACGATGGCTGCGGCATCTCAGGCAGCATTACCTGTAACGACTTGTCCTGCTGCGAGAAGAGACCTTGAAAGAAATTTACACTACGAGGCTGTGCGGGTGGAGGGATGGGGAGGGACAGATGCCCCATGGCTGCGCTGATCCCTCGTTTCCAACCCAAGAGCCTAAAAATCAGCTTCGGTGCTGTGGCTGCGGTCACCGGGCATGGAAGGACATCATCACCCAGCCGCTTGCAAATAGCTGGAGAAGGAGCTGGCTATCCTGAGCGCTACCATCAGCGCGTTGGGTATGTGCAACAACCGCTGCTGCCTCCTCTAGCAGTTCTTCTCCAGGCCGAAGATGCCCTGGAAAGGCTTTGATCTGGCGTAGATGGGCCATGGACGAAGTTGTGGTGGGATGCAGAGTCAATGGCACAAAGTCCGGGGTCTTTCCTGCAAGACCAAGCTCTCGGCGATCAAGCACCAGCCAAGCTTCAAGGTATATACATATTTTATTTTAAAAAAAGTTTACAGTTCTTTAATTATACACAACTATTGGAGAGGTTATACTCTTTGAGAAGAGGCATTTATGTCAGGGTGGCTGATGTGCCCACTACATCAACAACGCAAGAAAAAGAGGAGAAAAAAAAAAAGAAAAAAAAATAATAAAGAGCCGACTCAAACAACGGGCAAGACACCCCTGATCTCTTCAAGTATCACACGATAGGTACCACACACAGGCAGTAAAATCATGGCCATTTCTCATGCTGCAAACACCCCTGTTAAAGTGCCAGCAGAACTTGGATGAGAAAAAAGAAGCAAAAAGAGAAAATTGTCAAACACCTCCCAGCCTTCCCGATGGTCTGTGAGGAGGGTCCCTGCCGATGGACGACACCCGCCAGGCAGGGATGGGAAGGGGAGCCCCGTCTCTCCGGCACGTGTTAAGGGACAGGTAGACATGTAAAGAAGACAGAGATGGCTTGGGGTTCAACCATGGACATGGTGGAGGCAGGAGGACAAGTCCGTGCCATACCGGGCTGATGGCAAAGCTCTGCTCCAGCCTGTCCCCGCGCCGGCACACTTCTGCATCTGCCAAACCGACCTGTGGGTCAGGAAAAACTCGGCACAGAGGGTCACCATCGAGGGACACGGCAACTCAAGTTTTTCACGTCACGCAAAAACCTCGACGGCAAAAGGAGAGGTTACAGGAATAGAAGCCAAAGGTTGTTTCCAAAACAGCGCCAAGGGGCTGTGGCAAATTTTGGTAGCAGGGAAATCAACCTGGTGTCCATCATGGGCTGGCTGAGAAATTCCCATCAGACTGACAGAGCACAAGGTGACAACAGCACTGTTTTTTGAAGAAGAAGAAAAAAAACGCCCTCAAGATGACCAAAATAAGAGCTATCTTGCTTCAGTATGGCTCCACCTTTTCTTCCAGACTACATCGATGTAGTTTTATTTACAAACCGTTTGGAGGGGGGAATTTCTTTTGGGAGAAGGAGGAAGATTTAGAAAAAAAAAAAGTGAAAAATGATGGAGGGGAAGCAGCAGAGGGGTACAAGGTGGGCAGGAGCAGGCATTCCCGACCCGCAGAGTGGACCCCAGCCCACCTCATCCCCTGGAAGCATCTTACATCCAGGACAGACATTTTTTACAAGCAGCATTTTGGCAGCCTCTGTGCCCGGGCGGTGAGTTTTAGCACAGCTCAGGAGTGTTGGGAAGAGCTGGGGACACACGTTTCCACAGCTCTAGACCCCTCGAGCCATCAGCCCGCACAGCCTGGACAAGCCCTGCGAGTCCCGCTGCGTCCTCGTACCCGGGTCAGGAGCTGGCCCTGGCAAACTGCAGCTTTACTGGTATTTTTTTGGGGGAAGCCCTGTTTAGCAGAATATGCGTTTCACAAAAGGAGGGGGGAACGTGTGAGCGGTTTGATGCACTAAATCCGAGTGAGGGGATGGAGTGACAGGGAAGATAAACCTGCAAAGGAAGGGGGATGAGGTAATTAGAACACTATGTTTATACAATATTGAAAAAATACAAATTTTTATTGTGATTTTTTTGTCCTTTTTTTTTTTTTTTTTTTTTTTTTTTTAACCTTTTAAACTGATATCACCACCCAGCACTTACTCTACTCCTAAGTAGCACCTACAGTAAAGGTTATAGCACAAGCAAACTGCTAGGTCAGCAGGTAAGCAAGTTAAACAGTGCCAGCAAAATGTGGCCCCTCCCTCCCCAAAGTAATGAGAAAAACAGCGTGCTAGATAAGAGTTAAGTACACCATTACATGTTAAATAGTTAATATTACCCTTCCGACAAGCCACAAATGCTAGATAGAGAACTTCAGCACAGTCACTAGCCACAGCCCTAACATTACTGCTTTAAAATAAAAAGGGAAAAAGGAGAGGAAAAACCTTTGCTTCATGCCCGTAATTAACATAAAGGAAATTCTTTGTATATTTTTATTAAGGAAAATCATGCTAAAGCAAAATGGTACTTTACGAGGTTTGTTCTTTGCTTTCCAAAAGAAAAAAAAATAAATTGATTGTGCTTTATGAATTAGAAATAGGATTGTAACTTTCCAACCCCAATGACTCAAAACTTGGTGGCATTTCTAAAGAAAAAAAGAAAACAAACAATTCTGGGAAAATGACAAATGTACCAGTCTGACATTCAAAACTCTGCTCGAGAGTTGCTCAGGGTGGGTTGATTTTTCCATGCACTGTCCTGTAGGTTGCACCACAAATAAAGACATCCTGTCCAAACCCCTCCAAACCCCAAAAGAATACAGCAGGTAACATTCAGCCTTAAAAATCCATCTTAGTTTGAATCTCCAATGCACAATTATCCAAATTCAAGTATACCGGCATCCCAGGTAGACATTTACTGTATTAGATTTCATAGCTTTAAAACAAACAAACAAAAATCTCAGCTTGCTGAAAGACACCAGGAGAAATCAAACATTTCAATTCAGAAGCATCCTGGAAAAAAAAAACAAACCAACAAAACAACCCAAAACAAAACAGAGCAGATTCACTTGCTTCCTCAGTTGGTGCTTTTAGGCTTTTTTATTCATCTCAAATTTTTCTAGATCATATTCTTTGTTAACTTTTAAGAAATTTTAATCCTGTTGTACACACACAAGCAGATGGCTACCAAGCTGGTGCAGAAGGGGGAGGAAAAAAGGAAAATAAAATCAGTGCCGATGGATTCGTGGACTACAGCCAATGGGCCAATCGTCGTGGATCTGAAGCTCTCGGCAAGGCTAATCCATCTGGTCAGAGGACCCTCTTAGGAGATGGAGAGTGTTTGCGAGGTGTTTAACCATACTTCAAGCAAGAGAAAAAAAAAAAAGCAAACTTGAAGCCATTAAAGGACAGCAGTTTCAAAACTATGACAAAGTAAGAGTTTGACTTCACATGTGCTCCAGCTAAATCAAAGCACTGTTCAGAGAGCATCGTTTGTGGTTTGTGTTTTGTGGTTTTTTTTGTTTTTTTTCCTCCCGAAAAGGGAACAGCTCGTAATCCAGACCAAGAAAGTGAGTAACATCCAGATGAAGGCTTTCAAAAGTCCCAAAAGCAAATAGACCAGTGGTTGTCAGTCCCTACAGTTCAGAAGGGCAGGCAGGAGTCCACATATAAAAACGGACTTAAAATCCAAGTCAAAATTTTTAAGCTTCAATGCTCTGAATAGCTCCATGCATTTGTATTGTTTTTCTTTCTTTTTTTTTTTTTTTTAAATGTGACTCCACATAAAATACGATCAGCAAGGTTGACCTGAAGGAGCACCTTTTATTCCACTGTCTGATCTACACAGTTAGTATATCATCCCCCAGATTTTATACTTTGAGAAAACGCTGTTCCATGTTAGCATCCAAGGTGGTGTCTTTGGAAACATCAATAAGAAAGCAAACATCATTTTGCTAACTCCCTACCTACCAGGGCAGCTGTTTTAGCTGACAGTTCAGTAGCACACAAGTTGACTTGGCCAAATGGAATTTGAATGCATGCATTCGGGCTGCATATTGCTACCAAAATGGAATGTGGGAATATGCTATGCACCTCGGGTTCGAGAAATGACCAAGAAAATCAAGATCTAAAGGGTGATATATATATATCAATGCTATTATTCATAAAAACCTTGTTTAGTAATAAAAAAAATTGCTTTGTTTAAATATGAATATTATAGTCTGCTTCTCATGGTTAGGAAATTAGAGTCTCTCTGAAAAGCAGGTTGCCTCTTCTACTACAACTCCATATCCTGAGCCTCATCTTCCGAGAAGTCAGACATGGAGCTCTCAGACGAGCTGTCCCCGGTGCCTTCTTCCTGTTCTTTTAGTGCTTCTTCTGTTGCATATTTCTGAATGTATTCTGTATGTGACAGAAAAGAAAAGACATATAAGCAGCATATATTCAACAGTCAGAGGATGAGTGAACTATGACTAAAGGCTGGTTGGATCACATCATGTTTGATAAGTCATATAGATTACCATATTTCTCAGACCAAAGGCAGCATTATCCAACAACAGCTGATGGAGACCTTAGAGACATGTAAGACCCTTGGAAACAAGTATGATCCCAAGGCTCCTCTGTCAGTGTCACACATGCTCATAGCTGGAAACAATGTAAGTCCTCCCCTGTACGGTGTATCTCACTTAACAGGACAGGATTCAATTTACTGCCGAAATAGGAGCTACCATGGTGACCTAGAGAACAAGCCTAAAAGACATCAAGATGTCACTATATAGCCTGACTTTAAGAAATGAAGATCTGAGAGTTTAAACTGATAGGGCAGAACCACCATCAACAAAACCACACTGAGAGCCAGACTGAACTTCCAGACTAAACTCTCCAGAAGCAGAGCGTAAAGAAGGATGGACAGAGAACACAGATCAGAAGACCACTGCAGGAATAGGTGCACTGGTGGTTTTGCTTTGTTTGGTTTTTTGTTGTTGGTTTTTTGTTTTTTTGTTGTTTTTTTTTTTTTTTTAATAATAAAAAGCAAAAGCTCCCTCCCCCAGCCCTAAAATAAACACAGGTCTGCCCAGGCACTGTTTTCAAAACACAAGTCTTGCAACCTGCTTCGCATCGGACAGCAGCCATAGGATTAGCTGAGAAGGACCCGCAGGCAGCCCTCCGTGGGGAGAAGGGCCACCGCACCGCAGGTCACTGATGGAAACCGTGTCTCACAGCGGGGTCCAAACCACACTGGCTCTAGGCACCCAGATCAACACCCTGAACTTCAGCCAGAAGGAAGCAGGAAGCTGTACAGCAAGCAGGGAAACTGGTTTACTGGGATTCCTGCAGGCCAGTAAAGCAACCGCTGCCAACCGTGGCTTGTGTGGCTTCCACAGTCACCTCCATGCAGGGGGACAGAGCAAAAAGGCAACACAAAGTGGATCGGATCACTCAGACCAAATCTGGCAATCCCTTTCCTTCCTTTGCGGCCGCAGAAGGCTCCCGCAGTGTCCCCTCCGAGATCTGAGGAGAGGCTGGTGTCCCCAGCAGGCAGGCCACCTTGAGCAGAGAAAGCCTATTCCTTACACACATGCAGGTGTGCAGAGTGGAGCAAGGGTGAAAACTTGGCACAAAACTGGGCTGAAGAAGGGGTGCTCAGCCTCAGCTTCAAGTCTTCCTCTTATTTATCACCTCTTTTCCACCTTACACTGAGAAAGCAGATTCAGAGTATGAAGAAGTGATGTAACTTCAGTATCGTGACAGCGCTTCCTCCACACCGCAGGTCACGCACTTAGGGGAGGAGAGAGGTGTTGTGGTCACACTGCCATTGGGGAATTCCAACTGCAAACTTGTTATCTTTCCAGATACGAAGGTACTAAAATACGACAAAGCCTCCTCCAAACAGTAGTATTAAAAAAAATTAAGAAAGAGGGAATACTGCCATCCCTTTGTGCTCAAAGATGAGCCCCTGCACGGAAATGTGAATGTCACATCCCAGTCCCAGCCCTGCAGCTGCCCCAGCTGTATGTTCTTTAGTTCCTCCCAGGGAACGAGTTCCACAAGGAGCACCTCTCCTCCAGGAACACAGATGACTGCTTTTTATTCCATACTCTATCTGCAGGTGGATACACTGACAAAGCTGCGGGAGGATACATCTAATGCCAGATAACCAAGTGCTACAACCCAGGTATTAAAGACTGTGCTTTGCAGAGCCTGGCTGTTCTTAAAGCCTCTTTCCCTCTGTGCTTCCATCCTTCAGCCTACTGGAAGGGACAATACTTTGCAAGAGATCTGCATCATCATCATAATCATGGGGTTTTTTTCTGCATTTCTGGAGCTGACATAAGGACACCGAGCCCAAACATGTTACTCTGGGTTCAGGTGTATAGTAAAGACAGAGCAACCTGAAGCCAACACTTCATGGAGGAGTTCCCAGGATGGAGCAGCTGGCAGCCTCGGCAGACCTGCTCCACCCTGGAAAAGTTGAGCGCGCTGGCTGGAAGGTGCTTCTGAGCCCAGTGAGCTTCAGCATCTCCATCTAATGACGCACGCAGCTTCAGTCTGACTGTTTAATATACATTATTAACCTGCTCACTCGGACTACAGAAGCAGCTGTTCAAATCTGTTTTACAACAACTTGTTAAGAACTGATAAAGTATTGAAGGCAGCTATGTAAACACTGGGAAGCAGGGAGCACTCAAGGTCTCGGATTGCCCTCAGGCTGCTGGAGCCCACGTGGTATCAACAGAAAAGCACCCTTGTGCTCCATTCCTCAGGTCCTGGCCACCGAGAAACCCCATCTTGGAAAGTGCTTGCCTGTGTCACCATGGAGCCTAGGCCCTGCCTGATCACATCCGCTGCCTGCACCGGAGAACAGGAGTTGCAGAGTCTGGGACAGGGGCCATCTGCCAAAGGAGAAGGACACTGCAAGTGAGAAGAATTGGTGTGACAGACCTAATGGCTTAAAGATGAGAGGGACTAACTGAAGGAGGGACCCAAAAAAGCAGCATGTCTTCACAGAATTTACACAGGAAGGTGGGCCGGCAGTAGATGACAAGCAGAGCTAAGGAGATGAGATGCTGACATGACACATCCTTGTAGCAGCTACTCCCTTCACATAGCTTTCCAAGAATTAATCCCTCTGGAAAGGGTGTTTGCCCAGATAAATTGTTATTCCTTACACAATCCAGCAAAGGGAACCCAAGTTCCTTTGCTGTAAGACTTTGTATGTCCTTGGATGACAAAGGCAACCCCTCACTGGGCACCTGAGACATACATTCCCTCTATGCTTACCCCAAACCCAGCTAAACAACTGCTGTAGCTGCCTTGGGAGTCCCCAAACACAGTAGTCACGAGCCAGCAACCATGGCAGGACAGGAGGCCAGCAGCACTTCTTCACTGACTACTACTTCAAGTGCTCTCTGGGCCACTGGAGATTTGGACACGGAAGCCACTGTTTCTTACTGTTGGAAAAGGCCTGCTTGAGCCTAAGCTAAAACACAACTTGAATTACTTCAAATTTAAAATACCATCTTCTACCCAGGAAAGCTACCAAGCCCCTGGGCTGGGTTTTTCTGAAGGTTTAATCTGGGAAACATCAAACTTCCAGGGAGCTTCTGTGCTGAATATTGTATTGAACTTGGATCTTCAGTCTACTAAGGGAAAAAAACGGCACCATCTAAATACTACTGACAAACCGTCCTCTGCCAAAGCCCGTTCACATCACGAAGGGAAAGCCTTGATGCTCCCATTCCTACCAGGGAAACACCACTTTGATTCATCTGTTTTTAAACCCTGGAGCAACAAGAACAAGCTGTGGTTGCTCCCCGTGGCTGGTATGTGCCTGTGAGCCATACTGGTGTTTCAAAGGACTCTACTGGAACTTCAGAGCTGAGATGTGGGATGGGAGAACTGCTCCCAGAGATGTCCTCTGCTCCCAGCAAACACTCAGCCTGCCCCTCAGTATCCTTCAGCTGCTGTTACTCACCACTGCCACCCTCCCAAAAGAAGTTTTCACATTAGAGCTACCAAAGAGAAGGAAAAAGCAGCACACCCAGGAGTCAAGCACCAATTCCCAACAGCTCAACACAAACAAATGTTTAGCCATTTTTGCGTATCTGAAGCCCACACTCTGGTGCTCTTGCAGTGATCAGGCAAGGCACCTCATTAAGCACTGCTAGGGAGATTTAAAGGTGCACTTACTTGGCTCTGTGTCCATGAACTACTTCATCTACCTAAAGGCTCTAATGCTAAGAATCACAGTCTCCAGCTGTATATTGGTAATATTAATGGACATTTATAAGTTTCACAATAAATCCTTACTTGTTTGGGTCTGATACCAAGAATGACAGGAACTAAAAATCTTGGGCCACATCTCTAAGCCTATGCCCATTGCTTCACTACCACCATGTCTAACAACTGTTCTATGTGCTCATAACTAAAAAATGAAGAAAAGCAGCAATAAATTATGTATTTGCATTACTGAGTTTCCCAGAGCAGAGAAGCTGCTACAATCCATTGCATCAATTTTAACATGTCCAAGGCTATTTTTAAAAATGCTACAATATGAGGAATGACAGTGTTTAGCTCTATCTTATACTTGTCACGCAAGCCTGGGAAGAGACAGCAGAGGCAGGACTCTTGGGTATATGGAACATGAGACATGTTGCAAGCACTTAAAACTCCTTCCAGATCATCTTCACAGCCTGTACCTGGCTGGCAGGATGGAAACAAGGGAGCAGACTATCCCATTTAGCCTCCCTGAGGGATGTCCTCAGATCTTCCTTGAAGCACCTGCTGTTGGCTAGCATCAGTTTATTCACTTTTTTCCAAGGGTTTATCTTTTTTTATTCCCGTTTCATTAAAGCATAGAGGACACCCAAAGTATCCCTTGTGTTGGCCCTGGAGATTTTATCTGACAAACCATTTTGCCTGGAAACTTGTTCACATGAAAAAACAGGTGACAGACTTCAGGATACCGAGCAGGCCAGATTTGCAGGGTAGTTCTTGCGATCCTGTCGTGCAGCTGACAGAGGAGTCAAGCAAAGTGGGCTGAATAACTCAGTATTTAAAATCACAGCTTTGCTTGGCCTCATTTGTAGTTCCACCCTCAAACAAAAATTGCAGCTGATGAAGAGTCGTTTTGCATCTGAACAAAGTGACTCGAGGTTTAACCACTCCGGAGTGACGTGGCAGATCTGATGGAAGGACTCCACCACCAAATCCCACGTCTTTCTGGGATACCTGAGCTCTCCAAACACCAGTAAACTTTCACAATGCTCCGTTAGTAAAGCTGCTACACCACCTCACACCAGGAAGGCGATTAGATCATGCTGCTCATGGAGGCTCTCCTTGCTGAACAGGCCCTGCAAACCTTTCTGGCAGGGCTCCCATAGACAAACAAATCTTATGGTTATTCAGTAACAAAAAAAACCCCTAAAATCAGGCAGTCATGGCCTCTTAAAAACTTAGTTGAAGACCAAATCTGGGCCAAAGGCTGTAAATTTCCCACCGTTAGATTAAAGGCTGATTGTGTTCACTGGATCAGGGAAGAAATAAAGTTCATGGCTTTGCCACAGGCCTGTCACGTCAGGAAATGGTGCCCTGCTCCTGTTTGCAGGCAGCTGATTCTAGGGAAGGCAGAGTACAAGTTTAAAGCAGAATTCTTATTTTTTATTTAATTTCTTACGTTTGCAAGACTAATTCTTTCACTTATCAGCTTGCTAGGACAGTCCTTCTATCACCAGGTTTATCCAAAGTATTTAAGAGTCCTTACTGGGAGCCTTCCTTAATCCAAAGGAAATTGTCCTGGTTTCAGCTGGGATAGACTTAATTGTCTTCCTAGTAGCTGGTACAGTGCTGTGTTTTGAGTTCAGTATGCGAAGAATGTTGATAACACTGATGTTTTCAGTTGTTGCTAAGTAGTGTTTAGTCTAAAGTCAAGGATTTTTCAGCTTCTCAAGCCCAGCCAGCGAGAAAGCTGAAGGGACACAAGTAGTTGGGAGGGGACAGAGCCAGGGCAGCCAACCCAAAGTGGCCAACGGGATATTCCATATCACGTGACACCACATCTCGTATATAAACTGGGGGGAATGGGGGCAGGAGGAATCACCACTCAGGGATTAACTGGGCGTCAATCAGCGGGTGGTGAGCAATTGCACTGTGCATAATTTGTATATTCCAATTCTTTTATTATTACCGCTGTCATTTTATTAGTATTATCATTATTAGTTTCTTCTTTTCTGTTCTATTAAACCGTTCTTATCTCAACCCACGAGTTTTACTTCTTTTCCTGATTTTCTCCGCCATCCCACTGGGTGGGGGGGAAGTGAGTGAGTGGCTGCGTGGTGCTTAGTGGCTGCCTGGGGTTAAACCACGACAGAAGTACTGACTCTATTTCTCAGCCTTGTCTAGCATGTCCTTCCAATCCTTCCAGGAGCAGAGACACCAGCACCCTCACCAGCTCTGCCAGTGCTCACATACCCTCACCAGTCACTGTTAATGTTTAGCCTGGGCTCCCCCAGCTGAGTTACACGCTTGTGACCACATCCTGCTCACACTGATCACAGGATAAATCATTCCCTTCCTCTCTGAAGGCACCTTTGGCACAAAGCTCATAACCCTGTCTGGTCCTCTAGATTAAACTCCTCCAATTCTTTCCATCTCTCCTCTTAAGATACATCTTCAAGACCATCTGCCCTTGTTACACCCTTTGAGACACTACTAACTGGTCTGCAGCTTTCTTAAATGGCAGTCTCTGAACCAGGCACAGCACTAATAAGCCTTGGCTTAACTAGGAAGTAGCATGGAACGAGTACTTGGCATTTACAAAAATTCCTGCTCTGTCATAGTACAAAAGTACTTTCTGCAACCGTATCTCTGACTCCTTGATGGCTGCTCTCAGATCACTTTCCACAGAACTGCTAAGAAGCCACTTTCTATCTAGTAATTGTGCAACTGGATGCTCCCATTTCAGTCAAGGGACTTTTCCTTGTCCCTTCTTCGGTCACACACCTTTTCTTCTGAATCATTTCTCCGATCTCTCAAAATCATGTTGAATCCTAACCCAGTTTGCTTACATCCTTCCCTGCTTAGGGTCTGCTAGTGATTTAAAAGCCCTGCTCCACATACCGCATACACCAGCTTTAGTCGTCAAGCAGCAACAGTTCATCCACCCCTTACTTCAGACTACCCCCATTTAAAATAGACAGGGACGCTACAGTGGGAAGGAATGGGCACTGACACACAAACGTACAGCAAAGACCTCATTCCCCCAGGGTGGAATCACAGTAATACCACTCATTCTGCAATATGTTATTACACCCTTACCTTTAATTTTCTGTTTGTACTCTTCTGGTCGGTGGAGGTACATGGCTGCAGCGTCACCATTTAAAGGATCTATAGGGTTAGGATAGGCCAGCAGCTGGGGCAGGAACGATTCAAATATATTGGTGAGATCTGCAAGTGAAAGACACAATTGTTCATGTTCACAGACCCAGAGTCAGTCCGATTAACCATCCTGCAAGCACCAGCACTGAAACAGCAGCACAAAGCTTCAAGGGCAAATGCACCAACAATCTGGGCGCTAGTTAAAATAAAGGAAGCTGCATCGGGGAAAGCATATACATGGCTGGTAAGAGAGCTGCTGCTGCTGGAGGTATGCTGCAGCTCCTCAGCTAACTGCACAAACTACCTGACATCCCAAAAATGTAGATACAGGTATCTGTGGATTAAACAAAGTGGAAGGACACAATTGCCTTGTTTTCCATTGAGGCTCAGACCTGGCTTCAAAAAAAAAGGAAAAAAGAAAAACAAAGAGCACTGTGCTTCACCCCTCACTGAATTGTTCTCCTATTTCTGCCTCATTCTATTGCCATCTTTAAATGTCTCATGCTCCATGACTAAATTGACATACCTCAAGCATAAAACATCTTCCAGAGTGCTTTAGATGATTGTGTTAATAGAAAGAGCAACCAACAAGTCCCTCCTCCAACTCAAAACAATTTGCAGAATGTGAAGCACTCACATTAACACCTTGGTGCCAGTTGGCATCTGTCGCTAAATAATCCACAACAGGAAACATACTTCTGGTGCCTATGAGTAACTGTGGACACACGAAACCCTCTTCCCACATCCCTAAGATGACACACTTCAGCAGTGGGGGTGTTCAGAAACAAGCCCTGCGTCATCATTTCTCCTCGGGGGCTTCACAAGGACCATGCACACCCACACAGAGAGGAGATTAAACCCCCAGTGCAGGGCTGTGTGCCAGGTTTCACTTTAGCCACTGGAGAGCTACTGATACAGGCAGACCAGCATTCGCTGTGTGGGGCTTTCTGTTGGGTTTTGTTTGTGAATATTTGACACATCTTTCATTAGGATCCCACTTTCCCCCCTAATTAAAGGGAGTGTCTCTTTCCTGGTGGCAGAGAAATCCTGCCTGTGGATGAGCATCACCCATCCCCTCTAGCATGGATCAAAGCAGAGCTGTCAGAAGGGAAGCCCAACGCTCCCGAGGATCCATCAGATGAGCAGTTTAGCCATCTCAACCTGCCTCTTACAGGAACAAGGCTGTAGGACTGCTCCTGAGCCCAGCCACCACTGAGCCTCATGGAGCTACTAAATTCAACCAGACCTGACAGTGGCCAGGAATCTCAGAGCCCTTAACTTTCTGAAAGATTAATGAAAAATGCATGGGCAGATAGGGGGGGAGGAGATCCCTGAGTCCTAAACAGAAGGAAAGGCCATGGCTTCACATACTCAGGAGCATAGGGTTCATTATAGCTGATACTGCATCACCCAACTGCAAAAAGTAATGACATTGATTGCTACGGATAGCTATCGGCTGGTCTCTGCTATACAGAGACACCACTAGGAAGTTAGGTGGTTTTACCCTGAAATCTCTTTCTGCTATATAGAAGCTGTTGCCCCTTCCAATATTGGCTGAGGACAGTGATGAAGCACTTCAGAGCACACACAGTGCCTTGACCAAATTTGCCACGGCTGGCACACTGAGCAGCCAGGTGCCACCAGCTACTTCTAGGATGAAGCACAACAGCAACTGGAAGAAGGATCCTAATCTAAAAAGGTACCACAAACAACAGTGAGAATGCTCTGTAAGAATACTTTCTGCCACGGTAGTGGCTTGTTCTTGGTAAACCAATTAAACCTCCTAGGGAGTGGGTTCGGACACCATCAGCAATAAGTTGGGTCAAGTCTCTGCAAGGAACCGGTTTAGATCAAGTATTTCTCTGTGGCCATTAGACACCTAAACTGTCATGTAGGCTGAGCAAGCAGGGCCTTGGGAGGCCATCATGGCTCACAGGACACACTGCAGGGATTCTTCTTTTTTAAGAGACCTCAGTAATTTCCCCCTTCTTTCAAATCCTCCAAAGTGGCACTGGCTTAGCAGGAACTAGTTGAACATGTGCAGGAAGCCTAACGACAGCGCTAAAGACTTGATACGTCATTAGGGATGGAGAGGGAATTTAACCACAAGGTCTTCATGAATGTATTGGTAGCTATTCTGGGTCTCTTCCACCTTAGTTACTCCTTGAATTATCTGACCCATTTCCTCTGCCAGCGCAGGAGCATTCTGGTTTAAAGGGGTGACACTCCCAACAACACAGCTGTGCTGAGAGGCACCAAGGAATGTTATTTCACCCTTTTCATTTCATGTTCAGAAATGGGCCACCTCCTTATTTCACATAAGGAGGCAAAGCCCTGTAGTGAAGAGGTGACGTAGGCACTCTAGTGTTGATGACTTCCGAGGGAAGGGGCAGAGCGAATGCAGTCACCCCAGTGTCCGGCTTGCAGCTTCAAGGCATCCTGCAGCAAGGCAAGGGAAGTTTGCAATAAGATGACTGTCAAGCGATGCACTTTCTAATGCCAAGTTTCACCAGTTACTGTGGAAGGTGTTCTGTACAGAATACACATCTGATACCCTTAAGTTGCCTAGCACCTATCACTGATACTACAAGGAAAAATGCAAAAGATTTTTCCAAGTTTGTTGATATTAATACATCACAAGCATAGTAAATCCCAAGCTGTTTTTTCTACCTTTAAAAGCAACAACGATGACAAAAAATACAGCAGTGCTCATTAGAAAACCTCTCACAGAAAGCCTTCCTATGAAATTGTTTGGAAATAGTGCAGAAACCCCAGTGTGGCTGTCTGGGAGAGTGTGCTGCAGAACAGGGAGGCTATCCATGCGTGGCTTCCAAAGCAGAAACCATAGTGCCAGAGCACAAAACCACCACCACAGTTACACTGGAGCGATTTTCTTTTGTCCAGCCATCCCCACAATCTGCAGGTGGCATTTAAGACTGTGAACAGCAGCACACACTGCACTGAGCTGGATTCTGCTGCTGGCTGAACCATGCAGGTTCATCCCCAGCAGAGGGCTTGGTTTGCTAACACCGCTTTCATTCCTCTGTCTCGCATCAGATCTTTGCAGGACACAAGAGCATCTTCTTCCTCCATTAGCAACACCACCTGGGTCACGGCTAAGCTGATCTCTCACAACAAAACCATGTGAAGTGTACACCATGCATCTAGTACACAAGGACTTCAGGCATTCTGACGAGGAGTAAAGTTCAGCAAGTTGCTATAGCAATTTCCCACCCAGGATTCACCAAGTCTAGTATTTCCTTACAAATTGTGCTTGTGAGGAAGGTAAAGTAGCTTGTCTCTCTAGCAACTGCTTCAAAGCTTCAACTTACATAGGTAAAACCAGTTTTTCATGGAAAAACGTGAAGGATTTGACGTGCACGTTCCCCTGAATACCCTTCCACAAAGCATAATTGGAACATCTGAAGTTCACATTTTTAAAATGCAGCCAACCTAGACTAGATACTCAGCTGTATTCCTTTTAACAATTTCAGCTTTCCCTAAATGCTATTTTAACAGGTCTTCAGCTACCAGCTGATCTTTTTATTTCTCTAAAAAGGACAGTTATAGCCAAAAACAACCTAATGGGAAACTCAAAACATTCTGCAGCAAGCAGTGCAGTCATTAGATGCAATACCACCTCTTAGCCTGCAACGAAATTATGCTGCCATGATAAACAGGAATGGTTTCTGGTGCCAGCTTCTGTAGAATTGGGATCATAGCCTTGTGCACGAAGAATACCAGCTTGAATGCACGTACAAAACATGGATGGGGTAACTGGAACTAGATTTCACTTTAGATACAGTCACTCTTCTCTTTCAATGCTGAATCGTGGCGGGGTGCTGTTGCGCAGTTGTCAGACAATGCCAAGAAATGGATTGAGAGATCCTTTGTAAGGTTTATGGAATATTTTTGCCTCTCTGGGATAAAAACAGGTTACAAAAGTATTTTCACATGAAAATGTTATTTTTCACGTGATCTTGGCTCAGTGAGGAGTCTAAAACTTCAGTTAAAAAAAACAACAAACAATACAAAACCCAAAAGTTGGCCTAAGATCATCTGTCTCCAGCAAGCTGTGTTATGTTAACACACCAAATACGGATGTTCATGTGATCAGCTTGCGGGGAAATGCCAAACTCACCGTAGAGAGCTGTCCAAGTTTGATTGATTACATCTAGACATACAGTTCCTGACCTGAAACATATGGAAAGGATGGAATTAAACACAGTCACACTCAAAAATACTCTGGGGATTTAATACAATCTACCCCCTCTCTTTCCCTGCCCTGCTTCTGCCCCACTGTTTCAGATAAGCTATGATTTACTCCTACCTTGTGGTTAATAGAGGGGCAGCCTTTAACTACATGAATCTTCATACTCTGCACAAAAGAAAGTAAATTGAAGCCTTTACTGAATTAGTTGGTCCATATGGGCCTCTGCTGGAGAGACTGAAGCATAGGTGGCTCCCCTTAACAAACCTTCACTGAAAAAAATGTGGCAAAACATCTTATGTTTTGAAGAATTTTAGGATAGATGTGAACTTCAGCTAAAGAGGGAGCTATGGCTTAGCCAACGCTGTTCTTGTTGCTAGAAAGCCGGCACAATGCCAATGAGGAGGGGGACTGGCAACCTTGAATTTTCTGTAAAGGAAGCATGTTGCAATACCAAGACCACATCTGCAACAGTGTGTGTCTGCAGCATGCAGCTCTAGTCTTGCCCACAGCCTGACCCACTCCTGAAAGTTAACTTGCATCAAATCCCCCACTCTGGACTCTTAGATTGATGAAAGCATTATTCAACTCATCAGGGTATTATGGGAAGCCAAAATACAGTTACAATTAGACAAACTCCTTAGAAAAACCACACACTAGGGATTTACTTACGCTTCGTCAATGTTGGGATGGAAAATTTTATTCATGAATCCTGCAAAGAGACACACTGGTAAATAGCAGAAAACAGCCAAAGAGGTTGGGGTTTTTTTGTTGTTGGGTTTTTTTTGTTTTTTTGGTTTTGTTTTTTTTTTTTTGTTTTTTTTTTCAAGAGGAGGCTGGAATTTACTGAACAAGGACTCATCTGACTAGTTTCAAAGAAAACCCAGCCTTAGCTATATATAGCTATGTAACCTTTAAAATACCAGGCAACATTCTGACCCTAGGGTCCTTCTCCATTCCCTCAAAATTCAGCAAAACCCTCTGCTTACAGTGCAACCGGACCACAAAGGTTTTGTGGTTCAGTATTATCTTGAAAAGAACTGCCCATCAGCCCAACTGAGCACCCACATCAGATGAAGTGTTTTTAAAAGCTGCAAGGATCTTCTGAGTAAACACAAAACTTAAGCTCAACATTTGCTTTAAGATTAATTTTTTTTTTAATGTCTCCCAACAAAGATTTTCTATGAACTTGAAGTTGCAACATTAGTCTACATTTGTAAGCCATTCAGGGGCAGAGACTGGTGCAGAGAGCTAATACTTCAAGTTTTGCAGCTATACAGCAATTAATTCATCACTTGGTACCTCTGGTCTCCGAGAAAAGAAAACCGCTCAAATGCAAGGTCTAGAATGAGAAAGCTCATCTTAGCTTTGTCCACATTTCAGACTTGTAGATTTGATAGTGCTTTCTTTCTTTGTTCTGAGTTGCAAATTAAATAGTTAAAAAAAATAATCCTGTGGTTTCAAGACTTACAACATCATGGTAGAAAATGCCTCACACTTTAAAGACTGCATCTGATAGCAGCAGCTAGAGGTAAGCTGTGCTCTCCAGCTGCCTACTTTAACCTCAATTCAAGGCAGATGGCACCTCAAAAACACTCCCTTCTTCTCCCACAAATAGTTTATAAAACAAAGATATTAAAGGAATTGTAACACATCATACTTGGCACCGTAGCGTGCATAGAAGTAAAGCTTATCCACCCCAAAAGGAAAGTTAAGCGTTTCAGACTATGGCTGGGAGTGGATGCAGAATCCAGCTTTCAAATTCTTCCCTTTCCTTTCAATAGGAGGAACCAAATACCTGGGTGCAGGACACATCCCCAGCACAGAATGGACACAGTACAGGGATATAGAACTGGGTTTTCAAATTATTTCACTACCAAATGGATTGAGTGCTATAAGCTTCTGCTGGCTTGTCTGAATCATTTGGGCTCTGCCCAGAAGGGCTACTGCAACCCTTGGTTCTGTACCAGGTTAAGCTGCTTCCAGACCTTAACGTTGATTTTTTTTCAGAACTTAAAATAAAACCTTCTTTCCTCTGTTGTACTGCCATCCTGTAGCCTGTAAAGCCTTACAAACACTGCCCATGTGGGAATCACGCCTTTCTGCAATAAACAGAAATCTACATAAGCTAACAGCAACTATTTCTTCTGACAAAGGTCCATGTTTATAAAAATGGGTAAGAAATTTAGGTCTGGGTTATTGACTCAACCCATTTAAAAAGCTCCTTCCAGGACTCAAAACACACAGAAATTTCCTCTCCAGAGCAGCCCAAAAAGCAAGCAGATGAAACATATCACTGTTTACAATTCAGCAAACTCCCTACTTTCACCATCTTTATCCAGCCACTCCAGGCGAGACACTGCAGCAGCACTGATCTACCATCTCTGCCTGAACAAGGAGTGATCGTGATTTGAGTGACAGCATGGTTCCCATCTGCGGTAAGAGCTGACATATGGATCTAACTCCCTTTCTTTCCATGTATTATGATACAAATATAATTTCATGTTTACTTGTACTGCTCGGATTTTGCATAAATACAACGCAAGGCTGAAACGATGCCTGGAGCCAGAAAAATCTCTAAAAGAACTGAGAACTACATAAACAACTCCACGCTAACAAGTGTATTTCAGGAATACCTTGCCATGATTTAGCTTGAAAAACTGAAGCAGACTTAAAAAGGGAAGCTGTAGTTCCATCAAATATTTAAGTTATGGTGGCTCTCACAGGTTTAAATCAGGTCACAGATCCATTATGCTGGCACTGGAGAACTGCAGCAAGCACTGATCCTGATTCTAAATCCTGTCTCTCTCTTGGATGAGGGGAAGTCAAGTTTCTGATAAAGCAGAATAGAAGAGAGGATGGGGAAGACACCAGGTAACAGGATAGTTATGTGTAGACCTGCTGAGTAAACCACTCTTTATTCTGGTACCTAGGACACAGACCGGCTCTCTTTAACCCAGCTAGATGCAGGCATCCCTCTACCTTCTCTCATTTTGGTTTTCTGATCATCTCACCTATTTCCTAGGACCTTATATCACAGCCACCTGCAGCTAGGTGGACAAGGCTGTGCTGCAAACCCACCTGTAAGGTTTTGGTCAACTCTTCGTTCACACACGTCAGCTTTTAAGCTGCACTCGATATCCAGGGAGACGAGATTAGGTTGTCCGCTCAAGCAGCTCCTGTGCTAGAGATTTGTAATTCTTCTCTGTCATCTTTGCATTCACCCAGGCAAGGAACAAACCCCTCTTTCACACTGTCCTTGGTCTCAAGCTTTGCAAATTAAACAGTTGTTCTTCAAGAAAGGACACAAACATCCTCTCCCTGCACTTCTAATTTCCTAGGCTGTTGCCACATCTTGCAACTCTTCAAGGTCCCCGCCAGTCTCATTCTACTAGAGACCCAAAGTTCCCAGGCCAAGAGCAGCTCTGTTCATACCTTTCCTTTTCCTGACCCAGAAACAAGTGCAAACTATTATCTCCTCCTTTATTTGAAATGTTAGTCACCTGCAGTGATAAAGCACTAACATTGCTCCAATAATACTGACTTGCTCTGTATTTATTTTCACAAATACAAAAGACAAAGCAAGCATAAACATCCATGTAAAAATGAAATTCCAATTTAAAGAGTAAGCCAGGAGTAAAAATACCTCCCAAGCCAGCATAAACACTTGGGCAGGTTTATTGCCATTGTTGGATACAGCACACCCCGATAAATATAATGTGCAGAACTGCAGGTGAGCACTCCATGAAGTGTACCAAGGGACAGGCTCTTGATTCTGGGTTCTCACCACGGCCTGGAGCATGAAGCCGAGGTCACAGCCTGAGCAGTTGTGATTCTGTGTGCTGGACTGGCTGTAAATACTTAACATTTTAAAACAATATTCACACTAATCCCTTCAAAAGCCAATGCTTAGGAGGAATTTGAGCAGCAGAGTGGCTGCAGTTCACCCTTTCCATACAAAGACGTCAAGATCCAGGATTGCCTTTGACAGTAAAGCAGGACTGCATAAAATCCGTATGAACGAAAAGCCTTTGGGTGATAACAGAAAAAAACGTGTACCTCCACAAAAGAGTTACACAATGAAAAGGGACACATCTGTTCCGATACTGGAAGACACTGAGACCAATATGCAGATGCTGACCTTCAAAAATGCTGGTATTTCAGCAATAGCCCTGGAGTAATCACTTCTTGGGTTGACAAAGATCTTTGAAGAGAAGCACATTTTTAAATTAAAAATCAGCTAACTGAAAGGCTGTCAATCTTCTTTGGTGCTGCAAACACAGGAACATTCATAAAGCTCCAGCAGCTGGACGTATTCCAGTACAAAATGAAGTTCTCTTACCACACTCATGCACCAACTGTGGATGGGTCTGAACATCCAGGGCACGGACTAGCAGCTGGGTCAAAACGCTCACTCCGACGACCAGGTCCTGCAGCTGGACGATAGCTCAACACGCTCTCCAGGTGAGCAAAACCGCAGCGGAGAACCAGGGAGGAATTTCAGACTTATGCTGATGTCAACGTCTCTCCTGAACAGCTCCAGACTAAAGCTCCCAGGAAATGGCTAGAAGGCGCTGCGAGAACCAACGTGCTGTCGTAAGCTGCTTTGCCAGCAAGTTCTCCTCCAAGAGGCAGAGCCCAAATACTTGGATAACTTGGGGAATGCTGAGGACTCCCAAGGTAACTCTTGTTCTCCTGTGGAGCCATTAGGCAGAAAGCTCCTGCAAGAGGTTGTTCCCCATCAATTGCTCCCCTATCACTATGCCTATAGGGCCAGACTGTGATTTAGAAAGGGTGCCCTGTCTTGGTACAGCCCCCATAGAATCACAGAATGGTTTGGGTTGGAAGGGACCTTAAAGATGATCTAGTTCCAAGCCCCCTGCTGTGGGCAGGGACACCTTTCACTTGCCCAGGTTGCTCATCTACGATTCAGGCAGAATGGACTCAAAACTTGGAGATTAGAGGGATCAGAAATCTGGGCTGGGGACTGCCTCCTCACTCTTTCCATAGCTCCAGCTGCACAATATGCTGGCCCGCAGCAGCAAAAAGCTTTCTTGACTCCTCGGTGCTTCTCCTCCAAGTCAGGAACTGGCTGCAATCCAACAAGCGGCGCTTCAAAAGGTAGCCTGATGCTTATCTGAGCTCAAAGTACAGCCAGCTTAGCTGGTAGGTTAGGTGAGAGGTCCCCAAAAGAGACTTTTTTTCTGCAGCACAGCTCTTCAAAGCAATGCTAGTGCTGCTAGCCCTGCAGAAACACACGGGAAGGAGGAAAAGCAGCATGCCAGCAAACACAGCACATCTCAGCCCCCCGGCTTTGCGTCTTCTTGCTCCACGGGGAGTCAGCTACATGGCCGACCCACACCAGCGATAAATGCAAGATGACTTCCCACTGGCTCTGGGGAATGTGCCAGAGTGGAGCTGGTTTATATCCACTTAGCCATCCCAAATTCACCACTGCTTGCCCACGTGTCAGCTCTCTTTGCTCATAAAATAAGGCCAGCTGGATACTTCTCTACCTGAACAACTGTGACAGCAGATTCCTATCTGTGTACCACTGTGGTGCCAAACGAACAGCCAACAGGACAAGGGTATGTAATCACTCCTAACTTTTCAGTGCAGCAAGACTGACAAGCCTCAAAGTTTTATTTTTAATGAGTGATTAAGGCCAAGTCAGGAAACTGTTCAGACTGCCTGGCTGGTGAGGTGGGAAGGTGGTTACAGTCTCTCTGAAGCAGGATACTGTGAGTTTTAAATACCACACCAAATCAACATGGCTTGGGTGACCACCCAAGGCTCGGGGAAGAACTATGTGCACAGAGATCAGCATGCAAAAGAGCTTATGTACAGCACAGAGGTCAAGAGCAGTGGTTTTCCTCTGCTTTTTTTAACCACTGGACAATCTACCTAATGGAAAAAGATCTTCCAAGTACTCGTGCAGTGTTACCAAACAGCCAAATAAGATTAGTCTAAACTTAATGTTAAACTACTTCCCCCTTCCCAAACAACAAAAAGCCTGCAAGGGAACATGCTCTTTTTTTCAGGGACTACCTTCTTGTGTAACTGATCACAAGCCCGCCACACACCACAGGTTGAGAAACCATGGTAGGAGATGGGGGACAAGGCATGAGAGCAAGACCTCTGCTCCAGTCCTCAACTTAGTACCTGCTCCCCTCTGCGGACTGGGACAACTGGTTTAGCATGTGGCTGTTCCCCATTTGAAGGGCCCAGGATCTGCCCACCTCAGAGGTGTGTACCTTGTCCAGCGCTCTCAGGTCAATAAGCTCTTGCTGGCAAAGTCAAGGATTTCTTTTTTATGAAACTTGGAGGTTAGGAGCCCATTCAGAGCACTAACAACCGAGTCAAATATAACACGGTGCACTCACCATGGAGGCATTCACCGCACAGTGGTGGCGCGAGGTGCTGCGTAATGTCAGCTTGCTAACAGCAGAAGTAGAACAGTTTATGTTACCATACTCAAATTCTAGTAGCTTTCCAAAACAATACCATAAATAATTCTGCACCAGCTTCACGAGGAAAAGATCAGGACAGAAAAATATGGCTGTAGCTGATGGAATATAGTGGCAGAGCTCTAAACTCTGGACCTCCTGCTCGGAGTGAATCACTGAGTGGTCCTTCTTGGAAGTGGAAAAGCAGTATCCACAAGCTTACAGACTGGTGCTAAGAGCAGCAATCTCTGGAAAAACATGCAGAACTAGCACAAAGCAATTGCCCAATATCAGTTCATCTCATTGCTTAGGTGCACCATCACCTGATGCCCAGGCTTCAGAGACTGGCACAGAAGGCAGTGAGTCTCTGCCAAGCCAGGCTGAAAACACCTACCCCATTTTGTCAGTCTGTTCCCATTCTCTGATTGTAGCAGGGAATCTGCAGAGAGTGCACAGTTGCACATCAGACCGGAGTGGAGACAGGGATACAAATTACCTTTAGGTGTCTCGTCTTTCCCCTTAGACAAAGCTAAGCGTATTTGAAAGAACAAGCATTTTCACATCGCTTATAGGTCAGAGCAAGGATCAACACACACAGGGAAGAGCAAGCTCAGAATGGTCACAGGCGATAAGTGACTCATGAAATTCTAAGTAGCAAAATGTAAGGCAATCCAGAGAGAAGCTGAAAGTAAAAATAGCAGCTGCAGTTAAAAAGAAAAATTAAGCACAGGCCAGGAGAGATCTGTTAAATCCTGGCTGGAGCTAAACACTGCTTCATTCCTGTACTGGCTGCCACAATGTCTCGTTATATACGTACACATACATACACACACACTTCCATATGTTTTGTGTACATACCAGGCATTTTGTTTTGCAAAACACTTAGGAGAAAGGTGAAATATAAATGTGAGATATCTGCAGATAACTGGGCCAGAGATGGAAGGAAAATGAGAACTGTGTATAAATATACAGAAGTTATTTGAGAAATTGAGGCTCTGAGCATATTGTATGCAAACTCTGCAGCTGTGACATTTGATTATTAAGAAACCAGAGTGACTCAGTGCCGGTCTAATATTTCTGCAGATTTTAGCAATAAAATAAATGCCACGGTGCTTCCAGGTAAGCGCTGAGGCTTCCAGGTTCACGTTTCTACTGCTCCTATCATCTAAGCAGGGCAGCACATTCACACTCTGCGCTTCCTCACGTGTTTATGGCATCCAAGAGCATTAATCTCTGGCTCTTGGCAGGCATATAGACTGATTAAAAACATACAAAATTTACACAAAGCGTTCTTGTGACTTGGGAGCTCAAAACAGTACTTCAAGTACTTCACAACTCCCCTTTGAAAAAGCAGGAACAGGCTAAGCAGAAAGTTCCCCTGAAGATATTAAATCCCAGAGGGAAGGGAAAAGTAGTGAAGCAATGCCAGCAGGGTTACTGAAATCATAAACAGCTCAAAACATATTGTCTAGGAGAAAGAAAAAATGGAACGAAACATCTACCAGGGGAGTGCTTCGGGTCCTCATAAGCACGCAGGGATATTTACATTAATTGACAAAAGCATTAAGAGCCGCAGCATTCGTTAGCTTCAGAAAGCAATTGAGTATTTTTCAGGAGTTGGTTTTGTTCTAACGAACTCCTCAATTTCAGGAGGTTTGTTTCAGCCCTGAAGATATGGATATTTAGGGATCACCAGCAGAGTTAGTTCATCTCAAAGGGAGCACTCCAGCCCAGAGCCAACCTGACAGCCCTACATCTGGCTCCATTTAGATTCGTGTTCTTCCAGGATGCACATTTCCCTTTTTACTGTACATTGTATAGCTCGTTAGGAAAAAATCATCCTGTACCAATATGGGATCTGTCCAATTACACAGCAAAGACCAAGCAAGGAACAGGCAGTGCCAGAAATACCGGCAAGGTACTGCAGGACATGATGAAACACTGGAAGCTTCCTGAGGAACTGCTCTTTTCACACAGATTCCAGGATGGTTTAGGTCTTTAAGTAGGGGCATCACCTGCATCGTCAGGAGAGCACTGTCCCTGGGGCAGCATCATTTAATAGACTACAGAAATAATTACCAACCCAAGAAGGGCAGGAAATACATGCCACACATATTTGAGAAGGGAGCTGTGGATGGGACAAGGGAGCAAAAATTTGGCAGAAGAACCACTACACTGAGCGAAGGCTTCTCCTAGAGACCCTCAAAGGTAAAGAGGACCACCGCTTATTTAGGGTTTAAGAAGAGATCTGCAGTTTTCCAGAAGACCACTCTGGAACCCACTTTAAAACCCTTTTCTATTCAGGTTTGTCAGTCGCACTTTAGAAGAGAACACCAAGTTTTCACGTACCTTATACTCAGAGCCATGCTGGGATAAAAGCAATTTGAACAGATTAGAAAGCAACTATTAGCAGTCATTTTTCAGAAACGGCTTTCTAGAATGCACAGATATGCTTCAAGCCATCATGTTATTTGCTGCAAAAAGCCCATGCCATGTTCAAGACTGCATTAAGATTTTCTAAGATGGAAAGAAAATTTTAGCCTACAGTACTAGAGGAACAAGGAAAGCTGCAAGGACAGCATTTTTGCTTTAAGCTTCAGCATAAAAGTGTAATTTATTAAAGGAAAAGAAACTGCTGGATTCTATACTTTATACAAGCCAGTGACTTACACAGACAATTTGAACTCTGCATGTCATCATCACAGTGGGAGCTATGCGGTGCTGAGAACAGAAGGGCTGCAAACAAGCTACATGTGTGCTCTAGATGACCTTCTGTCCATTTATGGGCTACACCACCTCTGAAATCCTTCGCTTCCACCTCTTTACAGATCAGAGATTGCCACAGCAAATTTCTTCCCTACTAATTCCTACCCCTGTGTTATCCAGAGCTCAAGCTGGCTGAGGACTGCTGGGTTAGGACACCCATGCTCACTGGAACAGGCAGACCTGGGAGAGAACAGGATCATCTCATTTATAAGCTTGTGAATGCTCCCAGTTCAGCTGGGATGAAGGCTCACTCTGGAGCTATCTGTAATGCCAAAACCAGTGGTATCAGGCACGACACACCGAGTCTGCCTCCAAGAGCAACTGTGCGGAGATCGGGCTGGCCCAGAGGAAGGGGCTGAGACGCCACTTAGCCCTGGCTGTCCAGATAAGCTGGGCTGGGGCAGCAGAAATGGGAACCAGACAAAGAAAAATAAACCTCTTCCTGCAGCCAGCTGGGAGCTTCCCCGGGTCCTAGCGCTCTCCTTGGCGCTTCCACTCCCCAGCTCCTTCCTCCCCGCAGCAGAGCTGAGTCCTTGCTTTCCTAAGCCAGCTCTCATCTAGCGTCGACTGTTTATTCAACCTGAAGCCTCAGCTGCACACTGCTTCGCCCGGGAGGTACCCTGCGCTTCCAGCAGCCCTTGTCCAGCAGACAGCAAGGCAGGCCCTAAAGCAAGAGCCAGCCTTTTGGGGAGCTCAGCGAGAGAAGAGATGGTTTTCAGCCACTCGAACAGAGACTCGGAGGGCGAGGGATGCATGCTAGAAGGTGCAATGAGTCTGGAATAAGAGTCACAGCGGGTGTAAGCAAGCTGACGGATGGAAAGCTGCTGTACTAAAAGGAAGGCAGCAGAAGCAACATTAGAAGGGACAAAGCAATTTGAGCAGAAAATAACCCCCTCCACACCCACCCACCCACCACCCTCCCCAAGTTCACTGGGAGAAAGGCCATCCTTGTGGTGTCAGTTTTGAAAATACAGCTGGGCCAACTCTGATCCCAGGCTACATTTTACTCCTGCCTATCCCAAACGGCACAAAACAGCCTCCAAGCCAAACCACCAAAAGGTCAAACCTACCATGTTCCGTGCAACTAACCGGAGCCTAAATCAACAGCAATACAAATACACAAGAGCCTGGCTAACATTTAGCTGCATCGGCTCCATAGGCTACTGGAAAGAAAGTTTGGTTTTGCTTTAAGCCAGCAACCCTGATTCTGATACACACAGGAAGAACATCAAGGGAGAGAAAAATAATCTTGAGTTGACTAGCACCAAAGCAATTAACAATGAGGAAACTAGGTTTTACATGCTTTCTGAGAGTTGTCCGTAGCAAACCCATATTTAAGATTGTGAACATGACAGTACCCTGACCTGTATCAGTCTGTGGCACTTGAGAAGCAGGGAGGAAAAAATGACTGGCACCAAATAACATACTGTGCATCTTGTAAACAGTCTCTAACCTAAGAGGTTTATAGCAAGTTTCAGAGCTGACTCAAGAGGAGGGAAAAAGGGGTTCTCATAGCTGCAGCAATACTGCATTGTTACTCAGCTGCATGCACATTTCTGTGGTTCAGCTAAAGTTTCAACAGAAAAAAAGAAAGGTAAAGGATGGCATAAAAACAGCATCACTCTTCCCCAAAAGGCATGGTTCACATTTGGAACTAGACAGATTATTTCTCACACCAGAGAGAGAGAGATTTTAAATATAAGGCACTCTTAGCGTAAGAGTCTATTTTAAGAAAGCAGCCAATACTTATCAACTCCAAATCAGGATGTTGATATTGGAAGGGACCCATCTCATCCAACCCATGTAGTCAAGTTTCCACATCATTCTCCTCGGGCAGTTTTCTCCAGTCTTTAGAGTCCTCCGGTGGCTTGAGCCACAAGCACACCCTTCTGATGGAAAAGTGCCATGTCACTGAGTTACCAGCACTTATTTCATAAGCCAGAATACAGATGTTGGAACTTCATGCATCTGCTCCAGTTTTTCAAGCAACATTGGCTATTTTATTTATAGCCTAAGTGATTGGAATAAAGTTAGGTACCGGAAGACATCTGAGTTAGATCACTGTTACCCAAGGACAAAGATAGGATGGATACAGTCTAAAGAACATTCCCTTAACAAACTTCCTATTTGCTCTCAAAGGTTAAATTTTTCTGGTGATAGTTCCCTGCTTCTATGTTCCTCCACATATGCATCACCTAGTCCAAGAGGACAGAGGTTTCAGGTCCTGCCTTCACTTCCATCCACTTTTGGACAAGAGGTCCCAAAAGCTAGGTTCACCCCAAGTCCAAGAACATGCACTGAGGTCTTTGCTCTCCATACTAAATGAGTCATTTTATATAAACAGGCTCCAGCACTCACTGTGATATCCTGCACCTTACCCACAAATGGATATATTATTAAAAAAGCACATAGTAGAGACTTAGTTCATCAACACACAAACATATGACCAAATCATGTTTCCAGCTCCTAGCCCTTCAGCCAGAAGACCAAAATTCCTCTCTGCTTAGCATGTGACATCTGGAAGTCTACGGTAAAAGCATTCTGCAGACTTGAAATAAAGATCTTATGACAGCACTGAGGGTTGTTGCAACTTCATCTGCAACAATGCTGCAAGCAATAACATCTGTCCTGCATGAACAGTAACATGATTTTAACTGAAAGTGATTATTGGTTACCTATAGATGGGGATTTGAAAGGGTATTTATCAGGAAGGTCGACTCTAACTTTCCATACTCCACCTTCATATGGTGCTGCAATGAAAGAAATGCAGGTATTAGACACTTCGTAACTCAGGAGAGAATAAATAGAACTACAGCATTAAGCAAAACACATCCTTACAAGAATACTTAGCTCCATCAGGGGGTAAGATTTCATATCAAACCTCCTACGGTAAAAGCCATTTTCCTGTGCTGCCTGACAAGAAATACATGGTTTTAACTGATACCGCAGAAGATCTCGGAACAAAGCCACAAGAGCCTTATTAGAAACAGAGACTTTGGAATAATCTACTTACCTTTAGAGGTGTTACTAAATTAAGGCACACTGGAGACCTGACTTGTGATCTAGTCACTAGAAAAGCCATCTTAATTATAAACTCCGCAAAAATTCAGATGACAGATGCAAAACTTATGAGCCAGGTCTAGAAAAGCTAAGGATCAACAAGAGCTGTGCTGAAGGCCATAGCAGAGGGCTTAGCTGTCCAAAGGCAGCATCCAGCTCTGCTCAGCTCCAAGGGAGGTGGTTCATCTGCATTAATGCTCACAGTTGTATTTCTCCCCGCCCTTCAGAGAGCAGCCTTCAAACACTGCTGCCCTTTGATTTCTCACCCCCACTTAGATTTGCTCATCTCTTCTTCCACTCCAGAAGAGTGTGTCATTTTACTGTTCCCCACCATGAGCCATTAGTTTGTTTTTATAGAAGGGCTGGGTCATATACTTACTTCCTTGTGGTCCATAAAACTTCACAACAAATTCATTGAGTCCTCCTAATATTGTGACTTCGTGTTTGCTCTCAATACTGATACATCAAGTAAAGGAAAACAGTCAGTCCAGGAAACAAAACCCATTTAATCAAGTACAGGTAAGTTGCTATAAGTCAAACCAAATAGTCTAAAGCCAAATATTCCAAATATTCTACAACATGCAATTCAAGCATCATGACACATCTAAGTGACCACACCACCACAATGACGTTAGTAAAAGCCAATTCTACACACTGAAGAATCCCTCCCCCTGCATTGAGCAATCTCAAGATGGTGCCTCCCTTCCCCTCAGAGCTGCTTAGTGTTCTCCATCTACTTCTGCAGAGCATAACCTTCGATTTCAGAAAACGCTGAGTCCCTGTCAGCAACGTATTTGGAAACATATTCAAGCTGTGGAGGGGAGCTAAAAATCTAGAAACAGCAACAGCTCCAAAGTCTCACTGCACACAGACATGAACCCCAGGGGCAAGGCTCGGAGGTGAGGCCAGGACTCAGAGAGACCTCTCTCCTTTCTGTGCTCAGGAGATGAGCCATGAAGCAGAAAGTCACCCTTGCCAACCACTCACATTAAATGTTTACTCTCCTGCCCAGATTAGAGGAGCAGAACTCGCCCCAGTCCCTGCTCTGACAAATGCGAGAGCTGATGAATTCAATTCTCCTTGGCTGCCTTCGGCACTGTCAGATGGCCTCCCACAGCTACGATGCAAATTATGGCAATCTCATGTTAATTTGACTTGCAAGACCAAAAATCTCTGTGTCTTCAGAGAGATGGCAGAAGGGCGAGATTATGAGGCACTGTTACAGTGCAAAAAGAACAACTGTATTTCTCAACATTTAAAGGAAAGAATCAAAGCACCAGTGCTTTGGGAAGAAGGGAATACAAACGGAAAGGCAAGAAATCTTCATTTCAAGTAAGGCTCAGTTAAGAGAATTAACGGTGATGTTTCAGAACCCAAGCTTGCTGAAGAATTCTGCTATAAATCAGGGTTAATGGATTGTGAATAATATCCTACAGCAATTACCTTTAATCAATAATCTTAATATGAATTATGAGGGAAGCATCAGAAAAAAACAGAGCAGGATAAAAATCAAAGGTTTATTCCCACCTGAACTTCAGACTGCTTCAGCTCTGCACCACAGAGGCTGCCCTCATTTGAGGGAAGCGGGCAACAGCATAGAATATCTCATAAAAGATCCTTAACATCACAGCAGTGAGCTTCACAGAAATGCTTAGGCTAAGAGGAACTGAAGCCAGCTTCCCTTTTACAACCAAGATTTTTCACTCTGATGCAAAAGGTCTTCTGCTTTCAAGGCACAAAATTTGCCCAGGAAGCTCTCCACTTTGCAGCAATAATGCAGATTACCCTTGCACCTTCATGGCGCTAAGCAAACACACACACATGCACCTGGGCACACAGGTACATGCTCACTTAAATATTCCTGACCCACCTGGGATCTACCACCAGGAACAAGCAATCCTCAGCTCAGACCTACTCCCGATCTCACATTACAATCTGCTTAAAGGTGCATCACAAACTACTTTAAAGAGAAGAGGCCCCTGTATCCAGAAGTGCCAATTCAATCCTGGCAGTCTGCGTGCGTACTCGTACACAGGAGATCCAAGTCCCATCTGCGGGGTCCGTCAGGATTTATTACAGTTCCTCAAGTACAATGACTCCCAGATTGGACAGAGTTTTCCCACAGTGCCAGCTCCAAAAGAATTTGGATGCAATAACCCTCTTCCCCTCATTCTCATGGGGAGGGAGAAAAGTTTATAGCGGTTTGTTTTGGCTCAAGAGTTTTCTTGGTTCAGCATAAGCTGCTCTGCCCTACAGTTAAATGGCAAGTAGCTCGCTGCACCTGGCAGTCACCCAAGAGCAGCTCACAAAGGGCAGATCAATGCCTTGCTGCCCCAAGTGCCAGTGATTTCTCTGCTAAAAGCCATCTCTGGGAAAATCTACATCTCTACAGGTTTGCAGAGACTAGCTTAGCACTGAAGTCCTGCAGCTTGCTTCAGTCCTGATGTTAAGGGACACTTGTCACCAGATCTTTTCACATCACCCAGTACCGTGACAGTAAGTTTTAAATACAGGCTCAACTGACTTTAAGTTCCATTGAAAATGTACACACTCATTTAATGGATAACTATTCCAGGGTCAGAAACGGGCTCTTATACAAACTTGCCGTGTATGATGATGCCCAAGAGTGAAACGTTTAATACTGAAGTATGTTAACACTTACAGCAGCTTCGCGGATCAGGTTAAATACAAATGGTTTTACTTAGGACTAAATCAAGTACCACTTAATAAAAAACAGCTCTCCCAGCCTGATCTTCAGAGTGAGCTCCTGAGCAGCTGCAGCTTATACGCTCTTCTGCTCCACAAGTCAATACTGACCATAAATTAAAGCAGAGCTTTCTGCACTCAGACTCAGCCCTAGCGTTCCCAAATTCAAAACACTATTAGTAAGCAATGCGGTGCCATATTTGATTACTGTTCCTGTTGTGGCAAGGACCTAAAATTCCTACAAAAAAAAACCAGCAAGTGAGTTTGGTTTACAAAAGGGATACATATTGGGATGCAGATGCTAGGTTTGGGAACAACCGCATTGTTTATTAGCATGATAAAAGAGTTTGAGGACAGACTAAAAACAAAGTGAATTTCAGCAATAAAGCCCTTGTATCAACATAGGGGGAATCTCTGGAAATGCATTAGCAGAACTGAGGAAGCTTGGGAAGCCCAGTTTCCTAGACACGAGGTAAATTCCACGTGAGCCCCCACTTTCTAACACAAGTAGGGTGAGTCATCTTCCCCTTCCCCTCTCTACCAAGTCTTCTCTAAAGGTAGAGATGCCCAGGATCAAAATCCCACTGATAAAATGAATAAGAGCATTAACAGGAGAAGTGCATGGAGCAATTACAGAAAGAACATTTACACCCTATGAGTTCTTTCCATCTCCAGCAAGTCTTCAGAAAAGGAAACATTTATTGCACAAGCTGGGACTCCAGGAAGACCGGGAACCTGAGACAGACCTCAAGACTTCTCCATCCCACAAAGCTGTACTAGGGAACCCCCTAACAGCACAAGGAAAAAGCATGGGGGAACAGCAGAAGGGACTTGACACGTTTGGAGGACTATTGGGACCACATTGCCAGACAAAGCTGCACCACAGCTCGTGGTGATGTATCTCAGAGTAAAGAACGCAGGCTCTGACCCAACTATTTTCTCAGCTCGGACAGATTTTTTCCATAAGGCAAAATTCTTATAACCAAATCCCAAATGAATCCCATTCCAAACAGGCCAGCAATTAATCAGCCGTCTCAGATCCAAAAAAAGAGAGTTGCCAAGTTTGTAGACCCACAAGACTTAAGGAACCCAGTTGTGCCTAGGGCACAACAAACCTCCCCTCCTGCATTCAGAGCTAGACAAGGCCTGGTGCCGGATCCTGCAGCAAGCCCAAGTAGCTTCCAGGAAGGAAAAATGCTCCAGGTCTTCAGCAAACTGCGTACAGCTTCAGGAAGCCCCAGGAAAAGAGCATCAAGAATTTGGAGCAAGATTTCCACAATTAAGGTGACCAGACTGTTCACAGCAGCCCCCACACTGTTCTCGCTATGTTTGCATCCAGGATTCCCATCCACCTCTTTCATCGGCTACTGATGTAGATCTGTGCAGAAAGCACTCCTGTGAATGCTCAGGACTTCAAACATGCAATCAGCATTCATGGGGACGACCAAAAACCCCTCACCTTGTTTTATTCTACTCTGTCCAGACAAATTCTTCTATGCCCCCACTCTCTCTCTTGCCGCACTTTTCATTATTCAGATTTACAGTAACAGAACGAGCAGTTAATGGATAGACCTCAATGTTCTCGATTTTAGTGACAATCCAGTGGTTCATCCTGGTACAAGCAGTCTGCCTTCTTTCCACAGCAGGGCACATGGCTACAGCGTTTGTATACTGGGTCAAGATTACAGAGGTACAAAACCAGCCTGTAACACATCACATGCACTAAAATGCTTAACAAAAATACAACCAAACCCCTTTCAAGACTCTCAGCTTGCTCCTACTACTCTAGGTGACTTATGGCCTTGCTGCTTTTATCTCCTTATCATCTCAGTACACTAATTTGACTTTGTGTCAAATATAGCCAGTGAAAAAGTTAAGAAAAGAGCAAAATCTGGATACAAGTCAGGTTTCTAACAGATAAGAAGTTCAAAAGCTTTACCTTAAGACCACAGAAACTAGAAGGGAGTCCTGAGGACCTGAAGATAAATTATCTTAGTCCCAAAACTATTAAGAGAATTTTAATCACAGTAAGTGTTGAAAATATTTAGATGATGATATGGAAAGCAAGATTATTTTCAAATATCAGTTCAGAAGGGGTTGCTAGGAGAGAGACAGAAGGGAATTTTTCTGCAGCTGATTACAGACTCCCTATATAGTGCCTGAAATGTGCCAGAAGCGCAAAGGCCAACCGCACCACCTATTAGCATTACAGTAACATCCACAGCCCCCTATCAAGATCAAGGCTCTATTGTTCAGGGTTGAGCTCATAGGAAATTGTTTCTTGGGTCAGAATGAAAAGTGATTTAAAGCATTTTGCCCATTCCACATTGGGACAAAAAAACCACACAAAACCTTTCAAATCTGGAGAGTGAGAGACTGCCCAACCATCAGTCAGAAATAGACTGGCCACTATGGATTTGCCTGTTCCAGGGTCCAGGTCCCATTCCCTCATCCTTGTGTGGGGCCACCCACCACTGTAGGGCTGGATCTCCCCTGCAGTAATAAATAAAAAAAAAAAAAAAAAAAAAAAAAAAAAAAAAAGTTGTTAGGATTTGACTTCACACCCAGATCTCCCAAAATCCCAGATGAACATCGCGGCCAACAGATGGCTAGTCTGTTTGCAGGATTGAGTGGCTTTTTCCTGGCAAACATTTAGCCTGAAAAAAAAAAAACAACAACCCTTCATGAAGTTTCTTTAAAATTAACATAAGTATAAGCTTGGGCAAATCAGTTTTCCAGCTAAAAATATTTCACTGAAAATATTTTTGCAAGCCTAGCAACACAAATGGCCATGAGCAGCCTGCCCCAAAGAGGCAGACAAAGCAGAAAACTGGAATGCCCCAAGGAAAAATAAACTTGTACATTCATCTATGTGCATCTCAATACAAGGTCGATGGCAGAGATCCTTAGAAGGCAGGGACTTGCTTTCTGGTAATCACCATGTCCTCTCTTACTTACAGAGACCTGTCTACAGCTATCCTTCCAGGTGAAGAACCTCATCAAAAGAAGACATTCTGAATTTGAGGGAAAATCGTAAGACTACACCTATGTATATTTAAAAAAAAAATAAAAATCATCCAGCTCTGCCACCTGAGCTGTTGAGAACTCATCTTTGAAAAAATAACTCACCATATTGTGACAAAGGGTGTTTTAAAAATAAGGTTAATACAGTTGATTTTTTTCCTTCGCAATTAGCTTTGCAGACAGTGAGTGCTGCTATACCACCCATGCGATGGAAATGCAGCCACTTTAGCTGCTTGTGGTACAGAAAGCACCGCTCTGCTTGTTCGAGGCATCAGAGGTGTGAATTCTTCTGAGGTATTTGCAAGCAGAATTTTGCAACGTAAATAGCCTCTAATATTGGGACTGATGGTTATTCATGTTTATTTTCTTACAAAGGTGAACAACTTCCACTCCAACACACTTAGACAACTTACACAACCTGCAGTTATCTCTAAGGAGCCCTATGATTTAGCAGCGTTACCGGTTACGCTGACGCGTGGGCAGCAAAAGGGCAAGTTCAGCTCAGTCGCCTCCCTGCCTCCAAGCCTTCATAGGCTGCCTTGCCTCCTCTGAACTCCCTGCCTTCATCTGATACAAGCTACCCGACGTGCCAGCTGCACACGTGAAACCACAGCCAACACCAGGACTTCTATACTTTAAACATCAGGAATATTTATTCTTATTTTCCCCAAGTAAAAGTCCCTGCCCTTTACTCACATTTAACTTTCTTCACACTCCTCTGTCTATCCCTGGAGCACGCCAGACGAAAGGACGCTTAGTCAGAAGAAAAAAAAAGGTTAAAAAGAAAAACAAGCTCTTGTGATTTCTTCAAGCAGCAACAGGCAGCACTTTTTAGTCAACCTGTTTGCTGCAAAGTTCTTGAGAACTCCAGGCTAAACCCGTTCAGATTATTAAAATCCATTGGCTTCCCCCAAGCTAGTTATTCCCGTTGCCACAGGGCACTGCTCACAGTTTCCAGCTTCAAGCAAAGGGGTTTTCTAGCACCAGAAATAGGTTTGCTATTTGCAAAGAACATTGTGTTGCACAATTTCTGGTGTCGGTATCCACAGCCCCATGGCCTGCAACAGCCCAAAGAATGGAAGACACCACTGGGGCAATCTACAGTTTATCTTCATGTAGCTGGGGCAAATCTCAGTCTTACTTTGATCTGAATTGGGCTTGTCCAGGAATCCCACAGCTTTGAAAGACACAAAACTCACTTAAATCCTACGGTGTAAAGAAGGACAGCAAGCCGCTTGTGGGCAGTTGTGGAAACCTCTAAAGACAACCAGCTCTCCCAGCCCTCCATGCTCCTTACTGCTGCGACAAGTGAACCAGGGACAGCATTACACAGAGGTGGTTTCACTCGTTGTAAGATGACAGCTGGTTATGATTGCAGCTGAAAATGCTCTGGAAGCAAGGGAATAGCAAATGAATAACTGAACAGCAACCTGTGCTTGGTTGCTGGCTTATATTATTGCACACAAGCATTTTCTTGTTAGAAATGCAGCTTTGTTTAAAAAAAACAAAACAAAAAAAAAACCCAAACAACCCTTACTCACCGCTTCTCTACCAGATTTTAACTGAGATGAGAAATCACACAAGAAAGAGTATTCTTAAGTTACTCTGCACACACCCTTCACAATTTCACATCACGAATGGCGAATTTCCCCAAGATAAACACCCTAGTCACCAGCAACCCCATCAAAAAGCACTTGCCATGTGCAGCCACATGTACTGAAAGGTACCTTTGCGAGTGTGATCAGGGGTTTGGGGAGAAGGAACTGCTGCTCCAGCAAGAACTCCAGTCTGGCTTGCTTTCTTTGGAGCTCTTGAGGATTTACGTCTGGCCACTCCCCACTAAACTTAGTGCCAAGAAACTGGAGTAATAAGGAAAAGGTAGAAGAAAAAGCCAGCTTTCCCCAGAAGACACTGCATACAAGTTCCCTGCTATGAACCAATTGGAAATTAAGTCAGTGTTTTTCCTACACTCCAGGCTTCAAACCTGGTCTTTCCTTGTCTTCCCTCACCAGAAGTGAAGGGAACCACCACAAAAAGACAACAAGGTACATCTCATACCATGCTGGATTGAATAATACTGCCCTTTTCCTTCAGAAAACAAATTAATTCACTGCCCTCCCCAACTCTGTGCTGTTCCCTTGAAAAGTTTCAACATGTTTAGAAAAAGAGATAGCAGACAGATACTTTTTTTTTTTTTGCCATAGAGAAAACAAATTGGAATAAACTTGTTTAAAACTGTGTTCTCGAGCTTCCACTGGATGGGTCAACATCTAATTGCAGCAGTGGCACCGAGAGCTCCTTCACAACCAGATTAGACAGGAATACAATCAGTGTCATTTTGACAGTAGGTAATGAGCACTGTAGCCAAGCTCCAGTTTTGTGGTCCTGATTACTGAGCAATTCATTTGCATTTACAGACAAGGAAGAATACAACATGTACGAGCATCAGGCCTTCGTTTTACTAGGTATCGTTAGTCAAACGCAATTCAGAAGGAGAATATGTACGGGGCCAGGGTGACAGCTTCTGATTTGCATTGCAGCGGAGCTTTGCTTGTGAGATGACCATGTTTCGGTGCTACGCATGGCGCTGGTCAGTTCCAGGAGCAGCACATTGCAAGGAAATGGTTTGAAACTACACAAAGGATGCTGATGTGCTGCTTGAGAAAGGCAGGGAGACGCATTAGTCAAGATGAGAAGAAGCTGGCACACAAGATTTTTAAACATGAAAGGAGGGGACTAGACTTGATGAAAGGGAGTGGGAATGAAGTTGTGATCAATACAGCTTAACTGATGTTCCTGTGCATGACCATAATGCAACATAGCATCACCTCTACAAGCGCAAGATTTCTTTGAATCTCAGTAAAAGAGGACACACTAGGATCCAAGAGAATTTAAGTGCAATCAGTCCGTAATTATAAGCAACTGCCAATTAGCAAACTCCTTAAATGGATCCTAGATGGAGATGACTGCACAGTTTGAGGAAGGCATCCTACCAGAAAGGACTAGCAAGGAAGACAACGTGCAGAGCCATGATGCAGGAATGTAAGGCCCTGGGTTTCCCTGGGATAACTGGAGAGGTCAAAATGTCCCCAAGATACCATTGCACTGGTCTCCTCTGACCAGATGCTCGAGCCTCCCAGAAGAGTTCAATACAAGCTGCTCACCTGGCATGAACAAGGCGGAAATAATTGGGAACCTTGCGCTCTCAGCCAGCCACCAAGCCAGACGCCACAGAATTCACTACGCTGACATTTAAAGTCAGTCACGGGGAAAACCGGAATCAGATCCAGAAGCATTGAAGACAACAGCAGTAGTAGTTTACATGGCCATACATCTGTCTCTAAGCTAAACCACTAGATATGTTTGCATTGCTAAAGCTTCCATCAAGAGAAGTTTGTTACCATAGTGATTGTACATACTGGTAGGAATGGAGTATTTAATGCACAAATAACAAACTTCTCAAGCAAAAAATTTCAAGTGCATTTTAAGTGAAATATCAGAAGGAGAAAATGCAATCATTTCTTTTTCCAGTTGTGTTGGGTACAGTCGATTTCCTCTTTGTGAGGATTCAACAAGTGCCAAAATGCTTCTGAAAGAGAAACTGTGGTTGTAAAACCACAGAATTGAGAGTGTGACCCCAAATGTGTGCTAGACCTGGCACCAAGCTTAAGATTTAACTGCATTTGGGGGGCTGTGGCCCATCACATGTTTTACAGGAACGTACCAGGTCTGTTAAAAGCAAAATTCATGCAGTTGGAATACTTCATTAATTCAGACTTCCCAAAGACATGTATTATTTTAAGATGTGGCCTCTTCCCTCAAGTGAAGTTTGTTTTAGGTTTCTGTAGACTTTACTGAAATGCTTTTTTACTCCAAGAAACCTGCACAGTCATTTAGAAACTGCAAGCACGTCAAGCCACCTCTGCCACAGCAACATAAAACCCCAAATGTACAACCAACCATCTCCTCAGGCTGTAAAGCCCTTGGGACGTGACATGTTTGTAGTCAAAGCAGGCAGATGCAGAGGAGGTCAGCAGCTGAGCTTTGGCAAGAGTTTTTATTTAGGAAAAAAAATAATCTAGAAGTATCTCAAGTTCTTGATTTTAAACAAGATAAAGAGTTTAATGGGGAGAAGGACAAAGTGTCAAAGCAAATATTTTCATCCTGGTAAATTCAGAGTTATATATTCTGTTGAACATAAGCTTAATTTTAAGATGCTTTGGCACAGAGCAGTTACCGGTTCTGGAACCAGAGTCCCCATCCTTTTTGCTCTCCTTTACCAGGATCTTTTCTGGACTGCAAGAGATGCTGAACTGGGCCACAGAGACTCACCAAGAGGATGCTGATATGCTGCATCAGCCTGAGCTACATCAATAACACTGAATTGAGAAAGCGTTAAATATGGGAATCCTGAGAATTGCTTTAATAAACACTTCACACCAGGATGTCTCTTCAACAAAAATCCTGAAGTCCTTTCTGAAAGAGGCTTCACACAAACAAACTCAAGCTTGAACTGTTAAAACATCAGGGTGGGGGAGGAAACACGTTTAAAGCCCTGTCAAGGATCCCACTCCCTTGGAATCAGGATAACATATCATGACAGTTCTCCATGACCTGCCAGGAACATAACTCAGTGGGATTTTTCCCTTTTTTTTTTTTTTTTTTTTTTTGTTTACAGGCACAACAGAGGTGAGACTCACCAGGAAGTGCTGGTTTAGCACAAAAACCCTGGCAACACACCAAGAACTGGTCCATGTGATAAGCATATGCGATGAGAGCAAGACGGTTAGTTGCTCGGGCTGCCTTTCTAACAAGTACAAAAGGGTTTGGCAACGTGACTGGAAAGATAGCTGTGGGGCACCTACTTAGATGAACTGCCTCCACGTGCTTTAAAACCAGATCTATGGAAAAGGTTTGCTTTGCTGACCTTTGCTATAAACCTAATGGAGCCAACAGCTGGAGCAGAGTATCTGAAACACTGGAGCAGGAACAAAAGACAGAGCTGCTCCATAAGCATCTCTTACATCAAGGGTACTAAACTATCTACAGCATAGTGTTGTTTTGCAGAGTTCCTTCCAACCCCACATCAGCAGATGCGAGAGTACATGGAAATACTTGATTTATTTCTTGCTCACTGAGGTCACACCTGCACTGGGTTTTTTTTAGAGGATTTTGTAAACTATAGTTTTCAGAATTGAGACAGCAACAACCATGTGAAATGCCAGCTAGAGCAAACTGTGCTCAAACTGTAAATAAGACTCAGAGCCCAAACCAAGCATTGAAGTGGACAGTGCCAGTGAAAATTAAGCAGCACTGGTCCTCACAAAGCTTCTTCAACTTTAAGCATTCAACAACAATTAGCATCCTGAGCTAATATGCTTAATATCAAAAATCCTAGTAGCGAACTGCCACCCATCTGGGTGTTTTCTGTACCAACCAGTTTGGCAATAAAGTCTCTCAAAGACATTTTGGAAATGATTTCTCCCTCTAAAGCATAGAGCACAACTGACATTTCTTTGTTACAGAATACTTTGCTACTTGAAGCTCAAGCATTTCTGAGACTTCCTGGAGGAGGGTTGTTATCTGCTAGTCCTCAAAGAAACAAGTTTTAAAACAAATCTCAGAAAACACTTGTCTTTCTATAGCATGAGTGTAGGAAATAAAAGCAAACTGAATTTGGAAATTAAGCTAGAGATTAGCACAATTCCCTCGACCTCAAGTAACACAGGGGAAAAGTAATTGTGTGGCTTCAATCCAGACTTCCCACCATCTGTAACAGCGCAATTTGAAGTAACACACAATGCTCTATCAGATACAGGTGTTTGTTTCAGGGTGGATCATACCCCGAGGCACCTGTGGATTTCTGTTCCTTCCAAACCACTTCATTAGAAATACGCTTTTTCAAGAACAAGTTAAATTCTGCTCTTCTGCTGATTCTTGGGTTCAGCAGACAATGCACAGACTGGCTCACTAGCAGGTGGAAAATCATCAGGATGAACATCACCCTTGGGACTGTCTACCTCTTGCCTATGCAAAGGGGCGTACACCGATATGACCATTAACAAAATGCTGTCATTTACAAGTCTGTTGATACAGCACTCACACTTGTAAGGGCATCTGAAAACAGTGATGGGGAAGCTAAGGGCAGTATGCCTTTTATAGACTGCTTGCAAAACCATGAGGATCAGGTTTGTCCTCTTCTCTGCGCTACAGCAAGGAGTCCTGCCAGAGCCTGCCAGAACATCTGAAGGGATCGGATTTGCTTCTCTCCTCCTTGGTTTTGTTAAAAGGCATCTTAGGAACAATGTTTTAAAGGAACAGCTCAGACAGGATTTTACACACAATGTTGTTGGGGTTTTTTTATCCCAAACAAATGACCTGAAGGACAGAGTAAGAGAGATGACTTTACTCCATATCTGAATCACAGAACCGGTGAAGTTATGACAACCACAACTGCCGTTTCCAACACAGACCGTACACTGTTTTCTGCGAGACCAACGCAGGAAAAAACCCCATGATTTAGGAACAAGCACCTTTCAGACCTTGGTTACAGCAGCTGAAAATTATAGACACTGTTTTCTTTCTTTCTAGGTCACCTGCAATATAAAGAGAAAACACCAAACAGTCCCACATACCACGAAACTGCAGTTCAGTTTTGCTAAAAGAAAAGGTGTAGGAGCTTCCTGCATGCCACAGTTTTGTACACAAATGCCTACAACAATCCAATATGCCATTGTCATCATTGTTAAATCAATCATCCCCTTTATTCTTAGTAAGTAATGAGAGCAATGGGGCACTGTAGCCTAATCAGTTCTTTCTCAATAGACCCCATAAACAGATCCAACGTCCCAGTGCTGGCTGTAAACAGACAAGATGCACAAGGCAAGTGGTTTTGCCCCAGCTCTATTTTGTTCAGTCCATTTGGCCATCTGTATTTGAAGTTTTAGTTTATAAAGATGGGTCTATCACTCAGCTTTCTACCTACTCCAAGTCAGGTCAGCTTACACCGTTCGTATCAGTCTTGAGAACATACCGATAGACGCACATTTCCAAGGTTAGGCAGGGGGTCATGCTGTTTCCCATCCACCAAGCCACTAACTCTTAATTGCAAACATGGCACAGCGTTGTTGGTTAATCACCAAACCACCTGTAAAACGTTCACTTATCAGCCTTGGAAATTTAAATCAGGCTGGTGCTTCCATTAGTCTCAGCAATTCCTCTTGCATCCAGCTCCCTATCATTGGCTTTTGCACCAACAAGTTAAATACTCGCCTGTGAACAAGTATTCTTAGAAGTCTCAAGCGCTTCCGAGGGGTTTTTGGCCTTTCCCAAAGGATTAACTGCACAAGATTTTCCTTAAGTTTAAGGTATAAAGATACATTGTGTTTGAGAGGAAGACATGAAAGAGCCATACTTGGAGACTAACAATGATCCCCACATGAGCTTCCTTGTGCAACGGAAAGGCAAGCTTTAGGGACGCTGCAGAAAGGTTGCCAAGGAAGGAGCCTAACAAAGCATTTGGGGCTTTGTTTGTAGATGTGAATGCACCAGCAGGCCTGAGCTCGCCAGCCATCAACAAAACCGCGGCGAGGCAGAGCCGGGGTGGCACTGGTGCCCAGAATGGAGGGTGCCCTCCCTCACCCTGGGACACCCGCCACACTGCATTCAGTCATGTCAAATACCTTTTTCTTCCTTTTTTTTTTTTTTTCCTAACAGTTTCCAGGCTTTGAAGACCAGGCCTTCGCTCAGCAGCTGCACCAGAACCAAAGCAAGTCGTCCAGGCTATTTCTCAAGTGCCATGGCTTTCTCTAGCTATGCAAAGCCTCCAATCTTAGCATCTCACAGGAAGGCAGGGGTTTATTAAAGCTGCTCCAGCACAAGCAGCACCACCACAATCAGAGGAAGGGAAAAAAAGGTAGTTTTTTTTTAAAACATGACCAGCAGAACAGCAGAGGGTGTTGCTAAAACACAGGAACACATAGTCCTCGTTGCTGTGGCCCAGCAGTTTCCTCTGAAACAACCTCTGAGCTGTACGGATGGAAGGGCTGGAGAGAGACTGGGAAGTTTCCCTGGAAGGATTTGGAAGGTGCTCTCAGAGCTGGCCATTTTAAAGCTCTTCATAGCAAAGCTTCCTACCAAGAAGCAGCACCAAATCCACTTGGAGAGGGGGACCAGGACAGGAGTTTCCATCTGCTAAAGCCAGGACCTCCTGATCACCCAGCCCTTTTGCTTCTGATCCAAGAGCTTGTTCTAGCACACCTGCTCATGCTTAATTATCCCCCTTCCCTCTCAACTCCCTAAAGAGAAGCACATCAGTTATCTGAAGACAGAGCCCAGGGGAGTTTTACAAATTAGCCATCCCACTTTATGTCCACATTTTTCTGGTAGCTGCAGGAAGAACACTTGCTTCAAGGTTTCCTGCAGGAATAACAATACGTGAAGTTTGTTACATGGATCAAAAAAACAAGCAGTCAATTTGAAACTGAGCTTTGTAATCGAGTTTTGCATACATCACTGTAATACAAGCCACACTATCAATATAAATGCTATTGTTAGACCACTGCTATTCCCAGCTTTTAGACTGTGTTACTGAGCTTTGGAGAGTGAAGGCAGTGCTTTCTTAGAATTAGTTAAATTCAGCTGAAACAGAAGATTCCTTGACATCATCTGTTTCGGTCACCATTATAGAAGGGACAAAGGAACACTACTGCAACTGCACTAAAAATTAATTAACATGGTTTAGTCGTTAGTGGGTGCAGCTGCCTGAAAAGTGGGATTTTGTCACTGAGTTTGAAGTATCTCCTCCTTCAGAGATGAGCTGAAAAAAAAAAACACCCAAAGCTTACACCACTACAGAACAAAAAGCCTGGCGCTGACCTCCGCCAGATGCTCTGAATTACAGGTGACCTCTGGCAGACCCAGCAAGAGTTTCAAAGACACACTTTTATCACAGCCTTCTTTAATAAATCAGACCCGACACACTTTAAGCCATTTTTGATGACAATATTAGTAATCCACAGAAAACCCCCAATTAACCAGTGTGCTACTGCAAATAAACAGAATCCCAAAACCACCAAGGAAGTTAAAGGACAGCTTGGAACTGCAGAACCAGCACATTGTTCCCAGCAGCCTTGAAATTTTCCCTTGTACTGTCAGAATGACTTATTTCCCCCCGCCCTTACTCATCTCTGCCATCTTGAGAATTTTAACAAGATGCGGGGCTCAAAAGAAAGGAGGTGGGAATACTCCCTACTTGAAATGTATTTTAAGTTTAATGAGAAAAGCACTTCCCCCTTCACTCTGAGCACAAGTTGTTCCTACCCCCCAAACCTGCGCTGATCTCCAGCAGCAATCTGAGTTCTGCAGTCCACAACTTTGGGGCTACAGCCAACGGACACAGGGACAACCAAAAACTGGACAGGCTTCTCCTCTTGGCCACTGGGAGCCACTGTCAATCCTAGATGGGACTCAAGCCCATCATCCACGAGGTGAGAAGCTCCACATCCTACTACTAGTTCAGCAAACTGCCTGTGCTCTTCCCTGCAAGTCCGTCTGCTCTTCATATGGTGTTACTCAGGAACTTTGCAAACAAACCTCAGTGATGTCCCTGCTCTGTGTGATTAAAAAGAAAAAGCAGACAGAAATTTCACCTCTCATCTTCAGCGGATGTATGACCGGTTGTAGGGCACGGCCCATGCAGACAGCCCAGAAATAGGGACCAGGCAGGAGGCTGGATACAAAGCCTCACACTTCTGGCTCATATGCTAAATTTAGTCCAGTCTGGTAATGACCTAAAAACAGTTGATGTGGGTTTCTGTGACGCATGTGGCAGCCTGGTCAGCTTCATTCAGCTCCTAAGAGAAGAACGTGCACGCTGCAAAGTCCTGATGGTATTTGGGTGACTTCAGGAGAACCAAATGGTGAAAAGTAGTTATCAATTCACACCTATATACAACAGCTTTGAGCCAAGAGTTTTCAGCTTTTGATCCATCCTCTATCTTGCAAGAATTAGGGGAATATTCTCCCCCGGGTGTTTTACATGCTCTTGACCACAATTTTTGTGTATTAAGGAAAACTAGCAAGAGAAAACTAACATCAGTGACAAGGCACACTTATCTGCAGAAGCACATAACCTGCCAGCTCAGGACCCTCTTTCCCTGAAGGGGCTTTTCTGCTGTTTGAAGCACCTTGTAAAGGAGAGTAAAAGCCTTCAACATCGTAGCACCATACACATGAGTGTGCAGCCTTTCCCTGGGAGCTCAGCAACAGATCTCCAGCTATCTGAAATAAAACAAAACCTACAGAGGATTATGAAGTTCACCTATCTTAAGACTTTCTTCTTGTGCCGTCCAAATCTGCAGAAAACTGGGAAGAGTTGCACACAGAGTATCCTGAAGTGTCCTAATTACACTGAACTTCAGGTAGCAGCAAAGAAACCTGTGACTTAGGAAGCCACTGAAAGGCACAGAGGACAATTTAAGGACTCAATTGCTACTAGCTGCACGTATTCTGAGACTCTTTAAAAAACCCCACCCAAACCACTCTAATGCAACTCCTGACCCTGAAGGATCCCGTTGCACCCCAGCCACACCGAGCAGGAAGCCCTTGCAAACAGATAAATTGAAGTCCAAAAAAACCCTCAACAAAACCAAAACTACATCATAAGCAATATTCATCAGCAGATGACTAAAACTTTTGGCTCTAACAAGACAAAGACACTGGTTCAGACTCAAACTAGCCAGTTATAATATAAGCTCTTCTCATACACAATCCCCACTTGCACAACCAACTTCAGAGAAAAACTAACAGAGCAAAACAGTTTGTAAGGCCCCAAAGCCACGTGTACAATATTGAGAAGAGGCACCAGCAGCACCTGCGCTTTCTTGAGGCACCTTTGCATGACAGCCTCACATAGCCTTCACTAGGATCCCCACGCAGACAATAACCCCACAGAACACATTTCTTGCTATGACTAAAGAGGCTTAACAGGCAAATCATCTTTGCTTAACCTTGAATCTTTTTCCAATGCATCATGCTGAAGTGACAAAAGATTTTTTTTCTTTTTCCAGAGAACTGACATTTAAAAAGCTACAGCAGGTCAGTGTAAGGACAAATTTTCAGCAAGTAGAAGTCCCTGTAAAGGTGAGGCAAGGGACCACAGCTGAAGATCTGCACAAATCAACATGTGGCTGCAGGAACCCATGTAAAGCAGCTCAGGAAGAGGAGCTCCCACGTTGGCATTTGATCGCTCCGAATCTGAACACAAGAATCTAATCCTCTAGCTTCAACATACACCGAGAATCAAACACACCCCTCTCCTAAACAATCTATACTCTAAATCTGTAAAATTGAGTTCAGCAACAGAGGATGGGCAGGTGGTTTAATTGTGCAGTGGTCAATAAGCTTTGCAGGACTGAACATCAAGTTCATGTCAGTGGGTCAGCAAATTTTCTTATTTCTTTCAGAGCATATGCACATTTGTGGCATGCTTTTAAAAGCAAAATAGTGCCTTCTCATGGATGCAAGGGCTGAACATTCTGAGTACATTATTGCTAATCATTTCAATTTTACAATATTTTTTGTTTCATTTGGCAAGATGAAAGTCTCAATACCATAGTGGGGAAATTCAAGCAGTGACCAATACCTAAAATAGGGTTCGCAGTTTAAATAATTTGCTGAAGCCACGGGGGTATATTTCTTCAATCTTGCACTTAACCACAACTAGTGTTTTGAGATCCCCCCGCCCCAGCCACTAATGCTGTGGCTCTTCTCCACGTGTAAAATGCACTGCTTTTGCCTTCTGCAAAGTTATCAGAGCATGGCTATTTACCGGCGAAATCTCCTCCTTCTTGATCCAAACAAGGCAAGTATTTAAACTTACCTTTTCATGGCAACCTTCTGGTCACACTGCCAACATCAAACAAAAGAAAACATGGCAGAAACCATGAAGTAATAATAATTAAAAAAAAGGATTATGACTAACTTATGACTTTCTCAGCAGTTGCAGCACACCAGAATCTGTTTAAATCCACAACCTTGGAGCTTTACACAAAACACAGGAGTTCATTATGGTGTCCACAGATTTTTAAAAAGCGTGAAGCAGCACTAGCTGTAAGCTCACTTGGAGGGTGCAGTCGTTCCTATCAGCCACAAGAAGGGTGAGTTAACACCTCCTCGCATACCTTCCCTTTCAAGGAACGCAGACTCCAGTAGTGAGTTACAAGGATCTGATTTCTGACATCTCAACTTTTCAACTGAGTGTAGTCCCCCCTCAGTCTCTCAAAGCCACATTCTTCTCTTAGGATCTAAGCTTACCCCAATAACCATGCACAGATTCCTCCCCTAGGCCAGGAGTATTAAGTTACTTATGATGCCAGGCCTGTTCAACAAAACACCGATCATTTAGCTTCCTTATTTTCACTGCTTCCCTCATTTCACAACTGACACAGTGGCAGGTTGAAAGCCTTAAAAGAAAAAAAGAAAAGAAAAAAAGTAGGAGGTGCCTTCAGTAGCACCAAGGAGTAAGTCAGTGTAACCATGCTGAGTCACATTGCAGTTAGATTTGACATTTCCAGGATAAGTGCTTCACTCCTAGAAGGGTTGTTTATTTCAGCTTTGTTTACTTTACAATCCTGTCATACAAATTAGAGGATTACAAAGCAAGGCCATCACCAAAACTTTTGCAGAAATCAGTCCACGAACACGTCGCTCTTGTCCAAGCGAACTGCAACTGCCGCTGCCGAGCATGAAGTAGATGCCTTCAAGAAGTATCACAACACTCCGCTATGGAGGACTGCTCCCAAGTACCATCAACACGGACACATCTCTCATGCAGAACATGAGCTCAGCATGAAAGCAGCCCAGTTATTGTGAGGTTTAAAACTTGCCTTGCTGCTACATGAAACCAGCACCCTGCGCACATTCATATTCAGCTGTGCTGGCTTTGAAGATTTGAGGGGGAAGGTCAGTGAGTTTGAATTAATGGTATTAGACGGAAGAAAAACATAACCGGTTTCATTTGCCTTCAGCAGAAAGGAGAGTGTAACAGAGCATGAGCTTCCACTGATGAAGAAGCTTTCATGGAATGTATCATCAGGGAGAAAACTCTCCCCACCCTTAAAAAGAAAAGAAAGAAAGAAAAGGAAGGAAAAAAAAGAAAAACAAAACAAAACTTTCCCCAAACAAAACAGCTTGGAAACAGCCAGGACACAAAGGCAAGTTTTGGACTTCATCTATCACCGCTCCATGCCATGTTCTGTTCCTCCAGGTTTCAAAAGCACCAGGTTCCTCTCAGTGCAGATCTCCCGAGAGTGATACTGTGTTTTATAAAGCCAACAGCCACCCTCCCCAAATGCATTTAAAAGCCAAGCCTGGTTCTTTGCAAAATAAAAAAAGATCTAGCTTCAAACTATTCACACTTGACTGAGCGAGACTTAAAGGAGCAGCTTCATTTGCCCCTAAAACCAAGATGAGTCTTAACTCCTCAACCATGTCCACACTGGTGATCAAATAGCTTTGCAGCACAGTTTTAAAATACCATTTCGATCTAGAAACACCTTTAAGAGTAAAGTGATTTTCAACCTCTGGTCAGACCTCAGCAAACCACCTGGGTTTACGTTCTCATCCAGCTTTTCTGCTGCAAAAGAACGGGTGTCTTCACGGGACATTCGCCCCTGCCCCGATGTATCGCTTCGCAGCTCCAGAGCACACCTGGTCCTGCCACTGTCAAGACAAAATAAAGCAACAGAGCCCACCAAGAAATGCCAAAGTGCTTAAGTTAATTTATCAATCTTTTCAACTCTGCATCTATTAATCCACCACTCTGGAGGATAATTAGGGACATGCAGGCCCGCTTTAGTACCACACACTGATTTTTACCTTTTTCAGGAGGTATGCTTGACACCTGGATAAGTACCTGATCCTATCCTAAACTTGTTTGGTTTTAGTCTCAATCTCACACTTTATGGCCCACCAGAGCATCTCTCTCCAGTGCAAACATGCTCAAGCTTACCTTTCAATGTCATACCTTGCTCAGGGGCCAGGAGCAGGCAGACTGGACACTATTCATCCTCTCTCAATACCATTCATTCATTATGCATACCACTACTTCATCCCCTCTTGTTCACCTCCGTTCAAATATAGTCTGTCCCAATACAGTCATTATAAAAGGTCCACAGACGACTGACTAGAAACAATCAGCTGTTACACGGACAGTAACCAGGCAGTTGGGAAGGCAGCAATGATTTGCACATCTATAATTTACATGCTAAGTCCCCCACCACCGCTCTCGCAGGAGAGAGCGCTCAAGGCCAGGTGAAAAGCCCACTGGAATTTGGAAATAATGCAAAATTTATCTAACAATCAGCTGCCAGCTTTTAACCTCAACCTTTCACAGGGGATGACAAATGCCTCCAGGGTTAAGCTCCCCTAAAGGGCAGCAACTGTCATAAATGCAGACTTTTCCTAACAACAACATTAACACAAATTTAAAACATTCATTTTTAAGGGAGTATTCACAAAAAAAGAATTTAAGCCAGCTACAGCCAGATAGTGCAAAACATTTCAGAATAATCCACCCAGACACTCTGTTTGTACAATCTCAAAGAAAATATTTTATGCTTCTTTCTTCTAGCATTTAGTCCAAGGAAAGCAGCACCAGTAAAATGCAGTCATTTCTGGAAAGCAGCATTTGACCCTCTGAAAATGACTGAAAATGGCTATCCCTTCCTCACAATGAGTCACAAATATCTGGAAGTCTACACCACCTCCTGCACTTTCCTGTATGTGGATCATGCAGAATATACAGGCATGCTCTGTAATTCGCAGTTCAAAAGGTATTAGTGTTGACAGACCACCACCACCTCAGTTTAAAAATGATACACACAGATCCAGCCCTCTACCTGATTTGAAACACCTAAATGCCAAGAAAATGGACTGTGAGTGATTCGGCTTCTCTTGCAAGGCTGAATCAATTTGCTCCAGGGAATAAGTCAAGTGATTTAAGACTAGGGGACAGCTCTTAGAGGCTGCAATGGTAACAAAAAAAATAATTAAAAAAAATAAAAAAAAAATAGTATCTTAGTCCTGAATCCAGTACCAGCCCCAGTTTGCTGAGAATCATTAATGGCTACACAAGCCCAAGAGGCAGCGAAATCACCTTTTTCCAAGAGACTAAATCCACCCTCAATCTCAGACAGATCATTATCAGAGAGTCTGAGGAACTGGAAGAAGATGGAGACTGAAGATGAGGAGATAGCATTTAGAGGTGAGTGGTCACAAGGCTGAAGGGACTGAGCAGGGACAGGAGAGGAAAGAGCTTGGTGAAGACTAAGCAGAGATTGCCTTAGTCATGAGTAAGTGCTTGTACTTCTCTGCAACAGCTGACCAGTATTCAGTGTGTATCAGCATCAAGGGACAAACAATTCTGAACATCCCAAGAAGGTGGGAAAAAGGAATAAAAAAATTAGTACGGAGAAAAAAAAAAGTGAAAACCACATAGTTCTGCCAGCAATAAAATTAACTCAGACCATTTCCCTGGGAGGTGGCAGAAGATCCATCACATGGGGCATTTTCTAATGGTGAGGGCCGTTTGTCCGCAAGCTCCCTGCTAGAATCGACAGGCACCGGCACACAGGCTGCATGACCTAGTAGAAACTAGAGATGGCAAGGTCGTATGATTCTTCAGTCACGCGAGCTCTATTTTGGTGAAGAAAAACAAAGAGCAACGCTCTATGTTCATTATTCCAGAAATACATGGACAAAATCCACAGGGAAATGGAGGGAAGCTGAATGCACACAATAAGACACACAATGAAACGCTGAACTCCTATATGCACACCCACATATATAATTCACATTCAATATTAAAAAAAATGTTATTCAGCAATCTCTCATCTTTGCTGCCAGAATAATGTCCAGAACTGCAGGAGAGCAAAGCAGAAAATTCAGACACCTCTCCCTCAGCATCACATCACCTCTAATTTAAGCAGACAGTAAAACGGATAGCTATTTGGCTAGGAACCCACTCCATACGGGAGCCTGTCGCTTTAACTGCGGGCACTTTCCTGCCTTAACAAGAACCTGTTATGTGTTTATCCTAGTTATGACTACAATTAAATCACAGTTTAAGAAGGGCACCAAGTACCAACAGGTGCTGACAACATTAAGTTATACTGCAACCAGCAATTGCTCTAAGCTGGGGTGGTTTCAGATGCACCCTTCCCAACAGCTGAACTCCTGCTGCTTTACCCTGCTTGAAGAAAAAAAATGTAAGAAAACAATCGAGGAGAAAAAGTCTATACGGACTCTCAATTTAAGCACTCCTTTGTTTTTGCTTGCAACAGGATACAGGACAGGGAAGGCCAGAAGGGTCCAAGACCGGGACCCTGTCCAAGAAGTGAAAGCCTGTGCAGCGAGCTGTCCCTTTGGGAGGAGGGCAGGATTGCCAACCACCACCTCTGCCCTCAGGCAGCCCCCCTTGTCCTCAGGCATCACACCTTGCTGCCAGCATTCGCACGGAGGCAGCAAACCTGGAACCTCCAAGGAGTGAGCTGCCACCACCTTCATCCCAGAGCGATCCAGCGGCGAGATGCGAGCTCTGCGCGTGCCCAACCCTCCGAAGGAGACACTCTGCACCTGCAGGATTTACTCCCTCGGCTTCCAGATTAACAGTCTGCTCAACCTGCTCCAGGTGCAACAGGTAGGCACAAGGTAAGACAGCAATTAAGCATGTATTTGAAGGAGCAATTAATTAATGTTATTCTAAAAGCAAAATAAGAAAACACTCTGAAAGAGCACACCTCTGCTTTCCATGAGCTCAAGAGAGGAAGGCAGCAGCACAACACAGGTCAGCTCCTCCTGCTTGCCACTCGGGTATCAACAAAGCAAGCATCCAGCAACCTCAAGGCTTTGCTTACAAGCTTTTCATAAGATTGATTTTTATGTTTTTTAAAAAAAGAACATTATTTTAATGCCAATGCACAGCGATAACGCAAGGACAAAACACAAGCTGTACTTACATGAAGATTAAATGTAGTATTTCCCTGGCAAATGAAACAATACAGAGCCTCATCAGGGGGCATCTTCTCCTTAATCCTACATATTAAGACTTTAAAGGGTTTGCAAGATTTGCAGCCATGCGCGAAGCTAACGTTATTGGCTGCTGCTGCTAAGAAATGTTGAACACGTGGGAGTGCACTCAGCGAGACGCATTTCCAAAAGCTTGCCGGGATTGTAAGATAGTCATGATGACACTTAAAAACAATCACCTACTACAAATCCAAGCCTGCCTAGATCACAGTATAGCTTCACTAGAAAAGACAGAAGAAATATCAAGCACACCCTTCTAGGCAGAGCAGCAGAAAGGAGAGCAGGGACACCATTTTACAAGGCAAGCCACTTGTTTTACTGAAATCCTGCGTGCACTTTTTTAAAAAAAAAACCCTGTTACTACAAAGAAACAGCCTCCACAATTTGTTTGATCAGCGTTTAGTAATCTAATACCAGTTTAGTCTTAAGAACTGGGTACCATAAGCATAATCCTAAAGACGACTGCCATACTATTCAGAATACCAAAATCACCACTCAGAGTCTGGGGAATGAGATGGAGAAATAGTTAAAATTACCCAAATGCAGAGCAATACAAAGGCTTTATTTTTCTTATTTTAAATAGGGCCAGAATGTCAAGCTAGAACAGGCACTCTGCTCCAAGCCATCTTAACCAAATTCATATTCTACAGCTTAATCTCAATGACCATCGTAATTATATGATTAAGCAGGTGCACTGCGCTTTCAGGTCTGTTTGACAAGCCCGAGCTTCAATAGCCTCCGCGATCAAACTGACAAGGCAACAATGGAAGAGTGAACTTACAGTTCCAGCCAAGAGCCCGTCCTTTTGGGGGAAAAAAATCCAGCCGCCAGCAAAGACGCCACATTCAGTTCTAAAAGCAGCAAGATGACACCCTTGAAAGTTGTCATTTAGGCAACAAAGATGATTTATTTATTTTTTTCCTCTAGTTGGTTTGGCGTTGGCAGAACGATCCGTGGTTTTAAAGTTCTTCTAACGGCAGGTAGCACTATACATTCTGAGCTGCGTTTAACTGGATTTTATTTATAAGCCACAACCTGTGCCAGCATTTCTGACTGCTTTGGGGGAAGGGGGGCTCTCCCAGTTCTGAAACGGGGCCGTTGCCACATCTTTGTGCGTTTTGAAGTACCACCATGCGATTACCCTCATCCCTGGAGACCTCATTAAAACGGAGCCCCAGAAGTAGAGCAGAAACAAGTGTAGCATGACATTTGAAAATTTACATTCTGACTTGTAAAAGTTTCCAGAAATGTCTATCCTTTAAAAAAAAAAAAAAAAATCAACAACAAAACACCACCAAACCCTACCAAAACAAGACATTCCAGCACACATGCTCTTCCCCTGGGGACAGGCCAAAGAGAACAAAGCCACGTGACCGTTGTATTGCTCAACGCAACTCTTGGAAGGTGTTCAAGTAGGATGATAAGTGCGGTGTAAGCCTATAATGAACATAAAAAGGAATTTATCCCAAATGTAAACTGTGTCCTACCCTTTGCCTCAGCCGATCTCAGTGGAGCAAACATGGGGAGTTTTGCAATTACAAAATACTCCGCAGGTAAACTAAGGAGCTTTGTACCTTTATTCTCCTTGACTCAGGACGAGCCTAAAATTAGAAGGGAGTGCAACGCTCCGTGTATTACGCTCCCTGGTAGCTCCGACACGCGTTACAAACGTTCAGCTCTGTAAACTGGTCGGAACAGGGAGATTCAAATGAAGCTGGGCACTATTTATAATTCCTTTCATGCACAGAACAGGGTGACACTTCCCTTTTCCAGTTCTGATGCTTAAAAATAGAGCTCGGGGACTACAACTCAGCCAGGAGCATCTATCCACAAAAGGAGGAAAATAAATCAGCACAAAATAAACTCCCATCCAAGGGGAGGCTGCAAACAGCTCGCCCTGGAGCGTCCGCGTTGCTCCCCAGCGCAGAACAATAAACCCCGTCTCGGAACCACCGCAGCCGTCGGCCAACCGCCCCGCGGTCTTGGGTGGTGGTGGCAGGGGGGGCTGTTGGGTGCTGGGGTGCGTTCGCCCATGGGTGTAAACACCAGGGCCGGGGCACCCCATCAGCTGCTGGCTCGCTCCGCCCCGGCCCCGGTTTCCGGGTAGTAACAGAGCAGCCAATCCGCGGAGTTGCGAGCTCTGCCGGAGGCCTCTTGCCTGCAAAACACGGCTCCAAGGCCAGCAGCTCACCCAAAAGCTGGGGGAAACGGCGGATGGAATCCCCACCACCACCCCCAGTTCTGGCACCCCAAAGTCCCCGGGGTGGGGATGTCTGGGCTGGGGGCTACCTGGAGAAGCCTGGCCTTGAGCGTTTTCCCGACAGGCCCGTGGGATACCCCTGCGAGTCCAAGCCACTGGGGAGCAGGTCCCTGAGGTGTTTTGGGGGGCACGGAGCCTTCCTGCAAAGCTGTGCTCGCAGGTGGGGTGCAGGCAGTGCCCCCCCCCCCACACCCCTCTGCAGGTACACGGGTCACGCAGGAAACTTCAGCGAGCGTGGTGGGGGGCAGCAGTCCCCCAAGAGGGGAGGAAGGCAGCGTGGCTCCCCGCTGCAGGCCCTTCCCCAGCGTTTGCACAATGTTGCGAGCGCGATCCGTAGAGAAACAATGAGTGACTCAGAGTTTCAGCACATAATTGTCCAGGCGATTATTAAACATCAGTTCGACACGTTAACGCACACACACAGAGCTCTGCCCTCCCTCCAGCCCCAGAGAGCCGAGCAACCTCTCCCTTTCCCTGCTCACAAAGAGGCATCCACAAAAGGACACGGACGTGTTAGGATTGAAAATAGGAATAATAAAAAGACCCCACTCGGCTCCTAAACCTGTCAGAGCAGGAGAAGGCAGCAGTGTTATTCACTCTGGCCATCACCCCCTCCCTACTCAAAAAGGTAGCCCTTGGCAGGCCATAAATCCGTGCCATTATTCTCCATCGGAGACACGAAAAGGGGCTGAAAAGGGAAACTGTAATGAAAATGGCAGCAAAAAGGGAAAAAAAAAAAAAAAAAAAAAAAAAAAGAAAACACAACACAACAACAAAACCCTCGAGCTCTGGGGAGGAGCAGCCTTCAAGTACATTCCTTCAGACAAGCCCTCTCTCCTTTGGTCACCACCAAGACCCTCCTCGCTCCCACGTCTCAAACCAGACCCTTATTTCCGATCAGCTTTCAGAGAAGAAGATTCCCCAGGGAAGCGTCTCGGGAGCCTGGGCCTAGCCAGCTGCGCTCACCCCGGGCAGGCGAGGCAAGTCAGGCAGACAAACAAAAAAAGGCTGGGGAGGGAGGAGTGGTGAGGAGAGTCATCTGACACATCCAACTTCCTAAGTTTGTTGTCTGCAGGAGACAGACCGCTCTAACCCTCACCCCTCAAGACACCAGGAAGGCTGCGCCGACAATAACAAGAGCATCGCTTTTGGACAAGCCTTGGGTTTCTTTTGTCAGGGGGGAGAAAGCGAACGGAGCGGAAACTAACCAGCGTCGGGAGGAATGCCAGATACTCGGGGCTTTCTACCTACCACCACACAGCCCGGCTGCCACTAGAAATACAGAGTGAGGGGAACCACTTCAGGAAAACCTGCTCTTTGTCTCCTAAAATGCTGCGATTGCTGGAGATGCTGGCTATGAACCGAACAAAAAGGGGGAGGGAAAAAAAAAAAAAAGGAAAAAAAAGAGAGGGGGAGGGGAAAGGGAAGGGAGAGCAGCAGCAGATCAGGTTGGGCCTCTGCCCCTCTCTGGCCCAGACCTCTTTCCAGACTATCCCTAAGAAAGATTTTATCCCCCCCCTTTCCCCCCCCCAATAAACAGCTGGAATTCCCGACCCTCCTCCCGGTGCGATTAAGCATCGATCGCAATTGGCGTTCGGCAGAGTATGACATGTGTGTAACTTTAAACCCCTGGATAAAAATAGCTCCGATTCAAGCATGATCGGTAGTCATTTCCTATTTGCTTAAAAACAAGGCGAAAAATATACGAAGAGCAGCTTTGCAGAGAGAAACACGCAGGCTGAACGTCAACAGAAGTTTCCTTCGATAAGCCACCCTCACGCCACAAACAGGAGTGGTGCTGCTCCTCCCTCCCCCCCTCCAAAAAAACCCACCAAATCCAAGTAAGTTTGTTTATCTCTCTCTGGAAACTAAATCAGACCCGTTTCTCGATCCCTCGACACCACCAAGTTAGAGCCACCAGACCCGAGTCGTGCTGAGGGAGGTCAGGCACGTTCAGTCAACAGAGCTGAAAAACATTTCAGCCACTCTTGTCATTTCTACCCCCTCTCGGCACACACAGACACCTTGTAAACAAAAACTATTAATAAAACAATCCTAGAACCAAATTCCCAATGATATTTTTCAATGCCACCCACACTCCAGACAAGAGAGAAAAAAGGATTTACCATCCTGTAAAAGGCCAAGAATAAAAATAAGGTGGAAAAATATAAACAGATTTATCACGGAACGGCAAGGGGGGGGGGGGGGAATAAAAATAATAAAGCCTAACCCAACCTGGAGTGTTACATAAACGGGACCTCTTGCGAGATGGGCTGTGGGGCCTGGCAGCCTTCGCCCACCCCCCAGTTCACCCAGCCACGGGTCTGCTGCGAGCCAATTCCTCGGGGGGGGGGGGGGGGGCGCGCCCCCCCAAATTAAATCCCTAAGCTGGCACCAGAAGCTTCGTGAACCGCAGGCTGAAATCAGGGAGTAAATAATAATAAACACCACAAAAGCCTTTCTTTGGGCTGTGGCTTCTGGGGCTGCTCTCCCCTTCCTCACCCTCCCCCGGCAGCTGGGCTGCAGGCCAGGGCAGGAAAGGGGGGGGTGCAGGGCACCCAGGCTGAAGGGAGAGGGGGGGCCCTTCACCAAGGGGGGGTGTTACCTGCAGGGACACCCCCAGGGCACCCCAGCCGGTGGCTGTCAAGCCACAGATGGGGCTAAACCCCCCTCAAAATAAGGGAAGAGTGGAGCTGGGGGGGGCTGGGGGGGGAGGTTAGGCCTCGCCCCCAGTAAAGGGGGGGGGCCCTCACCCCACGGAGGGGGGAGCAGGTCCAACCCCCAGCTCTAGGGAGAGGCCTAGGCCCGGCTTCAGAAAGGGGCGCTGCCCGGGGGGGGGGTCCCCGGTGCCTTTCCCCCCCCGGTGCAGGCCCGGCCGAGGAGGCGGGCTCGCCCCCCCCGGGCCTGCCGAGGGAGGGTGGAGAGTTAGCGGGGGGGGGGTTGGTGCGGGAAGGATACAGCTTGACCACGTCGGTGTCCATCCGCCTCTTGCCCGGGCTGGGGGAGGACATGGTGGCCGCGGCCGCCCCCGGTGCTCCGGGCGGGTTGTCAGCGCCACCGCCGCCGCCGCTACCGACGACGACCGGGGACGCCCGGCACCGAGGGGAGCGGGGGGGCGCCGGGCTCCGAGCCGCTGGGACCCCCCCCGCCGCCGCCGCCGCCGCCGCCGCTGCTGCTGCTGTCGCTGCCGCCGCCCTCCTGCTGTGGTGGTGCCGGTGCCGCCCCCCCCGTCTTCTTCTTCTTCTTCTTCCTCCTCCTCCTCCTCCGCCCCGCTCCGCCGCCGCCTCGCGCTCCCTCAGCCGCGAGCCCCGCTCCGGTCGCCTCTGCCGGAGCCTCTCTCTGGACCCCTGACGTCACCCGCAGTGACCTCACCGCCCCTTCACCGTCGCCATTGGTTGCGCCGGCAAACGCCGCGCCGGACCCGCCCCGCCCCCCTGCGGTACGCCGGGAGTTGTAGTAAGGGGAAGGTGAGCGTCGGAGGGGTACGCGGGTTCGAGACCCCGCAGGGGACGCAGGGCAGGTGTGTCGTCGTCGTCGTCGCCGTCCCCCGCCCCACGACGTCAAAGCGAGGTGGCCAGCGTCACCTGAGAGAAGCCACCAGTGAACCCAAACGCCCCCCGCCCCCCCTTCCTTCCTCCTCGGGGATTACAAACCGGGCCAGGCCTTGCAAGCACGAGTCACCGTGCCGGCTTTCCGGTGCGACACCGGTAAAGCATTTCCCCGTGCCTCAGTTTACCCAACCGGAGGGGGCAGGTACCCGCCAGCGCCCCGGAGGTGACAGCGGGGCGCGTGACAATGGCAATAATGGGTGTCTTTTAAGCCGGCGGGGCTCTGGCGTGGCAACTCCACGCCCGGAGCGGACATCCTGCATTCCTGACCCCAGCATCAACCCCAAAAATTTGCCCCAACACTTCCTCCCTGCACAGGGAGGAGATGCAGCCGATGAACCCCCAAAAGTCTGAGCAAATAGGTAACCTCACCCCACAGGTATGTGCGGGGGGGTGGGGGCGGATCTCCATTTAATGCCCCAATGCACCCCTCGAGCCCCGAGTCAGGCTGGAGCAGAAGGTAACGCACCGAGGGGGGTCAGATCCATGCTCCGGGCGAGCTATGCTGGGAGAATGTGGGGGTGGGGGCAAAGGGGAACAGGATTATACTGAGCAGAGCAGCTGGAGAAGGTGGGATGGAGGGTCTCCCATTTCCCCAACCTCAATGGTCCCTGACCAGTTCCAAGCGACTGGGAGAACAGGAAGGGGAAAAGCAGACTTTTCTCTTATTTCATTAAATCCTTGTAGTATTCATTTGTGTAATACCATAGTTTTGTGACAGGGATAATTTTAGGGTAACAGGGACTATGATAGCATCCTGTCCCTTTTGGGATGCCTTATGGCCACTCTTGCAGCACCCAGACCCTTGTATGTGGATGCACAGGGGATTTGGGGGGGCCCCTCTGAGCCCTCATGAGTCTAGAAATTGAGGTGCACGGGCCGTGGCTGGCCTTGGCCCACCCTGGCATGGGGACATTGTTGTCCCTGCCATGGGTGCAGCCCATGATTTGTGGGGTGGTTCCCTGACCATGGTGGGGACAGGCAAGGGGGGTGTCAGAAGCTATGGGGAATGGAAAAGGGGAGATGTGGGGAGTAGAGGGAAACATGGGGAGCTGCAGGAGAACGATCGGAAATGGGGGAGCCATAGGGAACCCGAGGAGTTCTGAGGAGCAGGGGAGCTATAGGGACCCATAGCAAGATGTGGGCAGCTATAAGGAATGGGGGGAGCTATAGGGGATGAAGGGAACCAGGGGGAACCATGGGTGGGGGACGACACGGGACGGGACATGACTGTTGGGGACAAGGGGATCTGTGGGTCCACACAGCTGGGGAAGGGGCTCCTCCATGCCCTGCTGCAGAGCCCAGCCAATGCCCAGCCCATCCTCACCTTTTTGGGGCTGGGGGTACCCAGGGTATGGGGGGGGGGGGTGTGTGTGACACCCCCATCTCCACCCCAAGTCCAGGCCAGCATAGCCATGGGGTGAAGCATCTCCTCGTTAAGGCCACACAATTAGGACCCTCTTAGAAAGAAAGGTGACCTACCCAAACTCAAGCCCTGCTGCTCCACAGGGGGCTTCCTGCCAGCACCCACCCAAGAAGCTGGCAGGTAAAGGGTGTCTCCCAGAAGAAGCCCCCCTGGGTGGTCAGGTGCACCCGCACCCAGCCTCCCCTGCACCCTGGCCCAGGTGATTTATCACCTTGTAGAAGCTATCAGCCCTCAACTAAATCTGCTTCGGGCAGCTCATTACCACAGCAGACGCTGGCAGGCATAGGGGTACGAGGCCAGGAGTATGTCTTCATGTACGGGGCGCTGAGGCAATGGCAAAGAGCCCGCATCAGGCAGGGAAGACAGCAAAATGAGGAGTGGGAAACAGGACAGGGAGGCAGCTGGACACTAATCCCACAAAGACAAGCATCCTGAGGGATACAGGAGCCACATGCTAGGTCCAGAGCTCATCCCACCCCAGGAAGAAGCACTGTACCAGCAGTAAGAAAAAAAAAAAAGTGAAATGTTTATTCCCACCTGGCGACACTTCCCTGTGCTGCTGGTGGCAGGTCACAGCTGGACAAAACAGTCACCCTTGCGAGGCAACCACGTCTCCTTGTTCACCCCACGTGCCCACGGCATGTCCCAGCTCCAGACGGGGCTGTCAAAGCCCTTGGGGCCAAGGGCTACAGCAGCAATTTGTGAAGGCAGGGGGCTTCAAGGAAGGCAGTCAGGGAGGAGGGGGTCCCAGCAGCTGCTGGGGGCTGCATTTGGCATGGAGCCTCCTCGGCATCCCCTCCCCGGGGTACGGAGCTGCCGTGAGAGCAACTGCAAAGCGGATCTCTGCCGGACTGATGCAATACCCAGTTCCCAGAGGCAGTGGCCTGTTCAGGAGGAATTCATGCTCTCCCATTGCCGGAAAATGCGGAACACTTTGCACGACTTCACCGAGAGACTCTGTGAGAGAGGGGAGCAAAGCGACAACCAGAGGTTAAGGCACTGCAACAGGACCTGCGACTGCCACTGACCTGCCTACAAAGCACATGAGCAGAAACTGCAGCAAAAAATACCCATCTGAAATATCCTAATTGGTTGCCAAGACACCAATTTGCTCCTCTTCTTTGTCAGCCCTATTTACCAGAACCAGAGGGGAGAAGAGCAAGGTGACTGCAAGCAAGAAGCAGGATGAGACTCCAACCATTCCCTGCTCCAGCTGGGTCTCGCGCCTCTGACTTGTGTCTGGTCACGCAGGACTAGCCAGCACTTTCCCAGCACATGGCACAGCCAGGAGGGACCAGCCTGTTGGGCATGCAACTCACACGAAGTCCCCAAGACAAATGCTGAAGCAGGACTGCTCCACCAGTCCCTGCAGCTCAGCCCCAAGCAAAGCAGGGGGGAGCCATCAGGAGGAATCCAGGAGGATAGTGGGGCCCAGGAAGGCAGGAGCAGGTACTGGCTGCTCCACAGCTGCTCAGGGAGAGGGGTTGTGGCCTCAGCTCTGCTCCCCTGGCTCGGCAAGCCCACCCATCCAATACCCTGGGGCTGGCGGCCACAGAAGCCAGCAATCAGGATGTCTGTAGAGAGGGTCAGGAGCTCTCTATCGGGACATAAAATGAAACTGGATCTTGGGCAGTGCTGAGCCGCTCGGGAAAGGCTGTTATTTATAGCAGCCCTTGAGCAGATCTGCGCACAACACATCGTTGTAATAGATGAGACCTGGCCGAGAGGCTGTCAGCACAGCCAGAGGGGAAGCTGAGACTCTGCAGACACATGTTTGGTCCTTGCCACCCAGCTGGGTTTGCATTCAGCCCAAAAGAAGCCCATCTACCCCAAATTCTGCCCACAGACTTTCAGCCCTGGGCAAGGCCAGGGCAAGCAGTGTTTTGAGTGCTTGGCTTTGGGGCTGGGGATCCCGCAAGGCTCACCACAGGCTCCGTCTCAGGCACTCTGTCACACTTTCTGGTGGCAAGGAGTGTGTTCAGTACCACCCGCCAGCCTGGCTCTGCCTTTACAGGCTCCTTCTCTGTCTGGGTCGTGGTATCTTCCAGGGCTTCCCCTCCCTCCACTGTGTTGACCCAGGGACACCAGTCGCGATGCTGAGAGCTGGGGTCAAAGAAGCTCCTCAAAGAAGTGTCCTGGGTAGGGGAGGAGGGGACAGTGAAGGAGGACAGCAACACAGCATGGTTTAAAACAGACTCCAGTGAGATGATAAAACCCTCTCTGTGCCTAAACACCAGCCCTGAGCTGGCTACAGGGACAACGCTGATCCTTGGATCAGGAGCACCCTGCCCAGATCCCTCTTCTCCCCACCCAGTCTCTCCCTGCACCTGTACCCAGGTCACTCACCAAGCTGCTGGAAGAGCAGAGCCGTGTCCGCTTGGCTCTGCGAAGAGGACTGGATGGCACCTCCATGTTTTCCCCCTGGCCCATGCTGCGGGTGACAGGGCGGCTCCTTGGAGTGGGGCTGGCCACCTCCAACTCACTCCGGTCCATGGGAATGGGAGAGTCCCAACCCCGCGGGCGAGAGGTTGCTGGGGACAGGCTCTTCTCGTGCTGCCAGTGGGGAAAGAACAAGGAATTAATAGAGTTTCTCTGGTCACTAGCATGTCCTCTGCCTGAAGGGGACAGGGGGGCCCTGGCCAGCTCAAACAAGACATCAAAGCCCTCTCAGCTGTCCTGGCAGGAGCCACACCACCTTCACTTCATAGCAGGAGCATCTCAGAAGTGTCTAGTTGGACATGGGTGAAGACAGCCCCCTGATTTGGGGGGAGAGCTGCAGAGGGCAAGGGCAAAAGCAGCAGCAACCCACTTCTGTTGGACGTTGCCTACAGCTGAAGACACAGCACCAAAATGAGCCTCTTTCAAGGTAAAAGGCGGTGGACACCCAAACTACATCAGTCTCAACTCCTGTGTTCCCCTGTATCACCCAGACATCCTGAGCTCATGGGCTGGCTGAGCTGGGCCATACCTGCTCAGAGCCCGGAGAGAGTGTGTCTTGGCTCCGTGTAAGCATTCTGCGTGGAGACGTGGGCACGAGCAGGAAGCGCTCGGTGGGCGCTGGTGATACACTGCTCGGGCCGCAGGAGTCCAGTTCTGGCCCCGCAGACTCCAGCTGGTGAAAGCCCCACAGTCCCACCTTCCTCATGCAGCGGGAGCAGGTGATGACCGAGAGGTGCACAGAGCCAGACGCAGCACTGTAGGGAAAGAGCCAAGTCATGAGAGAAGGTCAGGGATGAGCCTGGGCCCTTCCCCAAAATCGCAGCTTTCAGAACAGATGCAGGTATTTGGCAGAGCACAAGGAATGGTCTCAGTCGCAGGTACCTGAGCCAACATGTTTCAAGACATCAGCACCCCGGCGCTGAGGCACGGACTTACTGTTTTTGTAGCCCTGTGTGCTAAGAAGTAAAACAAGTCCATTAAAACCCATCTATAGCATTGATTTAAACTGGCTCAGTTACATTTTGGCTTGCCACAAAGCAGGAGCACACTCAATTATGGCACATCAGCCAGGTGTCCCCATCCTCAGCCCATGAACTGCCCAGCCACAGCTGCAGCTCCATTCTTCCTCACCGTAAACCTTTTTCCAGCCTGCATCATAAGAGATCACTTCACCTTCAGCAAGCTGCCTCAGGCACAAACAGCATGGCTGTTCAGCTCACAGCACAGGCTTTGGGAAGCCACGAACCTTCAGGTCACGAATCTTCCCTCCCTTCCCGCAGGCCTGACGAGCAATAAAAGTGCTACTGAGGATAACATTTCAGGGATTGACTTCAACATCTAAATCAGCAATGAGCAGGACAACCGACAGCTCAGTTGTTTCAGACTCTTTGCCATCTCAGGGAGACATCTATTTTAGATTAGGTAGCTTTGCACTGGGGTTTCTGGAAGTCTGTCAATTTTAACGGCTGGAGATAATAAAATAGTGAAATAGAGGATACTGAACATTTCACAGGAAGGACATCCGCATTCCTCCAGCCTCTGACAGGATTCACCAGCAACCACAAAGTGCGGCAGACACTTCAGTATCAGCTACAGCACTACCCACCTGCAAGTCCAGCCACACAGAGCCAGGATGCAGGCAGGAACATGCACTTGCAGGATTTCCGTGGCAAACTTCAATGGTGGTTTCTCTCCCTCTGTTTTGTGCTCTAGTTCCTCCCCAATCAGCTGGAGAAGCAGACTGATCTTCTCCTCTGTCAGGGACTGCGGGACAGAGAAAGATGGCAGAGCTGGCAGTTAGAGGCAGTCTGATAAAATACACTGCTCCTACTCACAAACCACATCCTAAATGGAGAAAAAACCCTTCCTCACTCCCCAAAAGGGCTGGGTGCATGAGCTAGCACCCTCAGCACCTCTACTCTGGTTAACAGGCAAAAGCCACACAGAGCAACGGCATCCTGCTGCCTTGCACCCATCTGACTGTCCCCATTGCATGGACTCGGTTCAAGCACCATTTGCTCCCCCGAGCACATGTGGGGATAGCGGAGCAGGTCACAGCTCTGCCGCTCACAGCAAGCACGAGCCTGAACAGTCCCCATCCGTCCCTCCGATCCCAGGGAGGCAGCAGAGGCTGTGTTTGCCTGTGCTCAGGCAAACCACGAGCGCTTCTGGGGCCACTGTTGAGACATATAGAGAAAAGAGAGACCCCAAAGGCTGTTAGTCAGGCTCCAGACCTCGCTGCTAGTGGGACAGCTGGGGAGTTAGATGTGGAGATGCGATACATCCGTTGGCTTTATGCTCTCTCTTCTTGGGGGGCTCTGCTGGGTTTCACAGCTCAGCCAGCCCACAGTGGCAACCATAAAACACCTCTGCGATTTCTGCTGAATGGATGAAGAGTTCCCCAGTGCCCACATGGCTTCTTGCTGCCGAGAGCCATCTGTTTCCTTGCGAGCCAGTGTCCAATGAGCCAGACTTGGCTGGAGTAGAGCGAGGCCTGGCCAGATCCCTACGAGGAGGCAATCCCACACTGGCTCCTGGCTGCAGTTATGCTCCAGCCTCCCCTGCTGTAGCTCCTGCTCTTCCCTCCTGCCTGCTGAGCCTCCTCACACGACTGCCTTGCACGAGAGGCCCCCCTGTACCGCACTCCCTGGGCTCCCTCACCTTCACAGGCCTCTGCCCACACCTCTGCTCTGGGGCAGCCTCTGGCTCCCCAAATGCCTGGTCCCACCTAGGGCAATGACTGCCTCCAGTGGAATGCCAGCCACTTGTTAGAGCTCTTTGCAGGCTGCCGCATCCCACAGAGCACTTGGAGGTAATGAACAGGGGTGGGAGCTGCCAGGGAGAGCTCCCAAAGAGTCTGTGGGACCCCGAATCACTTCTGCCAGGCACCAGAGAGCACCACGCACACCAGAAAAGGTGCAGAGTGCGAACCAGACACTACAGTCTACTTCCCACCAGCAACTTTGTGGTGACATGAGCCAACTGTGCCTGTGTTGGTCAAGGGCTTGCACGGGAGATGAGCCTTTCCAAACTTCCTTTTACATGCTTTCAGAAACACTAGGTGAAACCACCATGTGGGGAACGTCCAAGGAGAAAGCCAAGGTGATGACAGACCACTCACACATGCAAGTTGAAGTCTCTGATTTTAATCTCCCAACTGTTTTGGTCAGGGTTGCACAGCACAGGTGTGCCCGGCATCGTCACTAGGGACTTGAATGTACCCAGTCTCAGGGACAGATGGGAACTCACCATGTTTTTCATGTCTTCTGGTCTGAGGGAGGGCAGCTGCAGCTCCAGCTGACATAGGCTCTGAAAGCGGTCCAGGAAGTCCTGGAGAAGGGCTCTGGGCTCATCCACCAGCAACATGGCAAAGCGATCTGATGAAAGCAAATGCAGGAGGCCTGAGCTGTGCACCAGCCTTCCCAGCCCCTCCTCATCCTGCAGGGTAAGGGAGGAGATAAGTCCAGCCAAGACCTCCCCATAACAGTCTCTTGGCTTTTAAAAGAAAAGCTGAGCACAGCCTTCCTTCCTTTGCAACCACCCTTCCCAGTGCAGTGCAGCTTTGAAGATGAGATCTATTGCCCTTTAAGCATCCCGTCATCCAGCCTCCCCTGTCCCCTCCCAGTTACAACCCGAAAAGCATTTTAACTGCTCTAGAAGCATGCAAAGGTTAAGAGAGGCTGGGTACAGCCTGGCTTGGGGTTCCAGCCGTGGCTCAGTTATTTATTTGCTGAGGCTGCTCAAAAACACTGCTTTGCCACTGTGCGTTTCATTGTCCCCACAGGGAAAAAGGGGACCATGATGATGCTGCCAGCTTTGAGAACTTGAAGAGAAACCACAGTTCCTAAAACAGGAGACAAGAGCAGCGAAAGAAAGGGAGAAAAAAAGAGAATAAGGCTGGACATGTGCACTAGCCAGGCCCTGAGACACCAACCTGGGCAGGGGCTGTCCGGCCAGAAGCAGAACTTCTCATGAGCAGTGCACAAGGCCTTCTTCAGCTCTATGCAGCGCTCCTTATCTGCAAGGCAAAGCTCAATTCTACTCCCCTGTGGAGCCACCTCCTCAGGGAATGGTTGGGAAAACCAAACCAGGAAAGGAAGGCAACCAGGCTACGAGGGCTTCCCTGTTCCTCCCATTCAGCATGGCTTGGGTGGCGAATGCCACCTGAGGCTGTAGTTTGCAGAACCTGAAGCTCTCACCTCAGACTCATCTCCCTCCCCACCAAAAGGAGCTCCCGCACCTCCAGCCTCCCTGCAGGCAATCACAGAGCGGCAGTTCCTACAGCAGCAAAGGCAGGCTAGTTCAAGGGGTTATCTCCACAACAGCAAGCATCACCAGAGTAGTTCCACCTCTCTGCAGCCAAAATCCCCTCCCATTCCCAGGCACAGTGACCACAGAGCAGGGGAGCCTGCCACACTGCACAGCAACGTAGTGGAAATGTAGCTTAAACCACCATGGGCACAGTGACTGCCTGCTCTTGCCAGTTTTACCTCCTGGGCTGCTGCCAGTCCCTAGCTAACTCACCTGACTCCTCTGCTCTGGCTGTAGGAGCCAAATCACAGTCATGTCTGGAAATAAGGCTTCCCAAAAAAAGATTTGGTACCTCATTTAACTTACTCACACCTTTCAGAATCAAATAATTTATTCTTCAATTTATTTTTCCAGCTCCTCTTCCAACCTCTGATTATTTTAGGTTCTCCTAAACCAGTGCAATTACCAACAGAATAATTAGGCCAAGGTTTATTTAACAGAGATAGTCTGAACAAACAGTGGGTGTCAATATTCAGAGTGACCCAAAAGGAAATGCTCATGCAGCTCCCCATTACACATGACCAATGCTGCATTTGTCAGACATCAGGGCTGCACTCTCCGCTACCCTCCAGATAACAAGAGCAGGGACTTGCAATCAAGAAAATTGAGAAGTGGAGATGACACTTATTTGTGGGGTAATGAGCATCTTTCTGCAGATGACAGACGCAGGTAAAGGAAAAGTGAAGGTCTGGACAGGTGATATAAAGCATAGGCCATCACTATCCTGTGGCTCAGAAGCGACACTCACGCCATTGGGCCAAGCACACCACAGAGGCTGGTGTTCCTGCCACACTCTCAGCCCCATGTTGTCCAATGTGGGAGAGATGGGAGCCATTACTGCTCCTGCCTGCACCTCACAGCATCAGGAGCGGCCAATGCTCTGCAGGCAGGGGAAGGAAACTGGTGCTGGGCCTGGGCAGGGAGCTCAGCGAGGGCAACAGGAAGGGGAGTTTTATTGCTGGTAGTCCAAGTAGTTTAAAGAGGACAGTGGAAGAGTTTATTAAATTACAGAACGTGACCACCTGAACAGACTGACTTGTGACAAGCCATCACCAACAGCCCACATTAGAAAAACTGAATAGAGGATCAGGGCAGTAGACCAAGCAGTTGGAAAACAAAATTTAAAAAAGGATGTTACGGTACTTGAATGCATGCAGAGGAGGGGAACAAAGCTGGTGAAAGGGCTGGAAGGCATGTCCTGTGAGGAGCAGCTGAGCACTCTGAATTTGTCTAGTCTGGAGAGGAGGATAAGGGGCAACCTCAATGCTCTCTACAGCTTCCTGGAAGTGCTGATCTCTTCTCCCTAGGATCCTGTGATAAGACACATGGGAATGGCTCAAAGCTGCACCAGGTGAAGCTCAGACTTGACATTAGGAAGCATTTCTTTACCCAGAGGGTGGTCACACACTGGAACAGGTTTCCTAGAGAGGTGGTCGATGTCCTGTGCCTGGCAGTGTTTAAGAGGCATGTGGACATTGACCTTAATATGATTTAATATTTGGTCAGCCCTGACACGGTCAAGCAGTTGGACTAGATGACAGTCGTAGATCCCTTCCAACTGCAACTATTCTCTTCTAACCCACCTCTGACAACAGAAGCAGGAAGTTTGAGCATGTTCTCACAAACTAAGGGAAACCTAACTCGCACTTTATTTTCAGAAACAAACACCCAGCACCTCTCAGGACAAGACTATGGAAGTCATTTATGCACATGACAAAGCACTTACACCCCCAAACCCTGCAGCCCACCACCTGTACCCGCTGGACGCCAGCATACGTACACTTGTTGAAGTCAAATGCAAGCTGCAGGCTCACACAGAGGAAGGCCTGGCAGCTGGAGCACTTCAGCATGTCACACTCCACGTTGGTCCAGCCGTACTTGGCGCAAACCAGGGGAGACAGCTCGCGGGGTTTGCCAGCCCACTTCAGCGGGTGCTTGTATTAAGGACAAAACCTAATAAATTATGGGTTGACCAGGAAAAGCTTTTGCCAAGGTTTATTTGGCTGAAGAAGAAAAGCTTCCAAGAAGACAGAGCCTGCGTGGAAGCCACAGGGAGGGTGACAGCAAAGCAGGGTGGGGGATGGCTGGAAGCCCAGTGTCAGAAAGGATATGGTGAATGTTTCTACTCTGCTGAAATAGGCTTCCTTGCTGGCGGACTCCAAGGAGAGAGCATCCATTTGCAAAGATCCATTAGCTGATTCTGACCAGTCAGATATGTCCTTCCTAAAGAAACAGCAAGTCAGCAAGCAAAGCATCTGCACTGTCCTGGAAAGATTTCATTAATAAAAAATGCACAGATTGCCCTCTAACCTCTTGTTCTTCAGGCTTACCCTTGCAAGAACCCTTTCGCCAGTTCTCCTAAGGTCTGACTTTTAATTACTTTACTAACAAAACAATTTAAAAAATATAGAGCAACAAGCAAAGGTGCACATTAAACATTTCACGATGACCGACAGCAGTGGCCAACTGGGATTTGATGTGACAAGTAGGAGACAGGAGCTCGTTCTCCAAGCCCGGCAAGACCAGATCAACAATTGCAAAAAGTCTCTGAAGTCAGGGACGCATCTGAGCTCCCAGAATCTGGAATGCCAGCTCCTGGCACCTAGAACACCAGCCCTGTGGCGAGTGCTGCCCTTCAGCCTCTCCCCAACACTCCTCCGTGGCCCAAAATTTGGGGATGGTTGGGTCAAGGGTGAATCGTGCCCCCGAGAGCAACCATGGTTACTTGGCTTTAAGTAGATACCAGCAAAGCTTAGCATCCAATGCCCCAACTGCATTCCAGACTCCCCAGTGTCCCCCAGTAACTCCTGTGACTCTCAGTATACCCACAGGGTGTGACCGCACACTTTTCAGGTCAGAGACCCAGTACGTGGCCAGTTCAGCTTGCTCCGGTTGCAGGGACACCAGAACTCTCCAGATCACTTACCTGTCCCTGCCCTCCCAGTGCCCCCCAGTACTGCCTCCCAGTGTACACCAGTACTGCCTCCTACTGCCTCCCAGTGTCCCAGTATCTCTATTTCCGCTACTGCTTTCCCATGCTTCTTAGTCCCTCCAGTACTCCCAGTGCCACCACTACCGCCTCCCAGTACCCCTTCATCCCTCCAGTACTCTCAGTCCCCTTAGGGCCACAAGTTCAGCCTCCCAGCGCGCATCACTTTCCAGTGCCCCTCACCCTCAACGTGCTTCCCAGTCCCTCCCAGCACACCCCAGCACCCTCTTTCCCCAGTACTCCTCCGCCACAATAACTCACCTACCAGTGCTCTCCAGCCCCCCACCCCCCCTCCCCCCGACTCCTGTCGCCTCCCAGGACTCCTCAGCGTCTTCCCAGCACCCCCCCCCCCCCTAAATAACTTCGGGGGCTCCCCAACCTCCCCGGTGCCATACGACAGGGCTTCTCCCACCCCCCCCCAACCCCGCTCCCCTCAGGCCCGGTGCCAACGAGCCCCCCGCCCCAGCCCCGCTGCCCCTCACCCTTCGGGGCCGGCACCCTCAGAGGCGATGCCACCGTCGATGAGGTCGCGGATCTGCTGAGGGGTGACGGCGGGCGGTCTTCCACGGGATCCCCCCGCCTCCCCGGCGCTGGGCGCCGCCATCTTGGTCCCTCACTCCGTCACGGCCCGGGGAGGACGGGGGGAGGACGGGGGGGGGGCGGGAAACGAAGCCGCGTAGGAGCGTTCCGGTCCCGCTATGGAGCTGACCATGACCCTACGCAACTCCCACACGGCTTCCTCGCCCCCACGGAGGGTTAACGGGGTGTTGCCGCCTCCGCTGAGGAACCCGGCGTTCCTTCCCGCTTCCCCAAACCCCGGGCTCCATACACACGCTCCCCCTCCCCTTTTCGGCGCTCTATTGCTTCTGCCTGCACCTCAGCGGCGCGCAGGCGCAGTGATCATTGCTCAGCCCCCCCCCCCCCCCCCCAGCAACAGCGTTCTCTCCTCGGCCTTCCCCCACCTACCAAGAAGCCCGCGTTTCATAGGCCGGGGCCCGCAGAAACTTCGTCGCTGATTGGAAGGCGGCCTTGCCGTTGGCTGTCGCCTGGCTTCGCCCTGAGGAGGAGCGGACGGGGGGCTATGTCGGCGGCAGACGGTGCCCGGGAGGGTGTCGGGGAGGGCCCGGGCGGTGCGGCGGGTGGCGGTGGTCTCCTCAACCGCTTCGTACAGCTGCCGGGCAGGCCGCGCTCGGCGGGTGAGTGGTCGCTGATTCCCTGGGCGGGGGGGGGGGGGCGTGACCCCATCCCCGGGGCGTCGGGGCGGGGGCACCCCCGTCCCCAAGGCCCTGAGAGGACGGATACCCCGCAGTTTTGGGGTTGGGGGGGATTTTGCTCGCGGTGCCGGGGCTCTGGGACGTTTTGAGGGGGGCTGGGGTAGTCTATGGGCTTGGGATGCGGGGGGGGGGGGGGGTGTCACCCCGTCCCAAAGGCCCCGGGGGTGGTGTAGGGAGGGCCGGGATGCTCCCGTCCCAACGGTCCCGGGATAAGGGGTCCTGGAGTTGCGGATGGCGCGGTCACCCCTTCCAAAACAGTGTTACAGTGTTGAAGGGGAACCACGGTCTTGAGGGGGGGGGGTCACCCCTCTCCTACGACTCTAGGGGACGGCTGTTCTTCTTTCCCCATCCTGACAGTCTCAGCTTTTTGGGGGATGCTCGGATGACCCACACAGGCGGTTCATCCCCATGGACATGGGAAGGGGGACAACACAGGGTCCCCGTGGTCCTTGGTGGAGATCAGCCCCATCTCAGCAGCCCTGTGATCCTGAATGGGCCTGGGCTAACCCATGGTCACCCCCCCTCCTCTCTCCCCAATCCCAACGTATCAGGTTTTTGGGGTGGGGGGCCCCACAGTCCTGGGAGGGATGATCCTGGGATGGAGGGTCCAGGCTACCAGAGGGACCTTGGATGAGATGTCAGCCCAGTTGCGTGACCTGGGAATGGTGGTTCTTTCTGTTTTCCACCTTCCTCTTAGCAGTGTTGGTATGTGGGGGGATTACCCCACCCCAACAGCCCCAGGACACTAGGGGGAGGAGGCCAGGGTTAACCCACAGTCACAGGATTGGGAAGATCACCCCCATCCCAGCAGTTCTGCGATACTGGGAGGGACATGGGGCACCCCATGGTTCTGTGATGGGGGTATTCCCAATCGGTTTGGGGTATCCCCCCCCTTCCTTATCTCCATAGCACCCACTGCCCTCAAGGGCCACATGGCGCTGGGGTGCTGCCACCCAGGAGGTGGGTACCCCAGGCCCAGGGCATCCTTTTCTGCCCTGGCTGCCCCTGGCCCTGCCACTCAGATCCCTCGATGGGGGATGTGAAGCCTCTCACTGCCTCAAGGGTAGGAGCCTGTGTTTGGTGTGTCTGGAGCACCACCAGCAGCAGGGAATGGGCTTTCAGACCAGGGTCCATGTTTCGATTCCTGTGAAACCTGTCTAGATCTGCAGCAAAGATGCCTTCGAGCCTTGTGCAAGACTACTGTGAATTTGCTAAGTGGCTCCACACTTTCTATTGTTGGGCAAATTCTCAAACATGTTTCCTTCCTCCTGTGATAAGGGCCTTTTTTGGTAACACAAGAACTGATTATCTTCATGTTCCTGAATTTTAATCATTGGCTTGAGCAAGCTGGTAGCGCGTCCTCCTGACACGGTTGTAACGATCCCACTTTTGGCTACCGATTATGGCCCGACATGGAATCCTGCCCTCCACCACCTGCTCAGGGGCAGATGCTGCAGCCCCAGGTACAAAATGCCCCCATTCAGCTCAGCCTTAGCACGTAAGTCCAGCCTTAACAAACCTGAAGCTGATTGTCGATCCTGCTGAAAAACTGCCTGATGGAAAAATCCTGTTTGAGTCGATTGCTGGAGTTTTCTCCCCATTCAACACCTGTTAATGTCCTATTTATAGAGCTCCAGCAGCAGCCCTTACATAACCATTGAGACAGAGGAATTTTTTTTTTTCCCCTCCTTCCATTTCCTCCAACCATGTTTGTCTTCCTACCTCCCAGTTCCCTTTCAGTTTCCAGGAGGCATTCCTTTGTTTTCCCCACCACTCAGTGCCCTAGACTTTTTCCATAAAGCATGCTATCTCCTTTTAATCCTGTTTTTACAAGTAATTACTGTCATGAAAGCACGCAAAGAACTTGTAGCATGCTTTGGTGTTGGATGTATTCACTACATCCCTCTCTGCAGAGCTCTTTTGCTCCTGCTGTGTGTGGTTTGAAGTAGATCTGGGCTGTCTCTTGGTTAAACAGAAGAGCATACATCTTGACTTACGTGCTGCTTTTGTCACGTTCTTCTTTTGCACCTACTTGTAGAAAAGGTTTTAAGCTTTTGTCACCTTTTTACTCTGGAGAGTACAGGGAAGTGATTATGAAAGTAAGCAGGCAGCTAGCGGGAGCTGGTGCCAGGGTTGTGCTGCTCTGTTTGCTTTCTCAAGCAGGCTATTTCTATCGAGGGTTTCTCAATAGGGGCATTTCTGAAGCAGTGTCTACAAAAGAGTCTCGTTGATGGCTTAACAGCTAAAAAAAAAAAGCTGTTCGTGTTTTTGCTGCCTTGTGATGGGTAAAGAGTCTTTAAACATCTACAATTTTGTGTTGGATAAGGGAAAGGAAGGAGCTGTTTTCAGGTGTTTGTAAGCTTTAGAAAGATCAAAAATGTCAAATATAGGTGGTGTGTGGTTTGTTCTTCTCGTTGGAAATCATCCTGTCCACGTTTAAATTTCTTTGTTTTCATCAGGCTCTTGGGGTTAAGTGGATAGAAACAATCTGGAAACCTAAATATATCTTTGCTTCTCGCATGCTCAGCATTTATTCTCTGTCTTAAGCTATAATTTTCCCAGTGTACCAGTCACAGTAGAGGTGTTTTTTTTCATATGGAGAGGTTCAGAGTTTCTAATATGTATTTAAAAAAAAAATACAACAGAAAACCCTAATATCCTGAATCCCTTTGTGTCATGTGGGGGAACAAGCCTGAAGCCAAATTGGAACCTGGGCTGCATCTGCAGGGGCATTACTAGCAGAGAAAGAGAGAGATGGGATCACCCTGTTCTACTCAGTGCTGTGTCCAGTTCTGGTCCCCACAAGTCAAGAATGACGTGGACAGACGGGAGACGGTCCAAAGGAGATGGTCAGAGGGCTGGAGAATCTGCCCTATGTGGAAAGGCTGAAGGAGTCCGGTGTCTTCTCCCTGGAGAAGAGAAGGCTCAGGTGGAACCTCATCATGGTTTTCCAGTACTTAAAGGGCAGCTGCAAAGAGGATGGAGGGTCTGTCTTCACAAGGAGCCACATGGAGAAGACAAGGGCAAGTGGGTACAAGTTTCACTGGGAGAGGTTTCATCTCAATGTAAGAAAGACATTTTTTAAGTAACAACAATAATTTGCTGGAACAACACCCCCAGGGATGTGGTAGAGTCCCTGTTGCTGGAGAGTTTCAAGATGTGACTGGACAAGGTGCTGAATAATCTCATGTTGGCTCCCTTTCCCACGAGAGGTTGGACCAGACGATCTTTCCCGATCCCTTCCAACCTGGGCTGTTCTATGGTTCTCATTTTCCAGAATTCCTTTCTTTATTTTCCTTTTACATTTTTTAAAAAAACAAAACAACCCAAGGAACACTCAGTTTTAGTGGTGTAAAATCTGTAATATAGAATTTCTGAGGCATATGTTTCCTCTTTTGCTCTGGTTTCACAGTAAGGACAGTCCACTCAGAAGGACTCCTTATTTTATTCTCTGCTCTGGGATGCTATCATGTATTACAATCCTGTTCCTATTTTACTAATCATGGGAAATACTGACAATCAATTGCACGCTTGTAGAAATGTTCGAAATACGTGATTGCTACAAGGAGGTTTGAAAACAAAAGCCTCTGAGAAACAGGATGAAGAAGCAGACCCATTCTGGACGTCAGTCCAAACCCGAAAGCTCTCACAGCTGGATGTGAGAAAGATCATTCTCTTAGAAATGCTTCTTTAGAGACTTCAGATATTTGAAAGGGTCTTGGCCGGTGGCCTGTAGGTTGTGTTTGGCATCCTTGGCTGGATCCTCTGGCCTCTCCCAGCTGCCCTTGACCCTGGGCAGAGTTGTTGCTCAGGTGTCAGGGACACAGGCAGTGCTGCTTTCTCTCTTGGGAATTTTTTGGGCAGAGGCAGCCTGCCATAAAAAGGAGCTATGTGATCTGAGGAGGCTTAACGCAGCTGGATGAACAAACAGGTTTTAAACCTTGTTCTCAGCGACATGTTCACATCCTGCTTATCCAAACATTTGTAAGGGACTCTACATGAGTTACAAACTTATTTTGTCTGGCTGGTATGAAAAAGATGAAGCTTTGGAGACTGGAGTCAAAGTCAATATTGACTTGTCTTGTTCTCTCTCCCAAGAGCCAGCAGCGCTTTGGCTTCAGCCTTTGACCTAAATGTCCTTCAGAAGTCTTGCAGAAATCGTAAGTGGAAAGGGAGATACTGAAACCTGCTATTCTAGATGTTGAAAAAACTAGGTAGGAGGAAAAATAATACCGATACCCTCTTTAAAAAACCTTAAGAAGCAGTAAAGAGGATGTGTACACACACCTTAGCTATTCACCACTGGTATGTTACTTTGAAAAGATGAGAATCAAAAGCTACACTATATTTGTTAGCTTTACATCCTGTAGTTATTTAGTTTATATTTCAAAAAATAGTGCTTGAAATACAAATTATATTGCTAGTAGTAACGCTAATAATCTTGTGGCCTAATATAAGTCTCGCACTGGGATTAGTAGGATTGACGATCACAGATTGATGGAAAAAACCAGCATATTTGGGGCAGGTCTTGCAAGCGGAAGACCCTACACCTTGATTACAGGACAAAGTCTATGCGGTTGCAGCTTAGTGCCTGTGCCGTTCCTTTTCCTGTTAGCCTGACAGGAAGAACTTTAAGAAACTCAGAATGAGGAGGCGTAGACAGTAGGCAGCAGAACTGCCTAAACTTCGTGGAAGCAGAAGGAAGCAAAACTCTTGAGGCCAAAGCATCTCGCCATAGGAGCCAGAGGGTATAAAAGACCTGTCCAAAACTAGTCTGTCCTTCTAAATGAAGAACAACCCAGGAATTGTAGCGAGGACTTGGCAGCTGTTGTCCTTTCACCCTCTGTGCTGTATGTAAGTGATACTGGCTGGATTACTTCGATATACTTGGTTCTTGTGGGTTTGAGTGGCCAGAACCACCTTATGTAAATACTTTGTAAAATAAGATCACCCTCCCATTTCCTAAGATCTCACAGAGTTTTGTTGCACTAACTTCTTGCACCTTTTACTTTGCAAATGACCCTCTGGTGGATGTCATGATTAAAATAGGTTGAGAAAAAAGGGAGCTTATAAAGGGTGGTGCTGGGCTTGCTGCTCTGGGAGGTGTTTGAGGCTACGCCTGGATATCTGTTGGTTATGCTCCAGGAATAAATAAAACTGTGCTTTCTCGAGGTGGTCTGGAGGAGAGGGAAAGAAGGGCTTGATTTAAAATACTTTAGCATAGTCTTCAAATCGTGATTTGAGCCACACATAAAATGAAGAGGATTCATGGCTGTACCTGCAATTAGTTTTCATCAGTAAATATCAAAATAGGAAGTAGTCCTGTAGTTCTAGGAGGAACAGCTCTCTAGATGCGAGTCTTTAACCAGAATGAAAATTCAGTATATTAAAACCTCCAGTGCTTTGATTGCAGCCCAGGAATCTGGTTTTTTTGTGCTAGCAATCTATTTTGGCTGAGTTTTCCTATTGTAGCCTGGCAGAACGTAATCCTTGCTTTTATTTCCCTGCCAGCTCCAAATGTTAAACTGGACGAGGTCCTCAACTTTGTTCTGTTTCAGGTTACCTGATGTGCATGGCAAGCTCTAATCCATCAAATTACACAAGAAAAATGATACTGCTTTGTTCAAGGAATGAACCGGGAGCTTGCAGAGTGTTAGCTAGTGAGTGCTACAACGAAAGCTTGAGTCCAGATGCTTTCTGTCTATGCCAGGGGACGGCTGCCTTCCCTTGCTCTGTCTTGTATAATATTGCTCAAGGAACTACAGGTAGAGCAGCATTTAATCTTTACTTTTGCAAAGCAGAATTACTTGGCAGAAGTGTGCTATCATCTCAGTAGGTCTGCTCTTTATCCTGCCTGCTGTGTTGAGCACACGTTGGAGATGAAAACGCAGCTGCCACACTGTGTTGTGAACACTGATAGCTGTTGCTCGGATAAGTTTTGGTAAATCACATGCATTATTGGTGACCTGGCATTACGTTCTGCAGTGTGGTTGAGGTGATGCTCTAAATAGCTAGCTTAAAAAAGGGTGTGTACTGTCGGTTGTAAACATTTGGACGGCCATTGTGAACTTAGGGTTGAACTACTGTCATCTTAATAAATGGTCTTTTGTGTGTTTGAAACAAACTTCATTTAGCAATAGGAATCTGTAAGCTTTCATGTGCCATTATTTCCTAATTTTCAAATATTTAAAGAACTTTGAAGTTTGATCTGTTGATAAAAAATATGCTGCACATGTAAACTGTTTTCTCCAAATGCATCTTGGTTGGGAAAAAAACAAACTGGTTGCTTGTCCTTGAGACTTAGAAACATTGGCAACTTTTATTGGATAAAATTCTTTTCTGAAGGTTAGAAGCCAAGCATATCTTCTGACCCTGAGTCTCACCTCCTGTGTTGAAACCATGAACTCGAGACCAGTCATCCTTTTTAACTTGGGTCGCCTGCGTGAGATGATCTGGAGCCTGTACATCTTCTGAGAGGCTGATACCAGATGAATACATTTCACTGATTCCCCGGAGTGCCCAGGAAGGTTTGTTTTACAGGGGAAGATAAAACGCACTGAGCAACTGCCTCCCTGCTGCACCAAACTGAGCATCCAGATGCCAGAGCATCCCCTGGCTCCATCCACTGCTGGCAGGATCTCGATCGTGCTCTTTTCCTTTGCTTTTTGGCTGCTTTAACATGAGCTGGGCAAAAGGGAAAGAAAAAAACCAGGGATTTGCTGTTTCTATGGAGAAGGCCATGTGCTGTAAGGAAAATACACATTCTTGGGGTCAGACATGACCCCAAGATTTGAGTGAAACATTTCACATTGGCCTTTAATTATTGCTTTGGGCTTTGAGGATCGTTCCCTGTGTATTCTGAATAGAATAGACAGTTCTCTGTAATTTCTGTTGCCTTTATCTTATGTGCTTTCCTTTTTGTGAACGGCAATGTCTTTAAACGGCCAGATGAGCAAGCAGTAAAGTGGTTGCGTGAAACAAGCAAGCAGTACATGGAAAAACAAATCATAAATGCTTTGACTGCTACATTGTTAGGATCTTTCTGTAATTCAGTGACTTGGAATGGGGCAAGCACCATGTCAAAACATTATAATTGTGCTCCAATTTCAGATGGATCTTTAGTGATCCTTTAAGGCTGAAAGAATAAAGAGGCAAAACTTTAAAATTGACACCTGTGGCTTGGAGTCAGCTGTTCTGACTCTGAAAAAGGATATTTTTTGCACCCTTAGCAAGCAACAGCCCATGGCAGACTTTAGAAATGAGGCATCCCGAAGCTAGAAAGTTGTTGCAGTTGCAGCTCCAAGGCAGTAACCCATGGGGAAGGGGTATGTGTTTGCAATAAGAGTATGTTTGTTTAGTCCTGCTCCTGCTATTTCTGCTAGCTACAGCCAAATCTCTTTCTGGTAGCTGTGATGGCAAAAGAACTTGACCTGTTTCCATTTCCAGAGTTGCCTTTTAAGCTTGAGGTTAGCAGTTTCTCTTACCTCATCTTCTTTGCTCCCAAAGGATCCAGGAATAATTTTTTCTGCTGCAGGTTGCTTTGGCTACTGCTCAGCTTCACACCGGCCCTAGTGAGGGATGATACAGGTATCATTCTTTTCCTTTCTGCTTACAGGTTTCTGAGCAGATGGTGGGACAGCCCAGACCCTTGGCCTTTTCCTTCCAAGGCTGGTTGGGAAAGGGAGGCAGTGGCTGTGGATTTGCCACCTTGGGAGAACAGCACTGCATTGGTTTGCCAGGAACTGGTAACAAGGCATGGTAGCAATTAGGGAAAATTCCCTTAAAAAGAAAAATCAAATTCTGCAGAACCTGATGGCGTAGGCAGACCTCACCCTCTGCCAAGAGCTTCTCATTGATTAATAGATTTATTTGGTTATTCTCTGGCACTATGGTCATGATAAAAAAAAAAAAGGATGGTTTCAGGCAGGCTTTCAGAACTTCATATTCAACTCTTTCATTGTTTATTTTTAAGAAATGAATTTGGCTAATTAGACCTTTTCCCCCCTGTTATTTAAAAAAAAAAAGCCCAGCTGGCTGGCTTACTAATTCAAATAGCGGGTACTCCCCTCTTGTTTAACCTAGCCAGTGAGATGATGCCAGCATTTTTTTTCTGCAGTCATGAAAGGGAGGATAATCGAATGGAAAGAATACGTCTTTGTTCTTCGAAACTTGACTTTGTGCTGCTCTGTTTGAAGCGCCTCTCACCTTACATTTGCACTGCATGCGAATCAGTGCAACCACTTGGTACTTCACAGTTTAATTTTCTTCTTCTATAACTTTATTATAGAGCTATTGAAAAGTGATAGAGAAATCCAGTAGACTTGAGCATAGCCGTTGACACGTTCTGTGGTTCTGGGCATGCTGGTAGCATTTAATCTGCTCTGTAACTTCAAGTAATCTGCTGGTACCAAGGGATTTCTGTGTTGTTGTTTTTTTTCTCCAGGCCTTCCATAGATTTCTGTAGCTGTCAAGGCCCCAGAGCTGGAATTTAATAAACTTTTAAGTTTGTGTTAGTCAGAATAGGTGTAGTATTTATGGACCAGCGGGTGCAATTCAGCTTTGTCCTCCCCGTAAGAGAGATATTATGAATGGGAGTCTTGTTGAACACCATTCAGGACCATTATGCTCTCTCCTCCAAAATAAAGGTTTTTTTTTAAATTTTCTTAACGAACATCTCTGTTTTCTCCTCCTCCTCCTCGCCCCAGACCTACTCTGTATTCAAAGTTTTTGGAGAGATAGGAAATGAATGTCTCATGCATTGGTGGCTGTGCTGTGTCACGTCAGGAAACTCGGGAACAGATATTCATGCCGCCGTTTTGCTTACTCTTCTGTTCTAATAATACCTCTTGCAGGAGAGGTATTCAATTAGGAATCCACTTTAACAAAGTCAATCTGGGCCATCGGAGCAGCTCCCTCTGAAGTCACTCAATGAATCACTTGAAAAGGGTGAATTTAACAGGGTGTTAACAGGTCAGTGCATAGCCAGCAAGCAAGTTTCAATCGGATAGCTTGGTCCTAATTTAGGACTTTCCTTAATTATGTCCCTGTCATGATATTTCAACTTCTTTATGTTTGTGGAGCTTCTTATTCTCTGAAAGTTTTATTGTTCCCATTTCTCCCCTCAGGACCAAGGAAAAGGGGTCTCCTTGTGACTGTACCTTCCCATCCTTCCTTCCTGTTTCACTTTGGAGTCTTAAATTGGGAAAGCAAGTGCTTTCCAAATTATATCCATCCACTTAAAAGCCATTTTCTGTAACTAGCTTTATGACCTCTTTCCCACAGTTCTGTCTTGACTTGGTACGTTGTTCTGCTACTTTCTATGTCCAGTGTCAAAGAATTCATAGCGAGGCCTGGTGACTTGCAGCTTTTCACTGTGATGATGTCTCGCTGTGCTTCGCTTAGTGTTGGGTGTTTCTTTAATCTGTGGCAGGTTCAGCTCTCGGGGAGATGGGCTTTGCTAACTAGAGGAAGAAGTTAGCAAACCCTTGGGTGTTTCCATCTTCCTGCACCATCTAAAGTTTGCGCTTGTGTAATAGGCTTGTGCACTGCTAATGCTGAAGCGAAAGCAGATCCAAAACTTGCATGAAGAATTTCAGTAGATGTGAATCATCTGATAAAACATAATTAAATGGAAATGCAGCTCTTCATTGGAGGTAAAAGTCATAGAGCTTGTCTGCTGAAGAAACTAATCTGAATTAACTCTTAAATAGATTCAGCTTTTACAGGTCTTTTCTTTAAAAAGATATAACTAGAGGAATCTTTTTCTAAGACTTTCTTCTGAAATGAATTAAGGTCACTTCAACTCTGAATAGAAGAGTTTGGTGGCAATTTAACTCGGTTTGACATTCAGTTCATTCATACATTTGCGAGTGTGCTGGTGTAGGTGACTCAGAAGATGTGTTGGATAATTTTTTTTCCTGTTTTATGGGTAAATACATCATCTTGTCTGGGCCTCTGCGAGCAGGAGGATCTAATCCATTGAGATGAAGGGGTTAGTGAAGAGCAGAGCTTAAAACCAGCAGGCTGGAAATGTGAAGCCTTTGGAGATAACTCATTCCTTATATGTTGAGCAAACACAACTGGGGTCTGCTTGAATAGAGGAGAAAATCTGTTGTTCTCGAGCAGAGTGAAATGAAATTGCATGTGTTTGTAGCTACAGGGGTTTGCCCTGAGCTTTTGGAAACCTTGCTCTGGTTGGCATTTCCAGCCCTCCTTTCCCTGGGAGTCACTGCCACGTAGCAGGCACAGCAGGAGGAAGCATTTCAGCTGCTCTCCTCCATGGTTTGGTGCTCAGCTTAGCACTGAGGACAGTGGATTTCCCCTGAGCAGCCGAGTTGTGAATGCATGACCAGGGACAGGCATCATTTCTTCTGCTAGCTCTGCCACGAGGATCCCTAGCTTCTGACAAAGGACAGTTACTGAGTGAGTGTTTGATTGAAAAATGTGTTCCTTTAGTTCACAGAGCCCTTTGAGTTGTTGGCGAGAGTAGTGGGAATGGGCAGGGAATGGCTGCATGGGAAGGGTGGTCCTTTCAGACCATCTCGGTTGGGTACTTGCAAGTATCTGTTTGACACCAGCTCCGCCTTTTCTGTGTCTTGAAAATATCTTGAAAAAAATCCTCTTTTAAAGATAGGAGATGGGTTTCTATGTAAATGGGAAGAGGTGAAACCAGCTGGGCTGTGTATGGGCTTAATGTACCCATCTCGTTATCTTGAGGACCTGCGTGCATCAAACATTGCAATAATGCCCCAGAACAGTTAAGTTTCAACAGAAAGGGATCAAAGTCAGGTGTCTTCTCTTTTTAATTTTGAGAGATGAATGGCAGAGAAGGCTTCCTTGGTTTTGTTTTTTAATTTGTTTTCTTTGAATTATGCCTCTTTAGTCTGTTGGCTTTATATAAAACTCAGCCTTATTCTTCTCTCTTCCTTCTGGAAAATTCTCACAGCAAGTGTTATAACTAGAGGGAAATAGGATCTATATTTAATGTAATATTTGAATTCCTAATTCCCTAATACCTTTTAAATTCAATGGATGATTGAATTAAATCCTCACTCCCCTGCAAAATGTGTGCATCAGTGCTCCCAGTCTTTGCTGGAATTAAGCTCCCATTTCAGTTCTTTCAGGTCTTTTTGGAGACCTCCAGGGCAAACACAGAAGAAGAAACAAGCAGGATGAGCTCCCTTTGGCCAAGCACAGACACGTGAGGCCTTCACTAGGATATCCTCTATAGGCTGCAGAGAGGCATGGGCACTTCTCAAGCATGGTTTTGTTTGCAGATACTCAGGATCAGATGAACTGCCCTCTCGAAGCATCTCTGATTAGAAGAGTGAACAATTACCTTGATTGTAAATACCTTTATTACCAATGTGTTCACTTAAAAATGAATCCATCTCTTTGGATAGTTTCAGAGTTTAAAATAAAAAAGGCCAGAGGGATGGATGTTTCTCTTTCCCTTTGTGAATCACCTCTAAAGCACATAATATTTGTTTTAACAGTTTAGTCCAGGACTAGTTCCTGGCTGCCGCTGTTAGTACATGTAATATCCACTCCTCCTGTGTGCTAATGTCCATGCCATGCCGGGTGCCCGATGGCACTGTGCTGTCTCAGTAGCCACGCCAGACTTTGGGTTTTTCCATTAATTCCTTAACTTTCTTTCCCTCTCTTTCAGCCAGTGCTTATTAGTTTTCTAAGTGGGGATTGCTGGGAGACACAATTATTACTGGAAACAACCCAAATCTGTCAAAACTTAGCCACAAGGAGTTTGTCTGAACCCTGTAGAGCAGCTTAATTTTGGACGAGAGTTGGAGCTTACAGCAGCAGCAAATGGGGAACATGATTAAGCAAAGCTGCTTGTGCTGAGTTAAAATTCATTATTCAGTCTGGACAAATCATTTATTTCACCTTTCCTGTAGGAAAGATGCTTGATGCCTCATTTGTTATTGCTCCGCATGTCTGATTCACTGCTGATAATTGTAACAAGCTCTAAGAAGAAAACACGATGGGTCCTAATTAGATGCTTCACTGGGTCCTGTTCCATCCTAAAAGTCCGTAAAAGAGCTGTGAGAGCAGGTGGGTGGTGAAGATCACTGGTTGCTTTGGGTGGGGGTTCTTCAGGAGATCTTTTGATGGTTTTTTTGGTTTGTTCTTTATTGTCAACTAAACCAAAGCGGGCCTGTCTTGAGGTGCAACAAGAAGATGTGCTTGAGAGAGTGATGGGTTATGCATTTAAATTGTACATTTTAGGGGACTATTATCTATCTTCCTTCTCAAGATGAGGCTTAGAGTTACTCTCACCAAAAAGCTGTTGTATTGCGTAGAAAAAATGACTTTTGAAACCTTCCTGGTTTAGTCAGCTTGAGATGTTCTACATGTGTCTCACAACCAGCTCCTTTGTTCAGGGACCTGATCATTTTCTGCTCCTTTCATCTTTCTCATTCGTTATGTGGTCCTGTGTCTTGTTGAAGAAAAACATCTACGTCTGGCACTGTGCTTGGCTCTTGCTGTGCATCAAATTCGAGCAAGCTCGGAATTACTTTTTGATCACTTGTCAGCTGAGACTTCAATTGCTGTTGTCCAACAAGAATATTGCTGTTTAAATTTTCCTGGACTGAATTGTTCTTTTTATCTATTCCAGTTGAGGTCTGAGCTTGAATTGCCCTCCCCACTTTTATTTCCATTGGCTTTTAGGGAAGAGGGTGGGTAGGCAGAGGGCTTCCTTTTGGGAAGGGCTGCATCTGTCAGTTGTCAAGCTTAACCTGTTGGATGTCAGATGGGTTCCCTGCTGCGCTCCCTCCCAGTGCAAATGCCTTTATCTATGAGCAGATTTTACTTGCTGTATCAGACCTGTGCTGCTTAATGTTTAGGAAGCCACGGGTGTCCAAGGTGAAAGAGCCTTCTTGAGATACAAGGTGCCAGGAGCAAAAGAGAAGAAATGGAGAGAAGGTTTATGTAGGACGGAGAGCAAATCATTAGTTTTCTTCTTTGTTCCCACCAGTCAGCTTTAAATATAAACGTTTTGGAACTGTTTCCTAAGTGAAATCTGCCGTACAGAATGATAGAAGGGGGAATTTTTAAGATATCTCAGAAATAGCTTTTACGGAAGGATTGTCACGTGTTGACATGCAGACAAGCCTCCTTAGGCTGGTGTGGTCCAGGGACATGAATGAGGTGGTGACACGCAGAGGCTCTCCCCATTCCTGCTTGGAGAAGTGGGTCTGTCATTACAGAGCTGTTTCCTTCTGGCTGCAGACATGCTTCCCTGTGGTTAAACACCAGCCACTCTTGTTGGAGGACCACCGTGGCAGGTGTAGTCCTGACCCTCAGACACAAGCTCAGCTCCTCTGCTGGCATTTCACTGAAGCTGTTTTACCTTCTCTTTTTGCTGTAGGCCATAGGTATCCACCAGCAAGAAGTGGCCATCGTTGCGTGGCAGATAGTGCCAACTTGTATGTGTTTGGAGGCTACAATCCTGACTACGATGAGTCCGGTGGGCCAGAGAATGAAGACTACCCGCTCTTCAGGGAACTCTGGCGGTACAACTTTGCTACAGACACCTGGCATCAAATGGGCACTGAAGGGTACATGCCCAGGGAACTAGCCTCCATGTCACGTACGTATGGAAATTCAATTCCTATGCGTCTACTCCTGAAGCTATTTTAATCGATGTCCCTGGTGGAATGCAAAACCAGGCAAGAGCTGGGAAATCTGGATCCTGTTTCCAAGTCTTCTGCGAGTAGGCCTTGAGTTTGGGTTGGTTTTATGATTTTTCTTTCCTCTTTCTCTTGGGTTGAGGCAGAGGGAAAGAAAAGATTTCAAATGCAAGAGGTAGTCTCCAGGTATTTAGCTTGATAGTTGCAAGGCACCTGCACTTTCAGCAGCTAGGTGCTCAGTGCAATCAGACATCTCAAAGCATCCAAAAATAGATCTCTTTGTTCACTAGCCATTTTTAAAAGTAGGCCTTTGGTTACCATGGTTTTAGCTTTCATTCTTTCTCTTTTAGAGCATTTCAAAGCCATAAATACATAGTGTGAATTGTAGGGTATTTGAACAATATTGAACACTCTCTACCTACTGACTCCAGAGCAGAGAGTCGTTCTCTTTTACCATGTCTCGCAGCAACAGGTATCTCTGCTCTGTCTCTCTCTCCTAGTTGTATTGCATGGCAACAACCTGCTTGTGTTCGGGGGCACCGGGATCCCCTTTGGGGAGAGCAATGGCAACGACGTCCACGTCTGCAACGTCAAGTACAAAAGATGGGCTCTGCTCAGCTGCCGAGGAAAGAAACCCAATCGAATCTATGGCCAGGTATGAAGGACATCCCTTGTCGAGGCACTTTGGCTGTGCCTGCGTACGCTGCGCTGTGTGTCACAGAAAAGGGGCCAGAGCATGGAGATCTCTTCTTTGCTAGTAACCAGAGTTGTTTTCTATGTACATAAGTGTAAGGGAAGGCAGGTACCATTTGTAAAGAAACAGAGTGGTCTTGGTTCTTTGAGATTACAAAGGAAAAGTGTAGTTTTCTTGTAGTTAGAAAAGCCAAAATTTGTTAACTAAATGCCAGGTGCAGTTGAATGAAAAAGTATGTCTGATTTAAGGAGTGGTTGGTAGTTCCTAAAGTTGCTCTCTAGCCTCCTTAAAGCCTTTAAACCCCAAACTATAAATGAAAACAGTGTTTAGTAGGTCTTGTTTGTATTAGAATAACAACTTTTTAAGCTGTCCATAATGTCCTGGATGAGCATGGTGCACAAAAAACTAGATTCACTCTCACAGGAGGACTGCCAGCTTTTGCTGTGCTTTCCCATAATACTGCCAATGTACTTGTGGTGCAGATATTTATAACCCAACTAATTTGTCATTTAGATGTGCGCCAGACACTTAGGGAGGAAGGCAAGTAATCTTCCCCTTGCCCAGTTCAGCTCGAGCTGGCCTTTGGCAAACAGGCAGTTGGGAGCAGAAGGAGCTTACGTCTCTGCTTCCACCTTGGACTGCATCAGGGAATGGTGCCTGCACCATCTTCACAGTGTCAGTAGGCCGATAGTCCACGTGCTTTTGAATTGTACAGGCTGTCTTTATTGTTTAGTCTGACTTATCCACTGTGTTTGGAGCTTTGTCTGTTACGCTTAATGCCACTGGCTATCTGATAGCTGGTTTGTAAGATTCTCTGTAACAGTATCCGTTTAAGGTCAGCGTGGAAGAGATTCAGGGTTAACTCTGCTTTGGTTTTAGCTCCTGGGAGCCCTCGCTGCACATATCTGTTTTGTCTGATGCCTGAAACTCAGCAGCTCCACTTCTAGGTCCTCATCTTGTGACCACGGAGTTACTTTTCCTTCCTACAGACACCCCCCGCCCCCCATCTTTTGTGTATCATCCTTGTTTGCCCTTCATATTCCTCCTGAACATGTCATTTTGTAAGTTGTAGGTAGAGCTTTGGAAGCAGTGTCTTGCTTTGGGAAGGTGGGAGTTCTCTCTTTTTCAGACACTGATGTCGCACGTCCTTTCTGACTGGTTTCTCTCTGTTACCTTCCAGGCCATGGCCATCATCAATGGTTGTCTCTACGTGTTTGGAGGAACAACTGGTTACATTTACAGTACCGACCTACATAAGCTAGACCTCAACACTAGAGAGTGGATCCAGCTGAAACCAAACAATATGTCGTGTGACATGCCAGAGGAGAGGTGAGAAGCTGGACAGTCTCAGAGACCTTTTACACAGGGGAGTCACCACCTTTACGGACAGGCTTCTGGGCACTCTTAGAGCAATGTTTTCAGCTGTGAACGTTGCACAACCAGTGCTCCAGCAGTCTGGCGTGCAGGGGGATGTAGGGATGGGTGTGAAGCCTTTGCCAGGACACTGATCTGGACTGTGTGATGCCAGAACAGAGCTGGGGACTTGGGGCAGCTGGTGAGTGCTGAGGAGGGCAAGAGGCTCCTGTTGATCCCTGTCTCTTGTCCTATTCTGTAGCAAGGCATGGAGGAAGGAGGGCTGGGAGATCAATCAGTGACCATCTTAGTGAGAGAAGGGACTGGAATATTGAAGGCCGTTGTGGTGCTCCGTAAATTGACTGTACTTAAGTTCCGTGGTGCTCTGCTCTCAGAAAATGCCTTGCAAGCTTCTGGGGTGCTGCTTAGATTGCTCATGAAAGCTTCCACATCTTCTGAATGCTCCCAACCTGAGGGACTGATAGAGCATAGCCAGGCTTGGGGTGTCTGCTTAAGCCACTCAAATTTGGTAGTGTTTTCTAGAAGGCTTTTGTTGTTGCTCACTTGCAGTAATTGCTTGTGCTGCTAAATGTCCTTCTTTGCACCTTCAGATACAGACATGAAATAGCACATGATGGTCAACGGATTTATATCTTGGGAGGTGGAACTTCCTGGACAGCTTATTCCTTAGATAAGGTAAGGCAATCAGGAACCTTGAGTGCTTGCCTGGATGGGAGATTTTCTACAGTGAAGTATAACCAGGACAGTCTCTTCATCTTGCTTTGCCTGGAGAGCTTGGTAAAAAAATAGATAACTAGGAGCAGATTGTTCTCATATTTCTGTAAAACCTCGTCTTGCTGCAGACATGTCCTGTTGACTTACAGATGATGAATCTGTGGTACCCAGTGACCATACCGATCTGCAAACCAGCTTCATTCTGTAGACCTGTTATCAAAGATTCTCATTTAAAAACACTTAGGACATATTTCTAAATGTTGTGTTTGTGCCAAAACAGGAAAGTACCAAAGGAAGGAATTCCTTGATGTTAAATTCGGATATTGATACGGTGACTCTTTTCTTGTCTTCTCCCTTAATGGTATACTTTAATTTCCTTTCTTGTGGTAAATGTTTTTTCTCCAATACAATTTGGAGAGGGAAGAATGAATTCATCTTGAATGCCAGAATGATAAATGAGGACAATTTAAATAGTGCTCCACTTCCAAAAAACTTGAAACTGCAGCAGTTCACGTGACTTTTTATCTCTCCATTTTCTGCATTTCTTTTCTCCTTACATACAGTATGAGATAGGTATTTCTAAACAGTTTTGAGAACTGGAGGGTGTGGGTTTTAATTGGTCCAGTTTTTTTAAAAGCAGTTTTCTTTTTCTTCAGCTGTGGGGCTCAAATAGCAAAGCGTGAGATGAAAGCTTTAGTAAGCTGGTACACTTTGAAGGTGATTTTATACCTGCTTAGTCACTGGCTGTGATTAGCTGGTTTTGGTTTTACACTTAATGAAAAAGAGGTGTTGTTTATAGTGGCTCCATGGGTCAGAGCCTGCAACTGCATCATTGTGGTGCTTGGGGAGCCAGGAGGAAGTAATGGCTCCTCTTTGTCCCTTCAGATCCATGCGTACAACCTTGAAACCAACACCTGGGAGGAAATTGCCACAAAACCTCATGAAAAAGTTGGTGAGTCTGGAATTTCCCCTGTCTTCCCTTGTAAACCAGCGAGTGGCCAAGATGCTTGAAAATGCAGTTTTCTGGCAGGCTGAAAGCCTTTTTCATAACCTTGTTGTACAGTACGTGACTTAATGCTGGCCTCGAGGTCCTGCTTGTTTAGAGCTTTAGCAGTGAGGACTAACCCATCTGAAGCATATTTAGCAGTCTGGCTTCTCTCCCTCCCTGGGTGGGAAAGATGATAGTGGCTGGCTCTCCTCCCAGAAGATATGCATCATCTCTGCTCCCTCTGAGGGAACACGTGCTGGCCTGGTTAGCAGCAGGGGTTTCCCTGAAACCTTGTAGGCCCTTGGCTGCTGCTTTTCACCAAGCCAGAGGTGAGAGCTGGAGTCTGTGGGGAATGAGATTCTGGCACATTTCTTCCTTCCCTGGAGAGCAAGTAGGAGTCAAACCTGAAACAGCTGATTGCTAAGGTAGAGATGTTATACCCGTGATTGTACGAAAGTAGAAGCCCCTTATAAATGAAACAAGTGACTCCTATCCATGATTCTATGTTGAGATATAATCACCACTTGCCCAAGCACTTTAAAGCAACTATAGTCGATACTTTTTTTTTTTTATTTTATTCTCCTCAGGCTTCCCAGCAGCCAGAAGATGCCATAGCTGTGTTCAGATAAAAAATGGTAAGATCTGCCTCTTGAAAATTGGTATATCTTCTACAACTTAGCAGTGACAAGCCCATCCTTCTAGCCTGAGAGATGCTGGCCTCTGACACATGTTTGTGAGAACTGCAGGGCACACGTGTATTTTCTGGAAGAGGATTTCTTTCTTGTTAACAGGCCTTAAGCTGCCCAGTTGGCACCACTCTTCACATGAGGGATCTTGCTGCTGTAGGCAGATTTACTTCTGTATTGCACAGTACTGTTGCTCTCTGGAATTCTGCAGTATTTTAGGCAACACGTAAATCTCCTTTGGACATGTGGCCACTTCAATGTAAGATATCACATATTTTAGTCACGAGTGTCCATGATACTTTGCAACTTATTGATTGCAAGCTCACAAACAGGTATAAATGATGCTCTTGCTACAGCTTGATGACTAACCTGTTAGCTTTGCAGTCCGCTGTGAAAAGCAAAGTGTGACCAAGTGCTGAAGCCAAGTTCTTTAGAGACAAGGTTGTTTGGAGATGTCTTTGATAGTGGGTCCTTTTCGTGGTGTTGTAAATCCAAGATGCTCATATGGAGTGGATTATGAGGTGGTAGCAGAGTTAGCACCTGAGTCTTTCCGTTCTCTAGTAAAGTCAGGGCGATTTTATATGTTAGAAGCTGCACGGAGCTTAGTAGAGCCTTTTGTTCTTCACTTTGATCCTCCAAATGTTCTTGCTGTAAATCACTTGTGCGGCACTGTTTGAGACACAGCTTAGAGAGGGCTCTTCATGTGCAATCCATGTTCAATTACCCGCAATTTTGAATGGTAGAGTGTTCCTTCAACTAGATTTGGGCCTCTCCCATAGCCTCATTCTCCTACAAGAACGCGTTCCTCAAATCTTGATAAAACAAAGTGCTCATAATGGACTGAAGAAGCAGTTACAATGTTGATCCTTCTTTTCAAAACTCTTCAGGTCGATTACTGAATGCTGTATATTAAAGGGTGCTGAGCCATGCAGAAGAGTGCTATGCCAGATTATATTTCTTAGGAATGCTAACTGTGCCAATAAAAGTAAGGCAGGGGCTGGGAGATGCTTCCAGTCGCCTTCATCAGCAGTATTCTGCTGCAGTGCAAGCCTCTGAGTTGAGAACTTGGGCAAGGCTGGGAGCAAGGACCTGCCTCTGGCAGGCAGCAGGACTAGGAGCCAGGGCTGTGGCTGCTCCCCATGGGTTTAAAACCACTAGAATCTGATCAAACCCAGGAACTTATGAACTCAGGTTAGCTAGGGCTTAATACAGCTTCTTAAAGTGGGAGTTGCACTGCCTTCCTGCTTCTCAACAGCATTTAGCTCTGAATCTGCCATGGTGGGGCTGGGATCACAGGCAGGCTGGGAAATGGACATGAGCTGGCAATGTGCGCTTGCAGCCCAGAAAGCTGATTGTGTCCTGGGCTGTGTCAAAAGAAGTGTGACCAGCAGGTCGAGGGAGGTAATTCTGCCCCTCTGCTCCACTCTGGTGAGACCCCACCTAGAGTACTGTGTTCAGCAAAAGAAAGACGTGGGCCTGTTGGAGCAGGTCCAGAGGAGGGCCATGGAAATGATCCAAGGGCTGGAACACCTCTGCTATGAAGAAAGGTAGAGAGAGCTGGGAGTGTTCAGCCTGGAGAAGAGAAGGCTCCAGGGAGACCTTGTTGTGGCCTTTTAATGTATAAAGCAGGCTAACAAGAGAGATGGAGAAAGACTTTTACCAAGGCCTATAGTGACAGGAGAAGGGGCAACAGTTTTAAACTGAAAGAGGGTAGTTTTGGATTGGACATAAGGAAGAAATGTTTTATGGTGAGAGCGGTGAGACACCAGAGCAGGTTGCCTAGAGTAGCTGTGGATGCCCCATCCCTGGAAGTGTTGAAGGTCCAGTTGGACGGGGCTTTGAGCAACCTGATCTAGTGAAAGGTGTCCCTGCCCATGGCGGGGGGGTTGGACGTGATGGCCTTTAAAGGCCCCTTCCAACCCAAACCATTCTGTGATTCTATAAGTGGCCTCTGTGATTATGAATAGTGTGCTGGGACTGATTTGAGAGGTACTGAGAGCTTGTGTTGAGGTAAAATAATTGTTGATCCTAAAGCTGTTTTGGAAAGGTGATTGCTGACTTAAGTCACTGCATGTTCTGCAATTGCTGGATGAAGGATGGCTGGGCCTGTAAGCACCATGGGTTTCCTCTCTTACAGATGTGTTCGTTTGTGGAGGCTATAATGGAGAAGTGATTCTGGGAGATGTTTGGAAGCTGAATCTGCAAACTTTCCAGTGGGTCAAGCTCCCAGCTGCCATGCCGGAACCAGTGTATTTTCACTGTGCTGCTGTCACACCAGTAAGTGACTCATTTCTTTACTATGTAGCTGAAGTTCAAGCCATTCGTTCAAGCACTCTGATGTTTGTGTGGGCTGTAAGTAGAGCTGAACCAATGTTACCAAGAGGGTGACCTCCACTGGATGCAGCATCTTTAGGCAGGCTGAGGGCTGGTGTGAGGTCACTGCCTTGACTCCTTTTACTCCTGCTGCTGTTTAAAGAGCGGTAGCACACAGTATATTCTGCTTTCTAAAAGCAGTGATGTGGAGTTTTAGCTTTTAAACCGTATCAGCTTTAAGGAGTAATTCTATGTGTGAACAGCAGTTCCTGTTTGCGAAAGGATAAAACTCCCTCAAGTAAACTGGTTTTAGCTTACTGAGAACAGCCTGGATTAGCAGGGGAGCAGCCCTCTTTGGAAACCACTGCTGATGGCAAGATTGGTATTGCTAGAGTTTTTTGCCGTAACTGGAAGCTTAGAGACCTGTGGCTGATAAGCAGCAGGCAGCAAGAAATGCATTTAGCTGTGACTTCAGCCTCCTTCAGCTGATCATCGCCTTAGGGCAGCATGCGAGGGCGGAGATCAGGTTCTTTGGTTATAAGAGCAGGTGTTACCTAGTTTGGAGATTGTTATAAATGCAACTCTGAGAAACTGTAGGCCGGATAAAGGTGTTTCCCAGGCAGCTTGGTGACTGCCTGGACAGCAGGAATGCCTTTTCTTTTCCTATGTATTGAAAAAATGCCACTTGCAGAATAGGTCAGCAGCTGGGCTTTTCCCATCTCTCTGCATTGGTGGTGTTCCTGGAGCAGGGTTATGCTGAGCAGGAGATGCAGCATGTCTTTGTATGGTGTGGTTTTAGTTTAAAAAAATACGTTCTTTTTAGCTGAAACCTAAGTATGGTTTGATACTAATTTATTAACACTTTACCCCACTCCTAAAATTGATTTCTTGGGGTAGAATTCACCTAAAATACAGAGCAAAGCGCTCTTAAGCTAGTGGGTACATGGTTTAGGATGAGACACGTGCCCTTCAGCAGTGATTCCTCCCCTTGGCTACGAGAGGAGCCCCGGATGACTGGCTCAGGCAGTGACACTTCTGTTACCAGCACATAAAGGTGTGTGAGGTTAATCTTGCTCTGTCATTAACCAGCTGGGAATCTGGAGAGTCAAATCCAGGTTTTCCTGGCTGTGTTGCTCCTCAGCACCTTCTGGTGTGCCAGTTTGGTCTGTGCCCCATGTAACTCCCCTCTCCCCCTTTTCCCATCTAGGCTGGCTGCATGTATGTTCACGGAGGGGTGGTCAACATCCATGAAAACAAACGGACTGGCTCTCTGTTTAAAATGTGGCTGGTGGTACCCAGTCTGCTGGAACTGTCGTGGGAGAAGCTACTGGAATATTTCCCTCATCTAGCAACTCTCTCCAGATCTCAGCTTTTGCACCTTGGACTGACGCAGGGACTCGTTGAGCGACTAAAATGAGAACATCTCATGCTTCTGTCCAAGACGCACTACGTTCAAGAAGCCCCCTCCTGCCCCCCTATTTATGGATACCATGGATGGTCTTGCTAAGAACATGGAGGAACCCGCTCAGCGCCTTACTCAGCAAATACATTGATGCCTTTCTAGAAATTTTTACTTTAAGTTGTTGAAAATCCAGTTTTTATTTATGGATATCTAAATTACACCATTAATCAGTAATACTCACTGGGACTAATCCATAATATCCAGCCATCAAACTGTCATCAGCACATGCTTGCAACTTAATTGGGGAGGGTGGGGAACTTTGCGAATGTCTGAGCCCATGCTTACACGTGGCGCACTCAACCTAGTATTTTCACAAGATGTATCGAACAGAGGACATTCAATGCAGAACAACAGCTGACCTGTTCTTTTGCTTTAGATAACACTCATCCCTCTAATGCCCAGCTGAGCTCTCCCCTATAAAACCAAGAACTCCTTCCGCTTGAAGGCTTTGCATGTGTTTCATGGGCATGTTCCCATCAATTTGAGCTTCAGAAGACGGCTGGAACGTCACACGGGGCAGTGAGCGAAGCTTTGCCTGTGCAGCTTTTCTGGTGCAGTGTGCAGTGATTTGAAACACCCCGTGTCTGTGTCCCTCACCTTTTCATATTGAAAGGTTTGCTTGGAAGACTGGTTAAAAGTTGCCACTTAATGGACTACTGTGTAGTTTACTTGGGGTGGTGAGGGGAGGGAAGAGGTTTTGCTGAATATTTTTTTAACCTTTTCGGCTCACATTGCACTCTGAACAAGCTAACAGTGAAAACTCACCCCGTAGATTTCAGAGCTGTCTTTTAACCTGTAGTGTGTTGTACCCAGCGCTTGGGTGTGAGCCACCTATGCCAGCTCAAGTCCTGGTTATCAGCACCTGACTCTAACATGTACCAGTAAGCTTTTTGTTTTCCTTCCTCCCACATATCATGTCAGCTTTTTTCTAGTTAGCTTCGTGTTCCTCTGGGGGTGGGGGATGTTATTGCTGCATGTGGTTTTAATATGGATCCTTGGAAACTCATGGATCACTCATCCCAGAAAACACAGCATCAAGAAAAGGAGAGAGGGAACATCTCTCCCTCTTGTGAGCAGTGGTTATCTCTGCACAAGCAGGAGAGGAAGGGATGTCTGTCTATGTCTTGCTGTGCTTGATATACTGTGAAATTTGCTCCAGAGATCATGTGTAAGTGGCCATCGAACTCTGAGCAGCTCCAGTGGGCTGGCATCAGGTTTATGCAAAATTCTTTTTATTTGAAGACCATTTTTAAGTGCCTTTTTTTTTTTTAAATCAGCTTTTCCTAGTACCTTCCTCTTCCATCATCAAAGGCAAGGGTTAGACTGTGGGGTTTTAGTTTCTTTTTAAGAGGTTGCATTTATTATGTTTAAATAAACCATAGCATTGTCTTCACATTGTTAATCTGAACAGCGCTGGCTGATTGAGTCACTGCTACCCCTCTTAGGGAGCACCTACCCCTGATGTTCAGTTGAAGTGTTAACATTTGCCCCAATGTTAAGCTTCCCCTGTTCTTGGGGATACATTTTTTTCCCCCCATCTGTAGCCTCAGTTGCTGCTTTTTATTTTTTTTGTCAAGGCCCAGAAAAATAAAGATTGGGAGTCATAGCTGAAGCATTCTCTGGTGCTTTTGACCACAGAAACTGGTGGCAGCTGCCACCAATCTGTTGTATCTATCTGCCCCCTTTGTACCTTTGCAGGACTTGCAGCTCACAGGGCCAAGCTGGGGCCCTCCAGTGCACTGTATGGCTTCTGCTGTCCCCAACTCCACATTTAGGCTGGCTTTTAGCAAAGAGCACATAGGACAGAAAGCCTTTGCTCTCAGAAAGCAGTATCACCTTATTTCAGTCCCCTTCCAAGCCTCCCTGACTGCTTGCTGGAGCAGTTCCAGAGCTGAACCCAGACCCTGCTGGCAGCTGTGGGCTGGGGAAGGGCTACCTGCTCTCAGCTTGGGATGTCCTCTTCTGCAGGACCATTTTTTCCAGCTCCCTCTTCTGGCCTGAACTCAGTGGTTCTCACCTCTTGCAGAGGCTGAGTGTCTGTGCTTCATCTTTGCCTTCTGGCCTCCAGTTCCACTGGGACCTTCGTACTGGAACAGCCTGGTCATATGCATGCTGGTTCACTTCAAAGCACATCTCTCATCATCACCAAGGCAATATTAAAACCATCTAAGCGTGGATCTCTGCTCAAGCAGATTCCTTGAGCTCTAATGTCCTCCTTGCTCCAGCAGCCTTATGGGGGCAGCCAGGAGCCTTCCCCCGATGTGACCATAGGGAAGAGGAAGGGTGGTGGGTGTTGATCTGGGGCACACATGGCCACAGCCTGGCTCCATACTGACACCTGTAACACTGTCACTTAATCTTAGCTTCAAATCTTGACATGGAACATGTTCAACCACCCAGGCAGGACAGTACACTCCTTGATGTCCCTGTGACACACCAAGTCACCACTGGGTCACCCAAACCCAAGTGCCCAAGCCCCTTCCACTGGCTGGACCACTGAAGGTCCAAGCCCAGAGCCTGCCTGTCCCCTCCACCAATGGCCTGGAGCTGGTTTCACCCTTTGGACACAGCTATGCTGCGTCCCCAGCACACACAACTTACAGGAGCATGGCCAAGAGTACTACTGAAAGATAAAAGAAAATACAGGCATTGTCCAGTGATGGGAGTTAGGAGGCCGCTCCTCTCCGTGTAAACTGGGGTTGCTGCTGCTTCATGGGCACAAGAGCTCGGATGCTGCTCTTCCTAAAAAATTTCCTTGTTTTAAGCACTGTAAAGCTCACAGCTCCCTTTTGAGGGTTTGCTTAAGTTGCTCCTAGTCTATTGCACATTGAATATTTGAATGATAAAAGCTTCTCCCTGGCTTATGGTGGTAGAGGCTTTGCTCTGGGCTACAGCTTGAAGGCTGAGCAGCTCCAGACTTTCTTGCTCCATCTCCTGCTTGGTTTCACCTCTAGCCCAAGTACTAGTTCCTCCTTTTTAAGGGCAAGTGAACTCCACTCTGTGCAATACCATACTTGAGCAAAAGGGCAGAGTGTCACTGCTTCTGCCAGGGCAGGGCCCGTTCCCTAAGGAAGAGAGAAAGGATTCAGCAGCTGATGGAGGGAAGAGGAGGAAAGAGCATCCGTGATGCTGCCTGGGGTGGGGATAGGGCACACAGAGATAAAGCCATCTTGGAACAGGGGTTTGTGGGACAGCCCCGCTGCCTTCATCCTGCAACATTTCCCCTGCTCCCAGCACCAAGTAGGGCAGCTCAGGGTGATGTGGGACCTCTTTGGGGCATCCTTGCAGCCACCAGCAGCTACTGCTGGGCTTGTCCTGCTGCAAAGCAGGGCACTAGGGAAGGGACCCACAGTGCTGGCCCTACCACGCTTTCCCAAACACAAAGGCTGGCTCTGGCTCCAGAAGTCCCAAGCATCCCTCACCCCAGGGTAGATGTTGTCTGTTTAGCCTCAGGTGAGATGTAGAACCTGCTCGGTGCCATCATCTTCTGCCCTCCCATCCTACTCCTTTTCCCATCTCTTACTGCCCTGTGCCATCGAGCCCAGCTGCAGCCATCAGCCAACTCTGGGCACTTGCCCAGGAATCTTCTCAAATGTCTGCATGAATGACAGCAGGATTGTCCATACCAATGCTACAGTAGGAAAACAAAGACAAGCTTGATAAAGCAGCATTATTAATTGCTAACGAGCAGCTGCCCTCCTTTGGGAAGGAGGGGGAGCCCAGGCTGCTGCCTGCCTTACTGTGGGCTGTTTAAAGTCGTCCTGTTCCTCCATTGACTGTGAGACTCTTTGGAGTCCAACACTCGCATCACAGGCAGCGCTCCCATCCCCGGTTTTTATGGCAAGTACATCCCTGCAGGGCTGGGGATGGAGAAGGGGGCACAGGAGCCACATTGCCTGTATTTCTGTATCTGTCAGTGTTTTGCTTTTGGGTTGGGTTTTTTGTTTTGCTTTGTTTTGTGGGGTTTTTTAAGCTCTGATAATAAATCAGTCCAAGCCACCCACATTGTCCTGTCACCTCACCTGCTGGTGTTTCCCTTCACAGAGGGAGATGAGCCCGTCCCCGGCACATCACACCTCGTACCCTGCGAACGGCATCCCTGACCCTTCTTAGGAGCCTGTTAAAAGACCTCCGAGCAAGGATGACCTGAGACAGTCAGACAAGACCAGGCTGAAAACAAGAGCTGGAGCTTAGGGAGTGTCACGGAGAAAGCTGGAGCCCACAGCCACCCCACTGCTGGCCCTGGCCCTGTGGCACAGTGGTGGATCTCCCCTGCCACCTGCTCTGGTGCTGTGACAGAGGACATTAAGTGCTGTCGTGCTCCGCTTCTAGGGACGCTGGCTCCAACTGAGCCATCGCTGGTGCCCAACACCCACACCATTGAGAGCCAGCCTTGGTGGCCACCAAGTAGCCATCACGCCAAGACCATCACTAACCCAGATGGGGGCAGGGAAGGGCTCAGACAGGGACCAAAGGCTCGTTTAAGGAGAAACAAGCTTGTTTCTGGTTTTGTACAAACTGCTTTAATGACAAAACAGCTGAAAAATACCTTTTGGTGCATTTCTAGTATGATCAAGAAGCCCTGTGTGATCCCCAGACACAAGTCCCTTCCAGGCCCAGGATCACCCATTGCCTGGAAGGGTGAGGATCTTCTCGGGCACCTTCTCCAGTGCAATACATCCCAAGGGAGGGGTCTGTCCTTGAGACCACACAGAAAACCCCTTCAAGACCCTCCTCTAAGGACAGTTTTCCTTCCAACCACACAGACGTGGGCTGGAAATACCTCTGTAAAGTGCTCTGGCGTTGAGGCTCCTTCTTGGTTCATGAGTGCTTCTGTTGCCACCACCCTTCCCATCACTGAAGCCCCGTGGCACCCCACTGGGGGAACCAGGCAGCAGCAGGAGCTTCAGCAAATGATGCTTCCAGACCGGAGCCAGCCCGGCTGAGTCCCTGAGACACCAGATAACGCCCTGACAAGGGCTGAACCCAACTGGAGGGTTGGAGGAAGCAGAGTCCAAACCTCAGCAACCACTGGGCGATGGGGCGAAGAAATACACAGCCAGCAGGATGAAGTAGACCATCACCAGCACCGTGCCTAGGGCAGACAGAGCAGGTTGGAGGGGGTTACTCCCTGGAGCAAGGAGGAAGGTTGCTTTTAAGACCTGGTGTGGTCTGGATTAGCCCACTATAGAGGACTTTCATGGTCCCCTGCAAAATCTCAATTAAAAGGGGTTTAAAATCCCTATTAAAGGTGAAGAGGGAGTGATCCTCCTTGGAACTGCTACAGGGTGGCAGCTCCAGCACCTCCGAGATGGTCAACCAAGACCCCAGAATTGCTCAAGCCACCACAGGTCAAGAGCTGCAGCAAGCAGCTGACCCCAGGGCTGTATCCAGGAGCCCCCCACCCCATCAGCACAGGGAACGTGGGTACACCAAGTCCCACAGCAGCCTCACGGGCGAGCGGTCACCTTGGAAGTAGTCACATTTGCCATCCATGAAGATGTAGTTCATGAGCACCACGCTGAACATGCTGGCATAGACGTGGAGGTCACTGAAGACAAGCGTGAAGTTGGTCGGCTGTGAGGCAGAGAGGATTTTGGGTTTATGACCAACCAGAACAGCCCTGCACCAACTGTGGTTGAAGACTTGAACGTCACCCCTTGAGCCCCCTTTGCCACATGTCCCTAGGGCTGGGGACAGCATCAGCCAAGGTAGGAGACATCTGACCCCATCTTCCCCTGCACCGAGCAGAGGAGAGGAGACGCTGGGGACGGCGGCTGTGCCTTTGCCACGTCTCACAGTAGGAGTAGGAGTGCTGCATGTCCCCATCCCTGCTGTGGGAAGTCACCCAGGGGCTGTCCTGGGGGTACTCACATAGAAGATGGTGAAGAGCACCAGGATGGGGATCTGGAGCATGCAGACCTGGACGGCGATGCAGTTCCCAATCTCAATGCTGGGGAGGACAGAGGACTTAAGAGCTGCCAAGCACCAGGTCTGCAGCAGCCCTTAAGTCGCTCAGCTCAGGGTGAGAAAAAAAACCAACAAAAAACACCTTGGGGAGCCAAATCATGCAGCCCAACCTGGTTCTGGCCCCATTTTTTGGGTGGCTTCAAGTCCCCCTGAGGGCAAGTTGGCAGGGATCGGACCCACGTGTGGCATGAAGCTGGCAGCCCATCACTGGCACCAAGGCACAGCTATGGGACTGGGACAGGGCACAGGGACCACGCTGGAGGAGGACACCCCAAAACCCACCCTTTTGAGCCATCTCACCTCAAGCTCAGGTTGTTCTGCAGGGCAAACTGGATGCCGTTGACAATCTCTGGCAGCTCAGGCACCATTGCCAGTACAGTGACACCGATGAAGTACTGCGGGGAAAAGGTGACATCAACACACACATATGGCTCGATCCTGACCACATCCAAGCTGTGGGCAACCAAGCTCCTCGGTGTGTGGAGCATCTCAACGTCTTTCCCCCAGCTTTTGAGGCTGAACCCCGCAGGCAGGGCAGGTTCCCATCCCTGGAGGGCACATCTTGATCCCCAGGGCCACCCAAACCCAGGTCACCACCATCCCCATCCCCACACTCACCTGTGAGATGGTGGAGTTGGTGAGGATGGGGCTGATGTGCTCCGTGGCCAGGTCAGCACAGGCTGACATGCAGAGGGTGGAAAGCAGGAGGATGACCAGGGCCTGCCAGCGAGACCAGTGGACCACAGCACTGTGGTGGTGACCAGGCACTGGGGGAAGAGCAGAGATGCAGTGGGACGCTCTGGGGTGGTGAGAAGAACCAGCCCCACAGCCGGGGCATCCTGCAGTTTGGGGACACTCACTGTGACAGTCGCTGATGTGGATGTCGTAGATGTGCGAGTGAGTTTTCAGGGTGAAGAAGAGGCCAATGAGGTAGGCAGCAGGGAGCAGGAGGGACACCGTGTACACCAGGGGTCTGTGGGATACGGGTGACACGCGCTCAGTGCCAGCAGGGTCTGCCGTGGAGACCCCAGGGATGGTCCCCTGGGGATGGAGGAGGTGGGGTGCTGGATCAGAGCCCTTCACTGGGGGCTGAGAGGGGACCTGGGAGGGATGCGGGACCATGACCAAGCCCAGGAGATGCCACCCCAACATGGGGACAACCCTGTCCCCACCCCAGCAGGCACTCACTGGACATGGCTGTAGTAGAGGGTGCCGTTGTTCTCCATCTGCAGAGAGAGAGTGCCTGTCAACAGGGATGCCGGGGACAAGGGACAGTCCTGCTGCCACCAGCGTGAGAGCAGGAGCCAGGTAGGCTCAGAGCATCCCCAACCCCAAACCCCAGCAGTCAGGGGTCCACGTCCCCACTCACCAGGTCAAAGTGACAATTGTGGCAGAGATAGTGGCCCAGCGGGTTCTGGGTGACGTTGTGGCACTCACCACACACCAGCTTCCCGTACACCTTGGAGAAAAGTGTCGGGGCAAAGACGCCTGCGGGGATGGAGGGACATGGGGTGGGCACCCACACTCGTGGGACCCCCCCCCCCCCCAAACCTGGGGACACCCCCATCGCCAACTCACCTCCCACAGAGAGGAAAAGCAGAGCCGAGCTGACGCCTGCCGAGCGACTGTTGAACCGTTGCTCCTGGTGCCGGATGCCCCCAATCACCATGCACAGACCCTTGGGGATGGAGAAAGCACCCACCACCACCCCCCAAAAAAAATCCCCATCTGTACTTTGCTCACAGCATCCTCCCGGCTCTCTGCCGAGACCAGGCGCTCTCACGCCATGAGCGTGCCGCCCCACCTTACCGGGACGAAGAGGACGCAGCCCACCAGCGTCCCCGTCAACGCCGACTTGACGATCTCGGCGTAGCAGCGGTTGCCCTCACGCGAGCCCTTGATGAGGGCCGTGATGTAGAAGGTCAGCTCCGTGATGGAGCCAAACGTGGCATTCACCACCGCTCCCACCGCAAAGTTGCTCTGGGCCGAGATGCTGGAGGAGAAAGAGGGCGTCAGCGGGGCTGGCATGTGTCCCCACCTTGCGCCCAAGCATCCCTCCTGCCACCGCTCACCTGGCAATGGCCATCCCGATGTAGTAAGACAGAGGCATGATGGAGAGCAGGGCCAACGTGAACTTGATGGGGGAACTGGTCAAATGGTTGTGGCTGTCCGCATAGCCCAGCACCAGTGTCACCAGCACCAGCGGCAGCAGGTCTGGGGTGGCCGGTTAAGGAGATGACCAAGGTGGGGTGGGATTTGGGGTCAGCCCCCCCGTCCCCATCCCCACTCCGTCCACGAAAGGATACTGACAGCAAAGACGTTGATGCCATCCACGGCGTATTTGTAGTAGTAGGGGTTGACGGCACGGTAGCAGCAGAGTATCACCTCCCCCTCCAGTGGCACCTCTGTCTGCAGAGGGACAAGTGGGTGACACTGCCCCGAGCATCCCCCCCCCACCCCAAAATCCACCCTGGAGCAGGGTGCAGGACCCTCACCCACACACAGAGGCACCCACCATTCTCAGGCGCCGGACGAGCACCCGCTCCGGCGGCAGCAGCAGGACACGGGCAACAGTGCGGGCACTCAGCTTGGCCACAGGAATGAGGACGATGAGGAGCCACGCGGTCACGCACACTAGCCCATGGGCCAGCACCAGCGCCGGGTAGCCCAGGCACAGCCACGCCACAGCGCCGGCACGCTGCTGCAAACAGGTAACTGCCTTTAGGGTTTATCCCCCCCTCAAAACACCCACCCCAGTGGAGCGGAGGCACCCATGGGTGCTATCCCCACCACGATGGGGGGCTCCCGGGGTGCCCAGGCTCAGGAGGGGAGTGTCACCGTGTCCGGCATGGGGCTCACCCAGTATCTGGCATCTGCCCAGCACCATGGGCGCCAGCGACGCGGCACGGGACCACCGAGCAGGGCTGAGCTCTCCCCCGCGCCGCTCGCCTCCGTGCCGGCCTCGCACGTGCCCAGCGCCTGGTGGGATTTGGGGACCTGGGGAAGACAGGGTGGGGGGTGTCAGGGTGCGGCATGGGACACCGCAGTTTATCCCCCCCAGTGGGGTCCCAATTCGGGGCACACCGTTACCTCCACTTTCTGGATCACTTTGCCAAAGGGCCAGAGGAAATACCCGGCCAGGTCCCAGCAGAGCCACCCTGTGGGGACACGAGCATCAGCTGGGACATCATGTGTGGCCCCCAGCTACAGGGCCACCCTGCAGGGAAGGGACCCAAAAGAAGCCAGCACCCATCAGTGCTGTCTCAGGCTCAGCCAGGAGACCCACGGCTCACCCAGCCCTTCACGTGGGGATCCCAAATTTGGGACTCACCATAAGAAGCCCCCACAATGGTGACAAACATCGTGGCCGCCACAAGGACATAGAGGAGCGAGAGCCACCAGCCAAAGAGCAGCAAGTAGAGGACGTTTCCACACGTCACCGTGGACCCTGCAGGATGGGAGGCACCGGATGGGACCGTTATCACCTGCAACAGCCGGAATCCACGCTGCCACCGCAGAGGGTTGTCCCCAGGGCCACCCACCTCCAGAGCCCCGGATGACGTTGAGGTCAGAGTAGAGCTCCTTGACGATCTCCGATCGGTCCTCCCAGGGCCGCGCCGTCACATGGCTCTTCCATTTCTTGAAGCCAAACTGCAGCGAGATTTTTTTTTTTATTATTATTATTTTTTGGAGGGTGGGATGAGAAAAAGAAAACCCATTACAGCCATCCAGGAGCACCCCTGGGTGCCCCCACCCATGCCACAGGCACCCACCTTGTAGTTGTTGGAGAGCTTGTTGGCCTCCACGACGTTTTCAGCCGTCAGGGTGGTTTTCACCACGCAGCTCTCGCAGACCTCGTCCGAGTGCTGCTGGCAGCAGGACGGGGGGGACAGGGCTGTGGGAGAGATGGAGGGTGACCAGGGGTGTGGGATCCCCCCCACCACCCCACTGCCCCGCATCCAGCTCATCCCATGGCCGACCTACCTGGGGGGATGCGGGGATGGTGCAGGTGGCAGCCCACGTCGCCCAGGTCACCTTGCACGTTGTTGATGGTGGCACAGTGGCGGTCGCAGAAGGAGCCCCGGCGGGGGCCATCGCTGTCACCCCGGGGCTCGGTGGCCTTGGGGACATCTGGGGGGGGGGGGGGGGGGGGCTGAAGTCACACTAGGGCTATATCCTGCCCCAGGCTCAGCGCTACAGGACACCTGGGTGCTGCTGTGCTGGGATGTCACCCTGGTCCCCAAACGCCACGGGGGACACACAGAGCTCCTGGGGTGGTACCCAGGTGATGCTCGGGATGGGGGGGGACGCCCCCCGGTGCCCGGTGTGATGCTCGGGAAGGGGGGGACACCCCAGTACCCGGCATAGAGGGATGCCCCCCGGTGCGATGCTCGGGAGAGGGGAACCCCCTCCCCCGCCGGTGCCCACCCGACCCCAAAGACCGACCCCCCCCCCCCCCCCCCCGCCGCTCACCGGGCGCATCCTGCGTGCAGCAGCAGCGGCGGCCGGGCTCACCCTCGCTGGCCATGGCGGGGGCGGTGGTCCCAGAGGGAGGGGACGGACGGACAGACGGACACTCAGGGTGTCAGTCCGGCCCGTTCCGCCGGTATTTAACGGGTGGTGCCGGGCATGCGCCGGGCGGGTCCCCGGGAGCCGCCCCCGGTTCCCAGCGGGAGGGGCCGGGACCGAACCGCCTCCGCCGGGGACGGGGATGCGCGGTGTAACGGGGACGGGGGGGAACGGGGATGCGGGGGGGGGGGGGGGGGGTGACACCGGCACAGGGGTGCAGGGGGACCCGGGGTGCGCGGTGTACGGGGGTGCACAGGGACGGGGATGCAGAGGAACCGGGGTGCGCAGGAACGGGGGGGTGCGGGGGGGTGCGCGGTGTGTCGGGGTGCGCAAGGACGGGGGTGCGCGGGGAGCGACGCGTCCGTGCGAACAGGGATCGGGGCGCACAGAGATTTGGGGGTACGCGGGGAATCCGGGGTTCGTGGCGTACGAGGGGACACGGGGCCCTGCGCCGGGAGCGGGGTGCAGGAGAATCAGGGGTGCGCTGGCACTGGGGTGCGTGGTTTATCCGGGGGCAACGTAGCGGATGGTTTATCGGGGTGCACTGGGAACTGGGGTTCACAGGGAACTGGGACGGCCGGGGACCAGGGACCGTGGTTTATCGGGGTGCACTGGGAACTGGGGTTCACAGGGAACTGGGACGGCCGGGGACCAGGGACCGTGGTTTATCGGGGTGCACTGGGAACTGGGGTTCACAGGGAACTGGGACGGCCGGGGACCAGGGACCGTGGTTTATCGGGGTGCACTGGGAACTGGGGTTCACAGGGAACTGGGATGGCTGGGGACCAGGGACCGTGGTTTATCGGGGTGCACTGGGAACTGGGACAGCTGGGGATCAGGGACCGTGGTTTATCGGGGTGCACTGGGAACTGGGGTTCACAGGGAACTGGGACGGCTGGGGACCAGGGACCGTGGTTTATCGGGGTGCACTGGGAACTGGGGTTCACAGGGAACTGGGACGGCTGGGGACCAGGGACCGTGGTTTATCGGGGTGCACTGGGAACTGGGGTTCACAGGGAACTGGGACGGCCGGGGACCAGGGACTGTGGTTTATCGGGGTGCACTGGGAACTGGGGTTCACAGGGAACTGGGACGGCTGGGGACCAGGGACCGTGGTTTATCGGGGTGCACTGGGAACTGGGACAGCTGGGGACCAGGGACTGTGGTTTATCGGGGTGCACTGGGAACTGGGGTTCACAGGGAACTGGGACGGCTGGGGACCAGGGACCGTGGTTTATCGGGGTGCACTGGGAACTGGGACAGCTGGGGACCAGGGACTGTGGTTTATCGGGGTGCACTGGGAACTGGGGTTCACAGGGAACTGAGACGGCTGGGGACCAGGGACCGTGGTTTATCGGGGTGCACTGGGAACTGGGACAGCTGGGGACCAGGGACTGTGGTTTATCGGGGTGCACTGGGAACTGGGGTTCACAGGGAACTGGGACGGCTGGGGACCAGGGACCGTGGTTTATCGGGGTGCACTGGGAACTGGGACAGCTGGGGACCAGGGACTGTGGTTTATCGGGGTGCACTGGGAACTGGGGTTCACAGGGAACTGGGACGGCTGGGGACCAGGGACCGTGGTTTATCGGGGTGCACTGGGAACTGGGGTTCACAGGGAACTGGGACGGCTGGGGACCAGGGACCGTGGTTTATCGGGGTGCACTGGGAACTGGGGTTCACAGGGAACTGGGACGGCCGGGGACCAGGGACCGTGGTTTATCGGGGTGCACTGGGAACTGGGGTTCACAGGGAACTGGGACGGCTGGGGACCAGGGACCGTGGTTTATCGGGGTGCACTGGGAACTGGGACAGCTGGGGACCAGGGACTGTGGTTTATCGGGGTGCACTGGGAACTGGGGTTCACAGGGAACTGAGACGGCTGGGGACCAGGGACCGTGGTTTATCGGGGTGCACTGGGAACTGGGACAGCTGGGGACCAGGGACTGTGGTTTATCGGGGTGCACTGGGAACTGGGGTTCACAGGGAACTGGGTCGGCTGGGGACCAGGGACCGTGGTTTATCGGGGTGCACTGGGAACTGGGACAGCTGGGGATCAGGGACCGTGGTTTATCGGGGTGCACTGGGAACTGGGGTTCACAGGGAACTGGGACGGCTGGGGACCAGGGACCGTGGTTTATCGGGGTGCACTGGGAACTGGGGTTCACAGGGAACTGGGACGGCTGGGGACCAGGGACCGTGGTTTATCGGGGTGCACTGGGAACTGGGGTTCACAGGGAACTGGGACGGCCGGGGACCAGGGACCGTGGTTTATCGGGGTGCACTGGGAACTGGGGTTCACAGGGAACTGGGACGGCTGGGGACCAGGGACCGTGGTTTATCGGGGTGCACTGGGAACTGGGACAGCTGGGGACCAGGGACTGTGGTTTATCGGGGTGCACTGGGAACTGGGGTTCACAGGGAACTGAGACGGCTGGGGACCAGGGACCGTGGTTTATCGGGGTGCACTGGGAACTGGGACAGCTGGGGACCAGGGACTGTGGTTTATCGGGGTGCACTGGGAACTGGGGTTCACAGGGAATTGGGACGGCTGGGGACCAGGGACCGTGGTTTATCGGGGTGCACTGGGAACTGGGACAGCTGGGGACCAGGGACCGTGGTTTATCGGGGTGCACTGGGAACTGGGGTTCACAGGGAACTGGGACGGCCGGGGACCAGGGACCGTGGTTTATCGGGGTGCACTGGGAACTGGGGTTCACAGGGAACTGGGATGGCTGGGGACCAGGGACCGTGGTTTATCGGGGTGCACTGGGAACTGGGACAGCTGGGGACCAGGGACTGTGGTTTATCGGGGTGCACTGGGAACTGGGGTTCACAGGGAACTGAGACGGCTGTGGACCAGGGACCGTGGTTTATCGGGGTGCACTGGGAACTGGGACAGCTGGGGACCAGGGACTGTGGTTTATCGGGGTGCACTGGGAACTGGGGTTCACAGGGAACTGGGACGGCTGGGGACCAGGGACCGTGGTTTATCGGGGTGCACTGGGAACTGGGACAGCTGGGGACCAGGGACCGTGGTTTATCGGGGTGCACTGGGAACTGGGGTTCACAGGGAACTGGGACGGCTGGGGACCAGGGACCGTGGTTTATCGGGGTGCACTGGGAACTGGGGTTCACAGGGAACTGGGACGGCTGGGGACCAGGGACCGTGGTTTATCGGGGTGCACTGGGAACTGGGACAGCTGGGGATCAGGGACCGTGGTTTATCGGGGTGCACTGGGAACTGGGGTTCACAGGGAACTGGGACAGCTGGGGACCAGGGACCGTGGTTTATCGGGGTGCACTGGGAACTGGGACAGCTGGGGACCAGGGACTGTGGTTTATCGGGGTGCACTGGGAACTGGGGTTCACAGGGAACTGGGACGGCTGGGGACCAGGGACCGTGGTTTATCGGGGTGCACTGGGAACTGGGACAGCTGGGGACCAGGGACCGTGGTTTATCGGGGTGCACTGGGAACGGGGGTTCACAGGGAACTGGGACGGCCGGGGACCAGGGACCGTGGTTTATCGGGGTGCACTGGGAACTGGGGTTCACAGGGAACTGGGATGGCTGGGGACCAGGGACCGTGGTTTATCGGGGTGCACTGGGAACTGGGACAGCTGGGGACCAGGGACTGTGGTTTATCGGGGTGCACTGGGAACTGGGGTTCACAGGGAACTGAGACGGCTGGGGACCAGGGACCGTGGTTTATCGGGGTGCACTGGGAACTGGGACAGCTGGGGACCAGGGACTGTGGTTTATCGGGGTGCACTGGGAACTGGGGTTCACAGGGAACTGGGACGGCTGGGGACCAGGGACCGTGGTTTATCGGGGTGCACTGGGAACTGGGACAGCTGGGGACCAGGGACCGTGGTTTATCGGGGTGCACTGGGAACTGGGGTTCACAGGGAACTGGGACGGCTGGGGACCAGGGACCGTGGTTTATCGGGGTGCACTGGGAACTGGGGTTCACAGGGAACTGGGACGGCTGGGGACCAGGGACCGTGGTTTATCGGGGTGCACTGGGAACTGGGACAGCTGGGGATCAGGGACCGTGGTTTATCGGGGTGCACTGGGAACTGGGGTTCACAGGGAACTGGGACAGCTGGGGACCAGGGACCGTGGTTTATCGGGGTGCACTGGGAACTGGGACAGCTGGGGACCAGGGACTGTGGTTTATCGGGGTGCACTGGGAACTGGGGTTCACAGGGAACTGGGACGGCTGGGGACCAGGGACCGTGGTTTATCGGGGTGCACTGGGAACTGGGACAGCTGGGGACCAGGGACCGTGGTTTATCGGGGTGCACTGGGAACTGGGGTTCACAGGGAACTGGGACGGCTGGGGACCAGGGACCGTGGTTTATCGGGGTGCACTGGGAACTGGGGTTCACAGGGAACTGGGACGGCTGGGGACCAGGGACCGTGGTTTATCGGGGTGCACAAGGACCTAGGCCGGGTAGGGAAGAGGTTGCACAGGACCCTGGAGGGAGGCACGGGGATCCCTGAGAGCACGCAGGGTCCCGGGGCTGCAAGAGCAGGACCGAGTCTTCTCAAGAAACACCCTTTTTTTTTTTTGGTCAAAGAAGAAAATTTCTGCACGTAAAGAGCCTTTCGCGCACGAGAGTAACTGAGCTTAAGGGGCGAAAGGCAAGGGGGACAGCCCCGCGCTGCCTTCAGGGTGCGAGATTTGGGGTTCTTGAATGTTCCTCCTTGGTACATTGATGCTGAACCACAGGAAAAACTCAAAACAAGCGTTTAATAAAACAAACTCATTTAATAAGGGAACCAAATGAGCCATTTTGTTATCAGTCCCTTCGGAAAAACCCTGCGCCTCCCTGGGGAGACGGAGTCAACAGTAACAGTCGGTTCACACCAAAAAATAGCAGCTCCCCCCCCAGAGATAAAAAAGTGAACACACCTGCCCTGAGCACAGTAAATTCCTCTTTTTCCCTCCCGGCAGTGCATGCCTGAGGCCAGCATTAAAAAATACAGTACAAAAATATATCATTGTAACAAAACACGCGGTGTTCTCGCCCCCGGCAACAAGCCAGGGTAATTCTCATGTCTTAGATGTACAAGTTTACGACGATGTTGTTCACCCTTGTCTTCAGCTCATAAAGATCTTCAGCACTTGGGGCTTAGGAATTTTTACCCCTCTTTAAAAAAATAACTAACTAAAACTAACTATATACACTTCTAAAACCCTCATTTGTCAGAGTTTACAACAGATTCTTCCCTTATATAAAAAGGTTTTTGGCAAATATCAAATGACCTCTTCTTTGAAAGAAATCCAAGTGTTTTTTTCCCCCAAAAGGTACATCCCCAAAAGCAGGGACTTAAAAAGTCTGCAGGTTTATACAGCCGGGTCTCTCACTGAGGTGCTGAAAGCCATGTGGCAGTCCGTAAGGCTCCCAAAATAAGAGGTTATTAGCAAAAAAAGCTGTTGGGAGCCATAAAAATCAATTAAAAAGCAAAGGCAGGGTAACACTGTGGTTGTACCAAAGGCACCCAGTATTTCAGAGCTTGCAAGACTGCCAATGTTGGGTGGCATGCTTACTTTGTACAAAAAAAAAAAAAAAAAAAAATCTTATTTACTGAAACCAGCAAGTCAAACATGGTTTTCTCTTTCCTTCACACCTTTTCATGGGGTTGGAAAACCCAATTACACCAACAGCCAGGGATAAAAAAAATAATGTTTTTCTTATCATACGTAATAAAATGAACCAAAATGAGTCTAAACTTTTTTGACTTGGTTCTTCTAGTGCCTATCTGGAATTTCTTGCATCCCAAAGTTGGCGAAATTGCTGCATCCTTCCAAGTGACAGGCCGCTGGCAGCTGTGCACAACCTCGGGAGGGCTCTTCCAGCCCTCCAAGGCGTTGGAGTTTAGTCCCAAGATCAGTTAAGCGGTGATGGCACTGACAGATCCGTGGAAGAGAAACAGCAAATGGCTTTTTGAACAGGGTTCGTTCAGGTGAGGAGCCGGAAAAAGAAAACCCGCCTGGTGTTCATACGTAGTAGCGTTTTGACCGTGAAATGTTTTGAATATCGTCACAAAACCCGCACAGGAGTTACAAATGCTTCCCCTCCTCCCACAAAGCAGAGCTTTAATTATCCCATTTCATAGTAAGTCCGTGTTTAAGTCAACAATGTAATGGTGCTGCTCAGTTCATCTTGCCAGAGGAGCATCGTTCCTCTGAACCGGCATCCCACTGGAGATGTTACTCTCCAAAAATCCACAGAACGTTGACTCCTGATAAACCAAGATTGACACGCCTGCACAAACAAAAGTTATCACAATAAATCACATGTAAATTAATGTGCCTGTTTAAAACATTAACTGAAAACCTAACAATTCCACGCTTTGGCATTTTAACACACAGGCGCTTTGCCGTGAATCGAGCGTGGCTCTTTCAGAACGAAGGGGAATCTGGACATCACTTTTATTGCTCACACACGTCAGATTGACCCCATTTTATGAAAAAGCTGCGATTGTTTCAAGCGAGAAGATGATTTTAACACCACCAATATCATCCCGCTGTAACAATTTCAGTTTGAAGTGCCTTCAGACAAAGCTCTTCCAAACAGGACGCTCCGTTCACATCTCGTACACAGTGTGATGGCAGGTAATGTTGGTTACTTACCCCAGCATGCCGGATTCTTTTGTCTTTATGATATACAGAAACATAAGCAAGGTATGGAACATGTTGTTTCTGCCCTGAATCCACAGGAAGAGAAAAGAACTTAGAAATCAAGTCACTGACAAGAAATCATAGCAGTATTTCAGGCAGAATAAGCAATCACAGAGAAAGACATTATGGGGTGGCATTATGGTGTGGGTTGTGGCTTTTTGCCTTAATACTTTACTTTTTTCAATTAGGTAAATACCAGAAAAAGACCAAATGTGGGTTTTGGCTGGATTATCATCTCCAGATACTTGAAATGCTGGAACTTTTCAGAAAGCAGAGATCCAGCAACAAACAGAGATCAATATAAAATTAAAATTCACAGGAGAATTTCCCTGTTTTGAGACTGGAGGCTTCCCCCCAGAATTCCTACGGACAAGCACCAGACTTGCTGGCCTTAAGGTGCAATAACACACCTCAGGGATTACATGACTCAGTATTTTAAAATAAACTGTCAGAAAATGAACAACAGGAAGCTGCAACCACGGTACTTCTGTATCTCAAATAGATACTAAAGCTATTATTTAGTAGCAGATTAAGTACCATGTTGTAGTCAAAGACCAAGTTAATGTTTACTTCCTGCAATGGGCTGGCCTACACGTAAATAGTCAATAAATGTGGCTAGGACCCAAAAAAAACCCCAAATCAGACCTGCCAACGATTTCCTCACAGCAGAAGAACAACACTAACACCATCCTACCTTGGGTAGGTTGTAGACGTGGCGCTGGTAGATCAGCTCGTAGTGGGGCGGATTGATGCTGCTTTGGTAGATACAAAACACATTCTCATTTGAAGTGTCTGCGAATGAAAAGTTTAAGAGACGAGAGGGATTTCAAAGGCACTGACATCATCCAAGAGGCAAAGAGCAGCTAAATGTGAGTGCCAGTACCTGGTTTATCCGGTGTCTGAATGAAGTGTTGGGAAGTGAAGGTTTTGCCGTCGGGATACTTGGGGTGAGGCGGCAGCCTGGAGTCGAGGTAAGTGCAGAATACGTGCATAATGATCTGGGCAAAGGAAAACAAATCTCACTTTAGAGTCCTTAAAAATACAGCAGCTTTCTTGCCAGAATCTCAGGCGTTAGTTACAGTATTTGATAGTGTGTGCTTGCAACGCTGACTTAAGCCCTCTGTGTTTAAGAGCCAGAGGCAGCTCAATGCTTAAAAGCAGCGATGTCAACCATTCAGGCATGCCACTGGCGTGAAGGCAAGTTTATTTCTTCCAGTAAGTGAAACAGCGTCAGTCACAATGCGATAAAACTGCTGCTGCACGTCAGGAGCACAGCTCCCACACAAGCAACTTTATCCCAGCATCTTGCAGAATTTGGCAAACTTAGTGTATTTAGGCCATGAACTCCAAGCCATCTGTTTTAGTGATAGGTTCTGCACTAGCTGCGAGGATTTGGCTGAGAAGGGCAGATGAAATCAAATTACGGCTTTGCCGACACCACACCTATCGAGCAAATTTCTCATTTTTCCTCACGAAAGGCAAAACAAAAATCACTGGAAAAACCTGAGCTGGTCCTGGGTCTTATTAAGAATGCCAAAATCTTGAAATAAAGTCCTAGAACCCAGAAAACCATGCCACAGCCTGCTAGTTGTGTTTTAACCCTTCCCGCAGAGTTCTCAACATTTTATGTGGGCAACCTCACCAAATTATCTGCAATCTGGTACTTTCTGTGTTCATTATATATAAACAGGACAAAACAAAAGAATTTCTCTGGGCTAAATGCCAAAAGTCTCTAGAAATCTGGGAGATGCACCTTGGAAATCATAGATTTGTATTACCTGCAGCATGATTAACAAAAATGCGAAATTGTGTAATTTATTTTCTTTTTATAGTAATTGCCTTGAGTAAGTTCATGTCAAAACTTCATGGCAAGTGTTTATTTTAACCTGTTACATGAGAACTTCTTTCCTAGAATTCTTAGAAGTTTAATATACCACCCAACACTACCTCTCCCAGCTGGTTTTGACTGAGGACTGAATTCCAGGGTGCGTTACTCTGTCTCACGATCTTTAAACGCTTTGGAGCTGCTCACCCTGCTGTCTATCAAGACACAAAGAGTTGCTCCGTGGCCAGTCACTACCAAATATTTAATCATCTTCACAAACAGAAAAATCAAGACTGATTTTGTACAACTTCAGCTTCCAGCAGTTGAATCTCATTATATCTTTGTCAGCAAAGCTGTGAAGCTTTGACCTTCAGATCTCCTGGTTTTTATTCTCCCAAGTAACTGAAAATCTATTTGCAGTGGGGGAAAAAAAAATAAATCACCCTAACTCTACTTTCAGATACAGAGTTCAGTTGAAGACTCACACTGTAAAGCCTGTTTTCTACTCCCTGAATTGTTCTGTGGTCTTCCTTTCAATTATTTCAATTACCTCAGCTGAATTTTCAAGTCACTGTTTACACTCAGGGAGGTGCTCTTCCTCCTGACCTTTCAGATTAATGGGCTAAGCATCACTACAAGTCTTCTCTCAAGGAGGATATGCACCATCTTCAGATCTCTCACAAAATATTACCAAATTAAAGAGCAGTCCTGCCACTCGATCTGCATTTTTTTTTTCCTCTGTCCATTACAGCAAAGGAAAATGGGAACAAGGTGAAAGGTTTTCCTTGCATTAGAAACTCTTAGGTGAAGGCAGACATTTTGCTTTTTAAAAAGTATAGCAAGAGAACTGCCCCAACGAGATCCGCACCTGCCAGGCTGCTCCCTCTAGTCATCTGACAGACATTTCAGAGGAGTCTTAAGTAAGATCCTGGCCCAAGACTAAGATATGCAACTGCATTTTTGTGATCTACGCAATGTCCAATCCCATTTGCATTCTGCCCCACGGAATCTCGCCAACTACAACTGGATTACCTGTGTAAGTGATGCTAACAGGATTTTACCATGTTCCTCAGAAGACTTACTGACTAGCCCCTCAAAACCTATGCCAAAAGGCAACCCACTTTAAGCTGTCATACCAAGACGTCTTTCAAAACTTACAGAGGAGTCAGTGGGCAAGTCGGTGTCCCACTTGCGGCCTTTGAAATCCCCTCCTCTGTTCCATCGGAATGAACTCATGCATCCTCCCTGAGAAAGCTCTGAAAGCAACAAGATTTATTCAGTTACTGCAGGTTGAAAGTGTATGAAAGTGGTATTTTATGCTAGTTTCAGGAGGTTCATACATGTTTCCGGTGTACAAAATAGGAAAAATTCAGCTAATGAAATGCTTGTAAAGATACTAATATGAGGATGTAAATTTACAGGATTATTTTTATTTGTAGTTAATGAGGGGATTAAATCCAGCACTTTGCACTCCAAACACGCAGGAGGAAAATGAGAAACAAGGCTTTTTAAAACATTCCCAAAGTTACATCCAAGTCCCACATCATTCCATCGCTATAAAAAGAGAAAGCTGTGAAGAAATATCTCTCCTGCTTAAAAGCAGCTCTCATCCCTGCCATGACTCTTCAAACGTTTCCACTGAAGGAACGTCTGATGCCACCATGACTTGACGTGGTAATGGAAGTGGTTTAAAGTCAGTACAGTAACACCACGTACCTTTGATTCTTTCGACCAAATACTCCTGGTTTGGTGTAAGATCCAAATACTGCACTATAGCGTTCAGGGTTGGAATGAGCGGAGCTTTAACGAGCGCTGCCTGCTTCAGACTGCTGATGCTCGCTTCTGCAACACAAGAAGAGCCAGTACATCAGCTATGACCACCGCAGAACTCCCAACAACCTCCCTTACAAGGCGTCGCTACAAAGAGCTCTCCTTTTCGGTGCATGATTTAAAGTCCTAGAAACACTGAACATGTGACACTACCCCAAACGCTCATTTCAATTCCAACGAAGTAGCAGAGGTCTGCTTTGCATCACAGAATATAAAAGCTACAAGGAACCAACACCCACTTTGAAGAGCAGAGGGAGAGTAATGAGGTGGGGACAAGGGCAGCATTGACCGTTTTTCTGCAGGCATCACAACGGATGCAGCCCTTGAGGAGACACTACCAGAAACAGTCTGCAAAAGGTGAATTTAATTTAAATGCAGCATATCAAATCCACTTCTTGGTTAAGGGAATATAAATTTGAAGCAACAAGAGAAGCAGTTCCTTCAGAATTGTTTCATGACACGAAAAACAGAACTCCAGTTAGTTCATCAGAATTTTAAAAAATAGTTCTTTCAAAAAGCAGCTGATTCTAAGGAAGAATTTGGAAAAGCACATAGGACTGGAGACACTGAGAGTTTATAGGGAGACCCTGACAGTTTATAGCAAATCTATCCGTGAAATGTTTTCTGACAGCTTAATGTGCAATAATCAATGATAATTTGAGCCTGTAATTCCCCAGCAGGAAGTTTAGGGGGAAAAAAAAAAAAAAAAGAAAGAAAAAAAGAGATAGGTTTATGAATTTTATATGAGACAGGCATCAGTGTGACTTCATCAGTATTTCCAGAAGTCTTATGAAGAACCTTTCCAGCCTAATGAAATGCATGACATGGAACAAAGACCACACCAATATAGAGCAGAAATGTAACAGTAACATTTAACAAAACTAATTTATACAACACCTATTCAACACCCCAACTATGGAGTGGCCAGCTCTCTATCAACCACCACCAGGAACCCCAAAGCTACTGCCTTATCCTACCTCCAATCTGCAATTCTGGACACCCCATTCTTCTCAGCTGAGTGCTCACAGACTCAACCTCTTGGACAAGTGGCACCAGAATAGTCTCATTAATCCACTAGGAAAGAAATATATGAAAATTCAACAGGTCAGAAGCAGCAAAAATGTTAAAAAACCCCAACCCTTAGCTTACACCCTACTAATCATCACCATTACAATCACAAAGAAGCTTAACAACAGAAACACTGAAGGCAACCAAGGAGGAAAGTAATTAAACTAGAATATCAAGTTAGGCAGAGTTTAAATGACTCTCTACTACCTTCTAAAAGGCCAGAAAATTCAATGTAAAGAAGTCAGGAAAACAAATCTCTAGAAAGTATCAGATAAAGCTTTTCTGAACAATGAGGAAAGGGGTATTATGAAGCACAGCCGTCCAACCATAAAGATAATTTATACTTTGATGGGTCCTTTCACATTTGTTTCAGGAAATCAAGGAGCTGATAAACACTATATGTGGGATTTGTATATGACAGGATTTGGAAACTGAGGCAAGCTGGCCCTAGATTTAGGAACAGATGCTCAGGAATCTGGTATGGATCTCACACAAATCTTTGCTTTTCACTGATCATACTATTTACAAACAAACCAAAACAAGCTTGTTTTGTAAAGCTACATACTTGATAGATGCTATGACTGAAGGGGCAATTCAGAGTTAGATTTACTAATTATTTTGCCACAGTGTGCAATTAAGTTCCCTCTGCGATAGCAATTCCTATTTATAAGATCAAGGTTTTTCTTTTTGCTTTTTATTATGACTGCCAGAAAAAGTCAACCTTTGGGTTGGAATTTTCCATGCTTTGAGCCCAGGGGAATGAGTTAGAAATACTACAGAAACATCAATTTAGCAATCTGAGTTACAGCAAGGAAAACCAAATCTTGTTATATCCGAGATGCTTTTGTTTGTCATTCAAAGGTGGATGAACTTCACAGCTGTGAAGTTTTCAGAATACAAAACCCCGAGGTCAGGTTGAAAACACATCTCAGCAGTCCCCTCTTACAAGCATGCTGTGTTTTTATCTCCTTGTTCCAGCCCACCCCAATCCTCAAACAGACACTGCAATTCTTCCTGCCTCCTTTGGCATACAGGGGACACAGAGGTAGTTTTCCACTCTGCTGCGCTTGTTCTTAAAAACCAGGGAGTCTTTAGAGATGGGACTTACGTTTCTGAACTTAGCGGTCCAGGAATCCATGTGATCAAGGAGCTGCCGGTTCATTGTCACCCGTGCCCAGACCTACAGAAAGGTTTATTTAGTATATATGAGAACTTAACAGAATACCAAGAGTTTTTAGGGTCTACAAAAATTTCTGATACTAACTACAGCACGTAATTCAAATAGCATTTTTCGCAAAATTTTTATACATCTGGCTGTATCCTGTGACTTCTACAGCAGCTTCACATATGACACTCCCACTCTCTATTCACAGTACAATCATCTTGAGTGAGCCCAAATTCAGTTTTAAGCTCTCCGCTCTATTAGGATAAAATTGGTCTGAATTGTAGGCTTGATTTAAGAGGTATTTGAATGGAACCTTCATTAGGTTAATGTAGGAAATAAAGAAAATCGACCAAATTTAATTGAGGCCACATGAATTGTGTTCCTTTGCATCAGACTTCTTTAAGACGCAAGCGTAAAGGCAGTGCTTTATGTCCTTCAGCTGTTCCACTGGGTTAAATACAGATCAGTTTCAACTCAGTTTTTACGTCACAAATTTATTTATCCAGCATAAGCCTTGCTCTCCGAGGGAGAAATAATTTTCCAACTACAAGTCAGAATTTGCAATGTCCATTTACAGTGACAAGGAGTCTTGCAAGCTGTATGAAGATGGTTAAATGCTAGAGGATTTCCCCCTCCCACATTCTTGATACAGCTCAAATCCAAACCTTTACATGAAGCTGTACATTCTAGGGGCCTCTTTCTCCCTCTTGACCACCTTGCTGCTGAATTTACCTCTTCTGCAGCCTGTTTTGAACTCAGATCAGCTTCATCCTTGTGTGCAGATGGAGCCTGGGACCTGCAAGCCAGCTGATACTGGAACTTTCTCAGCATCTGTGCGTAGTCTGCCATGGAACGGCTGTAGTTCCAAAAAGTTGGGCTGCTGGAAGGAGAGCTGGAATCTGAACTTCCTGAAACGATTCATACATTAAAGAGTCATGTACAATTACTGCCAAGTAATTCCGGAAGCAACAGTAGAGGCACAATAGGTCAGTGTATTAAGGCTTTGACAAGAGACACGAACACGAACTGCCATGAATACATACACTGAAGTTAGGCTGCATAAACACTGATTTCACCCTTGATTGTCCCTATCCAGGACAAAAACTGCCTGCAGGTAATTCACCCCCTTTATCTGAAATGCCTTCTCCACAGGATATCCCTCTCATCAAGGTGATAAAGCCTGACATCTTATCATGGTCCGCTACAGCCAACAAATGCTACAGAGACAATCTATCAGCACACGTTTCCATATACTGCAACAGCAGCATATATCCTATTCAAAGTAATACTTTGGAGGAAAACTTTCTGAAGCTCCTAAGCCATGGAGACATGTAGAAACAATGGCATCCTACCTCATGTCCTAATTACTCAGTAGAAGACCAAACTGTTCAGCAGCAGCCTTTACCAAGGTCACAGGTGATTACCATAAATGAGTTAGGTCTATTCACTAGTATGAGTACACTGGAATCCTTTGCAACTTCTCTCATCTGCAAAAGCCAATCTCAAATAAAACCAATACCTTCTCATTGCCAAACTTTTCCGATCAAATCAGTTTGTTTATTTACCCAGTTGAACTCTGTGCTGTTTCTCTTCTTCGTTTCGAAGGAAGGTGTCCAGTGACTTGAGCTCTGTCATATAGTCTTCTTTACCAGTGGGAGAATTATAGTGAATGGGTGAAGAGCGGTAACGAGACCTTAGCCCGCCGCTTTCCACTGGTCCAATACTCATAGGGTACGGTGATCCACCAGGAGAGGGGCTGAAGCTGGAAGCCTCGGGTGAATAAAACCGAACAATTGTGTCATTTTTTTTTCTACTTTGTATTTACATTTTAGGTTCTTATTTTTGCTTTGTTCTGAAACAAATTAGCCACTCTAAAACAAATGAAGCAACACTAGGGAAAAAGCACAAATCCCAATACAACAAATTTACATCTACTTTGCAAAAGGAACAAACACACATACACAACTCTCCACTGGCTGCTGCTCACCTTCAATGGCATACAGCACAACATAAGGACCAAACTGTACCGTTGGGAGCTGTCTTGGTCATTACCTTGTTGTAGCTGCTGCTTGGTGAGTAGGTTACAGCACTGCCGTAAGAAGTGCTGTTGCTTGACAGAGCCTGTAACTGAGGGCTGTACCCTGTGATACAACTGGTAGTAAACTTTGGACTGGCACTGGGGGAGCGGGATGGGCTGTAACTCAACACGCTTTGACCCTGGATCGGAGGAGAAGGTGTCGAAGACGGGACTTTCTTTGCTGCCAGCTCACGTGGTGGAGTTGTTTGTACCGCTGCAATAAGGAAAAACAGAATTAGCATGGTGGATGCAGCAGCCCCAAACTCTCCTCCCCCTTTAAACGCACAACACTATCTTAAGGCAATTTATAAAGGTGCTAGAAGGGACACTAGAAAAATCTGTCCCCTACAGAACTTAGCAATCAAGCCACTGATGGAAAAAAAAGAAGACTGAGACACAAGACCACAAGTCAGTACACATCCTACAGCTTCAGATTTCTGTTAAATGTTACCAGGCACCTTACAAAAGTCAGGGGGCTTCTTTAACCTTTTCATCAGCTACTCTGCCTCCCAACTTTATGCATCTTTAGCACATTGAATGTCTTAATTTATCTGTGCAAATAAACATATGAGATCCTTGAACTTTGGTGATACAGCATTACTCCTATCTGTTTCCTGTTTTCTAGGAGCAGACTAGCAGTCTGTAATACCACTGTGCTAGCATTTTGCTTTTGATTTACTTACCTTGTCAGGTTCTGCTGCATTTTAAAACTTTTGCTTTGATGTTCAAGAGCTTTCTGAACGACTGCTCTCTGGGCTGTCATTTTCAGACTTCGCAGGAAGGTCTGTCTGTCCCTCTAATTTGGTTCTCGTTATCCAGCATGATATTAGTAGGATATCAAAAGTAAATATAAACCTGCACTCTCTGCCTTGCTCCTAGTCCTGTGTATAGGTTACAAATTCCTTGTTCAACCTCACAGTGTTCAAGTCTCTCACTGTCCTTCAGCAGCCACTATCATCCTGTCCTTTTTCACCGTGTGTGTTTGCTCCCCCTCCAGTTCTCCCCACAAACACTCATCAAATTACTACTCAATGTTGTGAATTTTAATATGCTGCAGGTAATTGAGTTTACCGCTCAGGTCAGATGAGGTAATTCAGAACTCACTTCACTGAAGAATCCTGCCATTGAGAAAGATACCATCTCGAAAGAAAAAAAAGAATAAAAAAGATTGCCAGAGAGGTTTATTACACCCACCTGCATTCTGCAACCCCAGCAGGGTCTGCTGGCCAGGACTCATGACCAAGCTCGTCGGTGCCACTGTGTATTTGAAGTACCTCCAGAAATCAAATAAGGCATTCAGGCTGAACAGAGATGCAAGTGCAAGTTCTAGAAGAAACACAGACATTATTACCAAAGCTTGAGCATGGGGAATAATAGAAGTGTGTTATCTGCAAAAACAGGCATATGCCCATTAAAAATAGGTCATTATTAGTGCTATCAATAAGTACGAACTTGGGCAAGTAGCTAAGATTTCTTCACCTTCTTATGCAAGAACCATTGCAGATAATTTTCCTTTCTTTATTGAGATGAGTTTATATTGCTAAAATCAAATTTTTAAAAATGGATGGTCATTTTCCAAAAGGGACATAAACTACTGCAATGAAGTTTTGCAGTATTTCTCAAAAACCATCTTTTGTCAAATCATCTGTCACTCATCTCATGATTTTCCTCCCCCTCACTTCATCTTCTAATAGTATTCAATACAGCTAGCTTAGAGTCTACTCCTCTGAAACAAACTTTAATTATTGTGAAATGCCATCCACACTCACAGTACAACACCGCAGTAAAATCTGCAGTGCTCTTCACACATTAAACAGATTTAATGCATCAAACAAGTTCTTCATGCCCTTTCATGATATATCTAAGAAAGCTGTTAATACTC